>NC_012875.2:17045975-17093260 GCF_000003195.3 Sorghum bicolor | reverse complement strand
ATCACCACGCACCGCGTAATTTTACATCAACTAGAAGACTCTAGAAGCCACGAGACCGAAGCGGAGGCGAAGCTGGGCCAGGCCCAGGGCGCCCGCCCTGGTAGCCTGGGCGCCCGCCCCCCTGTTGGAGCCAAATCAGGACTCTTTCGTTCGGGATATTCCACCGACCTATTGGATCAAGAAAAACATAGTACCACCTTGCCTATCGACCCAAAAACGCATAGAAGGGGAGGACTATATAAGGGGTGCCCCTGGAAAAGACATGAAGAAATTATCTTAGAGACTGAGGGGTGCCCTCGAAGGAAAACCTCTTCTCTAATTAATATTTCTTTTTAGGCTTAGCAACCAATGTAAGGTAGAAATAGATCTTCTAGTTTCTACTAGATTGAGAGAGATAGAGTGGAGGTGAAGAGTGGAGGAAGCCCGGCCTGTCGGTGTCTACTCCAAGCTTGTACCTGCGGGATCAAGTTCTCCTAACCCGAAGCTTGCTCCTAGGATTCTTCAGTAATTCGACTTCTAAATTTCCCGGGTGAAGTGCTCACCGATATACGTGCGCTTGCGGATCAATTCCTTATTGCGTTCCCAAATATCAACAAGCATTTCTGGCGCCGTTGCCGGGGAGAAAGACGGTTGCTGAGATAACCTGAGTCTTGCTACTAGCTTGTATCTATACTTTTATCTTTTCTTATCTTTTATATCCTTTATTTATTTTCTTTATTCTTACCTTATGGAAAACTAAAATTCTAAATCGATCCATGAGTCTGCAATCCCTTTAGCAACTGACCTTTTACCATGGGAATCATCACAGCCTATCCAAACATCCCAGTATAAGTTAAGTTCTAGGTTGATTGCCATGATTCAAAACCTATCTTTTTCGGGAAAGGAAGACGAAAACCCTTACCTTCATATTAGAGATTTTGAGCAAACATGTGATTGTCTTCGCATTGAAGGCATTTCTGATAAGACTTTACGTTGGAAGCTTTTCCGTTTTTTTTAAGGGGAGAAGCTAGAAAATGGTACAGTCAGAAGGTAAGTCAACAATAAGGTGAATGGGGAGTTTTACGAGCCAACTTTTTTCTAGATTTCTATTCCCTTGACCGTATAGCCGACCTTAGACTCGAAGTCCTATCTTTTAAACAAAAAGATAATGAAACTTTGGGAAAATCTTGGAAACGTTTTTCTGATCTTTTAGAATCTGGTCCAAACCTTAATCTTGAAGACCTTGTTCTTTTATTCCACTTTTTTCGAGGTCTTCATAAAAATCACAAACAAATGCTGCACACAATGTCTAGAGGTTCTTTCTTTCGCATCCCTGCAGATGAAGCTAGAGTGATCCTAGATAGAATCCTAGAAGCTGAGATGGATAATACCCTTCATGATGAAACCTACGAAGCCGAAGTAGACACTCTGCCAAATTCTTCATCTACTTTAGCTATCCCAAGTTCTGAGCCACAAGAGGAAGAAATTCCACTACCGGACTTCATGCTGGATATAGAATCCGATCTTTTTGCCGATTTTGGAAACATTTCAAACTACCATTCTATTGACAAACCCCAAAATGGCCAGTCTAGCATTTATTTACCAAGTGAATATCAATTGAGAGAGATTATCTCAGTAATGAGTAGCGAATGGTTGGAGGAATCAGAGCTTTCCTCTAATGTGATCCGTTTGGACATACCCTCTATAACTATACGCTGTGCTTATAATTCTGATCGATTTAATGCTCTCTATAATCCTGTTGTGGGGATCAACATTATGTCTGAATCTTTTGCACTTAAACTATTTAAAAATATTGTCTTAACCCCCACAACAAAGGTCATAAAGGAATCTTCGGGACGATTAGTTCCCAGTGTTGGAATTAATAATGTCCTACCTCTTACGGTAGAAGGCTCCATGGTTCATTTGAACTTCTATATCTTTGATACATGGGACTTCGACCTATTGATAGGACAACCTTTTAGAAGACTCCTTTATGAAGGTCATACTGGAAAGCTACACATTTCTTTTGGAAAAACTTTTAAATTCCCAATGACAATTTCACACTCCTTAAACAATAAGGCCGAGTCATATCTTTTGCCTGATCCTATGGAGGAAGTAAAGGCTGCATCTCTAGAGCTTTTAGATGAACCAGACTTAGAAGACGAAACTCCTTTCTTCACAGAAGAAGAAGACGAACCTTCCGAGCCTGAACTCTTAGATGAGTTTGCAGAAACACCTAGACCTCCCATAGAGCTTAAAACTTTACCACCCGGTCTTACCTATGCTTTCCTAAACAATAATCCAGAGTTCCTTGTGATCATTAGCGATAAACTCACTCAGGATCAAACTCTGCGATTAATGACCATTCTTGAGAAACATCACTCAGTTTTTGGCTACTCACTTCAAGATCTTACAGGAATCAGTCCAATGATTTGTACCCATCGTATTCCAACAGATCCTTCTGTTACACCCTCTCGAGAACCCCAACGTAGAATTAACAACACTATGAGAGAGGTGGTTAAAAAGGAAGTTATAAAGTTGCTGCATGCAGGGATTATATATCCTGTGCCGCACAGTGAGTGGGTAAGCCCAGTACAAGTTGTGCCCAAAAAGGGAGGCATGACAGTTATTATGAATGAAAAGAATGAGCTAATTCCGCAACGCACCGTCACAGGATGGCGGATGTGCATAGACTATAGAAAACTAAACAAAGCCACAAGAAAGGATCACTTTCCTTTACCTTTTATAGATGAGATGCTAGAGCGGTTAGCGAACCATTCGTTCTTCTGTTTCTTAGATGGATATTCAGGGTATCATCAAATCCCGATCCATCCTGATGATCAAAGCAAAACCACTTTTACATGCCCTTATGGAACTTATGCTTACCGTAGAATGTCTTTTGGGTTATGTAATGCACCAGCTTCTTTTCAAAGATGCATGATGTCTATATTTTCTGATATGATTGAAGAGATTATGGAAGTTTTCATGGATGATTTCTCAGTTTATGGAAAAACTTTTGATAGTTGTCTTGAAAACTTAGACAAGGTTTTGCAAAAATGTGAAGAAAAGCACTTAATCCTTAATTGGGAAAAATGTCATTTTATGGTTAGGGAAGGAATAGTGCTAGGACACTTAGTGTCTGAAAGAGGTATTGAGGTAGACAAAGCTAAAATTGAAGTAATTGAACAACTACCTCCACCTGTGAATATAAAAGGAATTCGAAGCTTTCTTGGCCATGCTGGTTTTTACCGTAGATTCATAAAAGATTTTTCATTTATTGCTAGACCACTTACTCTTTTGCTAGCCAAGGATGCTCCTTTCGAATTTGATGATGCATGTCTAACATCTTTCAATTTATTAAAGAAAGCACTCATCTCTGCACCAATCATTCAACCCCCTGATTGGTCGTTGCCTTTTGAAATTATGTGTGATGCTAGTGATTATGCTGTGGGGGCAGTATTGGGACAAACTAAAGACAAGAAGCATCATGCAATTGCTTATGCCAGTAAAACTTTGACAGGAGCTCAACTTAATTATGCAACCACTGAAAAAGAGCTTCTGGCTGTTGTCTTTGCCATTGATAAATTTAGATCTTATTTAGTTGGAGCTAAAATAATTGTTTACTCTGATCATGCTGCATTAAAATATTTGCTCACTAAAAAAGATGCTAAACCTCGCCTGATTAGATGGATCTTATTACTCCAAGAATTTGACTTAGAAATAAAAGATAAAAAAGGAGTAGAAAATTCTGTTGCTGATCACTTGTCTAGAATGTATTTTAAGAGTCCACAGGAAACCCCCATCAATGATTCACTCCGGGACGACATGCTCTACGGGATTAACAGGTCTGACCCCTGGTATGCAGGTATTGTTAATTTTATGGTTTCAGGGTATGTACCACCAGGAGCAAACAAGAAGAAGCTTATTCAAGAAAGTCGTTCACATATATGGGATGAGCCATACCTCTTCCGAGTATGCTCTGATGGCTTACTCTGGAGATGTGTGACCACTGAGGAAGGATGGAAGATCATCGACAGATGTCATTCATCACCATATGGAGGTCACTATGGAGCATTCCATACACATTCAAAGATCTGGCAGTGTGGATTCTATTGGCCTATAATGTATGAAGACACGAAGCAATATATCAGAAGATGTGGGCCATGTCAAAGGCACGGAAACATAAATACAAGGGATGCAATGCCACTCACCAACAACCTTCAGATTGAGCTCTTTGATGTCTGGGGAATAGACTACATGGGTCCATTTCCTCCATCAAAGAAGTGTGAGTACATCTTGGTGGCAGTTGACTATGTCTCCAAGTGGGTAGAGGCATTACTTTGCAAGCATGCCGACAACGTCAGTTCAAAGAGGATGTTTGAAGAAATTATATTTCCAAGATTTGGAGTTCCCAGAGTAGTGATAAGTGATGGAGGAGCACACTTCATCGACAAACGCTTCAAGGAATATCTATCAAGACATGGAATCCGTCACAACGTCGCTACTCCCTACCATCCTCAGACAAGTGGCCAAGCAGAGACTTCCAACAAACAAATCAAGAATATTCTTCAGAAGACAGTAAATGAAATGGGAACGGCATGGAAAGACAAGCTACCCGATGCACTCTGGGCATACCGGACAGCATACAAGACCCCAATTGGAATGTCTCCATACCAGTTGGTGTACGGGAAGACTTGCCATCTACCTGTTGAACTAGAGTTCAAGGCACACTGGGCCATAAAGAGATGGAATATGGACCTAGATGTTGCTGGAGATTATAGAAGAATGCAACTATCAGAATTAGAAGAATGGCGAGAGAAGGCATATCACAATTCAAAGATCTACAAAGAAAGAGTCAAGAGGTGGCATGACAAGAGAATCAAGAAGAAGGAGTTCACACCCGGAGATAAGGCATTACTTTTTAATTCTAGGGTGAAGCTTTTCGGGCATGGAAAACTCCAGAGCAAATGGGAAGGACCATTCAAGGTAATCAATTCATCATCCCACGGAGCTATCACACTTCAAAATAGCGAAGGTACGTTATTCAAGGTAAATGGTCAACGTCTTAAATTATTTTTAGAGCCCAATGAGGAATTTGAAGAAATAGACGTAGTCCATTTTTACCTTCCCATGGAGAATTAGAGCCCGACACTTTTGGTCTGATGGTTTTGGGTCATATATATTTTTTTCTAAATAATTCCGTATCTAGAAACGCGCTCGGAGAAGTGGGCCCACAGAGGGGCCAGAGAGAGGGCGGGCGCCCAGCCCCTGTTCCCCCTCGGTCCCGACTTTCTCTGTTATGGAAAATGCACTTAGGGTGATCCGAATAATCCCTCGGATGGAAAGTTTTGCACGCACGTCGACGGGAGCAACCCGAACAACCCATAGAAGCATCCTTTTGACCCCTATATAAACAGACCCCTGACCTCAGTTTTCAAACACCAAGCCACCAAGCTTTCTCTCCTTCAATTAGAGCTTGATTAGCTCTCATTAGAGCTTGATTAGCTCTACTTCAATTAAAGTTTTATTAGTTCCTTACTATTCCAATGGCCGAGAAGTACCACGATGATTGGGAAGTCGTCCCCTTCAACCTCAACATGGAGCCTGTGGAAGACCCCGATGCCCGTGCTCTCGTCCCGGCCAACACAGAGCGTCAGCTAGAAGCCATGCCATTACGCCAACGCAGCTCCGCCCAATCTTACCATGCTCAACCAGTTCTCACCGGACCACCACAACCCCTACTCCTCACAGGATCATCATCCAAGACGAAGACCACTATCAAGGTGCCAATCGGCACAAGGATCCTTCCACCTAGACCCAATGAGAGGGTCGTTGGAGTCAAGACCAACCGGAGCGGCGAGATCAGCAGCGTACGCTACACTACGGAGGAGGAAAGGCCTTACTTTGAAGGGATTAGAGCAGCCAAAGTCCGTTTCATCCCTCCAAAGGCAGCCCCGAAGCACTCTCTCAATGCTTTTGAGACACCTCCCAAGCGTCGCAAGACTATAATGGATATTGATGAGGAAGTTCGAAGGCTAGATAGAATTATCATAGATCTCCAGTCCTCGATCAACTCCCTCACTAGGCAGCTCTCTAACCACAACACCATTATACTAGGCCTTAGGCAGGATCTTGCCAGTGCCAACAAGAAGATTAAGGAATTAGAACGCCGCTAAGTTATCTAGATTAGACCTTGAGGCAATACATCTTAGTCATCTATCTTTAAATTCGGTTTAAGTTTGCTATTATCATCAGTTGCTATTATCATCAGTTTGTTATCAGTTTGCTATTAGTCTTTTGTAATAAATGCCTCAAGATCAATAAAGAGTACTATTATTATTATTATTATGTCTTGTGTGTCTCTACTTTTTTTTTGTAAGAAAGCAGAAAACAAGTATGGGGGAGATCCCTCGACATGCCAAGCACACCACTCCACCACACAGGTACACACTCTGCACACTTTACTTTACACATACATTTATTTTGGATTATGCAGAATACTGTTTCCGACATGATAAAATAAAAAGATTAAAATATTTATAATCATGATTAATCTCAATCTGTGATATTTCCTGAAAACTTGCAATTGTTATAAAATCATTTTAAAACCCTGTGTCACTTAAGTCAATATGGAATATGTGATGGTAGAGTATGAGTTTCTTATTCTTGATATCATTGTTGCTTGGAGAATTTATTTCAAAATATTCAAAATTCTAGCTACCATCCTCAGTGTTTTATATGCCTGATAAAACTGAAAATATTAAATATGATTATAAAAGCTATCTGCTCTGTATTGAGTTTGTTCAAATTGAGTTAGACCCTTGTTGAGAGATTTATCATGCTCCCAAGATCAAGACATTATTTCAGTAAGATTCACTCTTCTGAAGTATTATTGCATTAGAGGCATGGGCTATGAAAACATAGAGATATTTCAAGGAAATAAAAAGGAGCAAGTGCTCGACAACCTCGCAGAAAAAAATGGACTAGTGTCCGGCAGTAGAATTAGGGGTACCTCGGTATCCACTTAAAAAAAAAGAGAGAAAAGAGAAAAAAAATGATAGCCCATGGTCCCTCTAATAAGCAATATGCCAGCAAGAGATGACAAAGTTTTTAATTTCCAAAGTCTTTGATCTAAGAGTATGACATTCCCCACCTTGGATCCCGTTTTGATCAGGCAATAAATGCAAAGTAAGTATGCTTGAGAATTTTTGCAAAAATAAAACAGCCTCAGTGAGATATATATATAAAAGATAATGAGAGATCTGAGAGAACCTATGAGGATCAAAAGGTATGCTAACTTTCTTTCAAAAATATACAAAAACTCCAAGTGACAGGATTGAGAAGAAAGGATCTTTACTCTTAACCATAAACTTCCCTGACTATGGTACACAGTGGAATTTTTAACACCCTGCAATTATAAAGAGAATGTTTTAAATGTTTACCCCAAATATTGTTCTTAACCATCCTTTTCTCGAGGACGAGTAAAAGCCTAAGTATGGTAGTATTTGTTGACGGTTCTTAAGTATCAATTTTAATTATCAAATAAACAAGACAATGGACCAATATGCAACCATCACCTAGAATTAAGGTTTGATCTGACAGAATTCCACGAGTTTTGTTGTTTATCTATTTCTGCAGGGGGTTATCAGGAAATAAGGAAGAAAGGCCCACATGTCGGGATTACATAGAGATATCAACGCACCGCGTAATTTTACATCATCTAGAAGACTCCAGAAGCCACGAGACCGAAGCGGAGGCGAAGCTGGGCCAGGCCCAGGGCGCCCGCCCTGGTAGCCTGGGCGCCCGCCCCCCTGTTGGAGCCAAACCAGGACTCTTTCGTTCGGGATATTCCACTGACCTATTGGATCAAGAAAAACATAGTACCACCTCGCCTATCGACCCAAAAATGCATAGAAGGGGAGGACTATATAAGCAAGGCCCCTGGCCCCTGGAGAAGACATGAAGAAATTATCATAGAGACTGAGGGGTGCCCTCGAAGGAAAACCTCTTCTCTAATTAATATTTATTTTTAGGCTTAGCAACCAATGTAAGGTAGAAATAGATCTTCTAGTTTCTACTAGATTGAGAGAGATAGAATGGAGGTGAAGAGTGGAGGAAGCCCGGCCTGTCGGTGTCTACTCCAAGCTTGTACCTGCGGGATCAAGTTCTCCTAACCCGAAGCTTGCTCCTAGGATTCTTCAGTAATTCGACTTCTAAATTCTAGTAAGTTCTTGTTTTATTGTTCTTATGGTTTATGAGTTTACTTTAATCTCTTCACGTAGAGTTTAGAGTAATCATTGCTGGCGTAAACGTGGTGTTTAGGCTGGGGTACTCATAGATATTCCCTGACTAGCTGGACCGTGGTAGTAGTAGTGAGGAACGTGACATTTCCGAGCTACCTTTGTAGATCACATCTTGTTAGCAGGAAGGATAGGGTTTATAGGTGCGGGTTGAACATCCTTTGTGGTGTCTAGATTCCGTTAGCCTCCCCATTAGAACAGTAGATCATCCTTACCAAGGTTAGAAGGAGACTACGGTTGCAGTCTTCTCTATTTATCACTCACATCGAAAGACATTCTTTGTGCCTAAAGGTTAGTAGTAATAGACCGGTTAGTCAGATGCACTCTTTCTCCTAGTGGTAAAAAAATAAATACGATACTCTAGATAATTTCCCGGGTGAAGTGCTCACCGATATCCGTGCGCTTGCGGATCAATTCCTTATTGCGTTCCCAAATATCAACAGTAATTTTCCATAATGAGGAAGACTCTAGAAGCAACTCGACCGAAGTGGAGCCGAGACGGGCCTGGGGCCAGGGAGCCCGCCCTTGATCCTAGGGCGCCCGCCCTGGTACAAGCACCAATCACAAAATGGAGTACACTATTACAAAGATCTCGTCGAGCTGATCGAAATGTATATATTATTTGCTATATGTCGAGGGTAACAGTAACGGGTACCCTAACTGATACACATAACGAGAGCACCCGTACGCAAATCGAGGGCCCCTGACTAGACGCCCCCCGGCCGCACGCACGGTTATCGACGTCCGTAGCCTCGAACACGGAAAGAGCGTCGTGTGAATCGACTGGGGCTCAAGCGCCGGCTACCGTCGAATACGGAAACAGGCTCGTACGAGTCAAAAGGCCTCGAGCGCGACGATGCTGCCCACCGCCTGACGCGGGCACGGGAACCAGGGCATTTAATGCGCCTGCCGCGCTCTTACCTAATCCTTCAGTCATGGGAAGCGTGATAGGGAACAGGCACCCGTCCAATCGTTCCCTTTGCAGCCTTACCCACCAAACAAGCCGAAGCGTGGCAGGGCGCAGGAAGACAGTTGGAATGTCCCGTCAAGACCCCCTCGAAGACGCCCAGTGAGGTTTTGTGCGGTACCTAACCCTCGAGCAGGCATGATCCTTCCCCGAGAAGGGTCGGGCGACGATGGACAGCACCTCAACCACTCAGACGTGGCTGCAGTCATGACGTACAAGCGTGCGACGGATAAGCCGGTCCAGGACGGCGCATAGGAGCAGGATTCCGGGGCACGCGTAATCATCATCAAGGTACTGAGACAAGACGGCTCAAGGCCACGCCGGTACTCCTATCGACCCCTACTCTGTCGCCTATACATGTAACCTAGGCCTCTCCTTGGAACTATAAAAGGAGAGGTCCAGGAGCGGATACAGAGGACACAAGGGACATACGTAGAAGAGCCACCATACTCCATCTCCATCCACCCCACGCCTGTATTCACCTTGTACAAGCACTTAGGTGCAAGATAATACAAACACCCTCCCCGCCGCTGGACGTAGGGCCTTCTCTTGCCCGAACCAGGATAAATCTTTGTGTCTTTTCTTGCATCACCATCTAGAAAGGGGAGCACGCACTAGTTTTACACGTTGGTGTGACCCCCTGGGGGGAAAACACCGATAGTTGGCGCGCCAGGTAGGGGTCCTGCGTGTTTTTCACCGATTTCCCATTTCTTTCCAGATGGCCACTCTTGTTTCGCCGATTCCGCGCTCCACGGTGATTTGGTTCGGGAGCCTCGAGTTCATGTCTACCGGTTTCGGCTATGACATGATCCTACTCTCGGTCAAAGGACCGGGAGGAGCTCGCATTACGCACGCACGATTGAGGGCTCCGAGACGGCCTCGCCACCATGCCTCCCCGCCCAAGAAGAGGTGTGGACAGTGTCGCCACCACTCCTCTGCCTCCTCATGATCGCCAGTTCGTGCCAGGCGTGGGGTGACGCAGGAGCCGACAGCCCCGCGCGCCGAAACTGCAAGTATGATGGCCCGACGCCACGAAGATCACGCGACGACGTTGGGAGATAGCACGTCTCGCGCGCCCTCGTCCTCCACGACGCTACTCCCGCATGGGTTGTTCGCCCGAAGAAGAGCACTGCCGTTCGGCCTGGACAACGCCGCGGCATCACTTGCCAGGACAATATGTCCAAATGCCCAGACGTACGTAGAGCGACCAATGGTCCTCCCACGCGACGCAGAAGCACGGCAACAAGCGTCTGAACTGCCGGATTTTTCCCAGGTACGAGGCCTCCGCCGCCTAGGACCTGGGCGATACACAATCACCTCGCTCAGGCAACGACTGCTGGAGGAAGGACAGGGATGCTTCTACGCCGCTGAGCCGGATTCCGACTCAGAGTCCGTCAGCTATGACCCTACCAGGGAATGCTTCCACGTCGACGGGGCGGTGGAAACCACCGACGAAACACGAGACGCCGTCGCCGGCGGTTGAGCCCCTGTAGCAAGGGAGGACCCCAGCCCGTCAGCCGCTTCCCCCGAGCGGGCCAGAACATCGTTGCAACAACAATGCTGCTATGCAACATTGCTGAGCCCTCGAACTCCTAGGCTCGGCAAATTCGAGACGAGGTGCAGACTCTGCTCCAAGTAGCGGCAGTTTAGCAGGCCAAGAGCTCAGCCTCTCGACGTCGAGGAGCAGCCACGGGAAAGCGTGAGGAGCCGGCCCAGAACGAAAAGGAGGTATCGGTCCATCAGCAGCCACCCCCTCGAGGGAAGAAGACAACGCTTGTCCCTCAACCACCCCATCGACAATCAATGGCGGCACGACGCACGACGCGACATCGACGAGCATCACCACCGTCGATATGGGGACGCAGAGGAACGCGGTTACAGCGCCCACCGCGGCGGGTGGTACGACAGTGATGAGGACCGAATGGCCCTGGAACAGCCGGGCCCTCGCGTGTTCAGCAGAGCAATCCGCAGCACGCCGCTGCCCAGCCCATTTCAACCCCCGACTAGCATTGCTAAATACAACGGCAAGACCAAGCTAGAGCTGTGGTTGGCAGACTTCCGGTTAGCCTGTCAGTTGGGAGGCGCTCGAGGGGACGATCGAGCTATCATCCGACAGTTACCAATTTTTCTCTCCGACACCACCCGTAGATGGCTCGAGGAGCTCCCGGCCAACCAAATCCACGATTGGGTCAATTTGGTCAGAGTTTTCGAGGGTAACTTTAAGGGGACCTACATACGGCCTGGCAACTCATGGGACCTCAGCAAGTGCAAGGAGAAGTCAGGAGAAACTCTCCGAGAGTACGGTCGACGCTTCTCGAAGCAGCGCACCGAGCTGCCGCACATCCCAGACCACAACGTCGTCCTGGCCTTTGACTCAGGCACAACCAGCCGAGATTTGGTGCGGGAGTTAGGCCGGAATCACCCTTAGACCGTCGACGAGCTGATGGACGTAGTGGCAAACTACGCTGTAGGGGAGGAAGCGGTCGGTGCTGTCTTCTGTTGCGAAGGGGGCAAAGGCAAGTCGCCAGCCGACGACGATGAGGGCCCCAGTCGAGGACCCAAGAAGAACAAGAAGAAGAAGAAAGCATGGCCGTTCCAACGGGAGGCCCTCGATGATGACCTCGTCGCCGCCATGGATCGTAAAAGACCTCGAGCCCCCTTGAAGGAGCTATCTTCGACAAGATGCTAAAGGAGCCCTGCCCATACCATAAGGGAGGGGTGAACCACAAGCTCGAGGACTGCCGTATGCTGAAGAGACATTTCGACGGCCTGGGGTTCAAGAAGGACGACCAGAAGAAAGAAAAGAGCAGCGACAAGGGGGACGACAAAGAAGACGAGGGTTTCCCAGCTGTCCCCGACTGCTACATGATTTACGGCGGACCCTCAACGCAGCTTACTGCAAGGCAGTGCAAGAGGGAGCGCCGTGAGGTCTTTGTGGCAAGAATGGCGGTACCCCAGTACCTTAACTGGTCGAGCACCCCGATCACCTTTAATCAAGACGACCATCCCGACAAAGTAGTTGCCCCTGGCGTCTACCCACTCGTCGTCGACCCCATCATCGTCAACGCTAGACTCTCGAAGGTACTAATGGATGGCGGCAGCAGCTTGAACATCATCTACCTCGAGACCCTCGACCTCCTCGGCATCAAAAGGACGCAGCTCCAACCAAGCGCGGGCGGCTTCCATGGTGTCGTGCCTGGAAAGAAGGCATTGCCGGTAGGTCGAATCGACCTACCGGTCTGTTTTGGCACGGCAGCCAATTTCAGAAAGGAGATCCTTACCTTCGAACTGGTGGGATTCCGAGGCACGTATCACGCCATCATCGAATGTCTAGGCTATGCCAAGTTTATGGCAGTCCCCAACTACACCTACCTAAAACTGAAGATGCCCGGGCCCAAGGGGGTTATCACCATCAGCTCCTCCTACGAGCACATGTACGAGTGCGACGTCGAGTGCGTCGAGTACGGGGAAGCTGTCGAGAACTCCACCGAGCTCACCTCGAAGCTCGAGGCCCTGGCCGCAGAGGCTCCGGAGCCCAAGCGTCACGCGGGCAGCTTCGAGTCGGCAGAAGGAACAAAGAAGATCCCGCGCGACCCCAACGGCTCCGATGGCAAGGTGCTGACGATCAGCGCCGACCTCGACCCCAAATAGGAAGCCATGCTCGTCGACTTTCTCCGTGCAAACGCCGACATGTTTGCATGGAGTCCCTCGGACATGCCAGGCATACCGAGGGAAGTCGCCGAGCACTCCTCAGAAATTCTTGTCGGTTCCAAGCTAGTGAAACAACGGTTGCGTCGCTTCGACGAGGAGAAACGCAAGATCATTGGTGAGGAGATCCATAAGCTTTTGACGGCCGGATTCATCAAGGAGGTTCACCATACCGACTGGTTAGCAAACCCTGTACTAGTTAAGAAAAAGAATGGGAAAATGAGGATGTGTGTCGATTATACAAGTTTAAATAAAACATGTGCGAAAGTTCTTTTTCTATTACCACGTATCGATCAAATTGTTGATTCTACTTCAGGATGTGAAACCCTTTCTTTCCTTGATGCATATTCTGGTTACCATCAAATAAAAATGAAAGTGTCCGACCAGCTCGCGACATCTTTCATCACTCCTTTTGGGATGTACTGTTATCTGACCATGCCATTCGGGCTTCGAAACGCTAGGGCGACATACCAGCGATGCATGCTCCACGTGTTTGGCAAGCATATAGGGTCAACGGTCGAGGCATACGTCGACGACATCATCGTCAAGTCAAAGAAACGAGGGGACCTGATTCAGGACCTCGAGATCGCTTTCAGTTGTCTGCGCGCCAATAAGATCAAGCTCAACCCCGAGAAGTGCATCTTTGGCGTACCTCGAGGCATGCTCTTAGGCTACATAGTTTCCCGATGCGGCATTGAAGCCAATCCCAAAAAAGTCTTGGCCATTACAAGAATGGGGCCGATCCGAGACGTCATGGGAGTACAAAAAGTCACAGGATGCTTGGCGGCACTAAGCCGTTTTATCTTGAGGTTGTGAGAAAAGGCATTACCACTGTATCGGCTCTTGAAAAAAGCCGAGCGTTTCTCTTGGACCCCCGAAGCGGAGGAAGCCCTCAATAACCTAAAGAAAGCACTGACCTCTACCCCAGTCCTGGTCCCGCCTCAGCCCGCAGAACCTCTACTTCTGTACGTTGCCTCGACGACCCAAGTGGTCAGTGCGGCAGTAGTGGTCGAAAGGCAGGAAGAAGGGCATGCGCTGCCAGTCCAGAGGCCGGTCTACTTCATCAGCGAGGTACTCTCAGAAACCAAGGCACAGTATCCACAGATCCAGAAACTAATCTATGCGGTGATCCTCGCCCGACGCAAGCTGCAACACTACTTCCTCGGCCACCCTATCACGGTGGTCTTGTCCTTCCCCTTGGGTGAGATCATCCAAAGTCAGGAGGCCACGGGAAGAATCGCCAAATGGTCAGTCGAGCTCATGAGTGAGACCCTCACTTATGCGCTCCACAAAGCCATCAAGTCTCAAGCTTTGGTGGATTTCGTCGCAGAATGGACGGACTCACAGCTCCCCCCAGCTCAAGTTCAAGCGGAGCTATGGACGATGTACTTCGACGGGTCTCTCATGAAGACGGGAGCTAGGGCGGGACTGCTATTCGTCTCACCCCTCGGTGTCCATATGAGGTATGTCATTAGAATACATTTTGCTGCTTCCGACAACGTCATGGAATACGAGGCCCTTATCAATGGGCTAAAGATCACCATCGAGCTAGGAGTCCGGCGCCTCGACGTTCGAGGTGACTCCCAACTCGTCATCGACCAAGTGATGAAAGCCTCAAACTGCCACGACCCAAAAATGTAAGCGTATTGCAAGGAAGTACGTCGGCTCGAGGACAAATTCCACAGCCTTGAGCTCGTCCACATCGCCCGACGCTACAACGAGGCAGCCGACGAACTCGCCAAGATCACCTCGACTCGAGGCACGGTCCTACCCGACACGTTCTCGAGGGACTTGCACGAACCATCGGTCGACTTGGGCTCGGCGGTTGACGTCGAAACTATCACCCTCCAACAAACCAATGCCATTGAAGCCCTGCTAGCGGCAACAGAAGTAATGGAGGCGGAACAGCGACCCGGCCGACCATTCGACTGGCGCACACCGTTCCTCGATTGCCTGATTAGGTGCGAGCTACCAGAAGACCGATCTGAGGCCCGCTGTATCGCTCGACGGGCCAAATCGTACGTAATCTACGACGAAGATAACGAACTATATCGACGAAGCCCGAAAGGAATTTTGCAGTGATGTATCACCATAGAAGAAGGCCGAAAACTCCTCGAGGATCTACACTCGGGGGCTTGTGGCCACCACGCTGCTCTGCGGACCCTCGTGGGGAACGCATTCCGACAGGGCTTCTACTGGCCAACGGCCATAGCCGATGCCATCGAGCTCGTACGCTCATGCCACGGGTGCCAATTTTACGCAAAGCAGACGCATCTTCCCGCCCATGCTCTCCAGATGATCCCCATCACTGGCTGTTCGCGGTGTGGGGTCTCGACCTCGTAGGGCCTCTACAAAAAGCAGTAGGAGGATACACCCATTTGCTGGTGGCCGTCGACAAATTCTCCAAATGGATCGATGCTCGACCCATCACGAACATCCGCTCTGAGCAGGCCGTCCTCTTCTTCACAGAAATCATCCACCGGTTTGGGATTCCCAACGTCATCATCACCGACAACGGCACCCAGTTCACCGGCAAAAAGTTCTTGGACTTCTGTGACCGGTATCACATCCGTGTGAACTGGTCCGCAGTGGCCCACCCTCGAACTAACGGCCAGGTCGAGCGTGCCAACGGCATGATATTGTAGGGACTCAAACCAAGAATCTACAACCGGTTGAAGAAATTCGGCAAGAAATGGGTCGAAGAGCTCTCTTCAGTCCTATGGAGCTAAAGGATGATGCCTAGCAGGGCCACGAAATACACCCCATTCTTCATGGTCTACGGCTCCGTGGCCGTGCTTCCAACAGACCTCGAGTATGGGTACCCTCGACTCAAAGCCAACAATGAGCAGTCAAATAAGCAGACTTGAGAGAACGCGGTCGACCAGCTCAAGGAAGCTCGAGACATGGCCCTCCTCAACTCTGCTAGATACCAGCAGAAGCTTCAACGCTACGACAACAAGCACGTGCGCAAAAGGGATCTTAACGTACGCGATCTTGTCCTACGGCGGCGGCAAAGCAACCAAGGGCGCCACAAGCTGACTCCACCCTGGGAGGGCCCATACGTGGTGGCCGAGGTCCTAAAGCCAGGGACATACAAGCTCACAGACGAAAAAGGTGCAGTCTTCACCAACGCGTGGAACATCGAACAGCTATGTCGATTCTACACCTAGAGTTTAAAAGCTTTATGTTCTCATGTATATTCTGTACCAAGACCTTATGAATAAATGAGATCTTTGCCTCGAGTAATTTACTTTTTCGTTGGTCAAAATCTCGACGTTAGAAGGGAGTACCAACTATGACCCATCATAGTCGATACACCCTCGGGGGCTAGCAGGGGGACCCCCCCAAGTTCCTAAAAATCGAATGATTTTTTCCTATAAGTACGCCTCACACGGTCGAGTAGTAACGGCACCTCGAGCCCCTTAAGGGCCGAGAGACGACGAGCCTGAGAACACCTACGCCCCCGGGCTGTGGTAACTCTACTCACTCCCTCACCCTCGAGGCAATCAAGGTTGACTTAACAAAAGACCGAACGAGGAAGCAAAGGAATCCCGAGCATAAGAATTAATAGATATTCACATATATTACAAACCACTTAAAGACATAGCATTTTCTTAAGATAAAAGTACTGTACAAGGGGCCCTAGCACCCAGAATAGGCTCGCAAGCCTTAGTCTATGTCTCGGCCCTCACCACCATCGTCTGCGCCCGGGCTAGTCTCGGGAGGAAGCACTTCCGGCTCAAACATCCTCGCCAGCCTTTCCCCAGGCGCCTCCGCATCGTCGATGAAGGCATGGAGCCTCTCCTTGTTCTCTGCGTCGGTCTTGGAGATGTCGGTGACGAAGCCATGGGACACCACCTCCATATCGTAAGAAATGCCTGAGCAGACAACCGCCATTGCCCGCTTCACCCCGGTATGAAGAGCGTCCCGCAATCGATCCCTCAGCGTCGCGCCTAGGTAGCACAGCTGATCGACCAGCGCGTTGCCTCGAGCCTCCTCCTTTGACTCATCCGCAGGCTCAAGCTCCCAGGAGGTCGAGAGGTCATTTATCACAGTACTTAATCGACCATTCAATGCAACCTCCCCCACGAGCCGACCCTTGGCGGAGTGGGCCTCGACCTGAGTAGCCAGAAGCTCGTCCTTAAGCCCTGCGGAGACCGGTGCATAGAAATTAGAGGACACCAAAAAAAAGTATAAAGAAGCTTACCACAAATATTCTCCTCCAGAGCAGTGTTTTGACCAACCAAATCGGTGTTGGCCCTCTCGATCTCCCTGTGAGAGCGGGCCAGGTCGGTGTTTGCGACCCGCAAGTCCGCGATCGCCTTGCCCGCCTGCGCAATAGCTCCCTCCTTCTCCAGCAGCGCTGTCTTTAGACAATCAACGTCATCAGAGAGGCTACGAGATCGAGCCCGTTCTGCCTCGAGATCCTTGAGGGCCTTCTTCTTGGCCTCCTCTGCGGCGCTCCGAGCGATCTCGCCCTTCACGCACTCCACCTTCATCTCTTGGAACGCCTCTCGGGCAGAGGTGAGGTCAGCCTTGATGAAGCCCTTCTCCTTGTCAAGATCGGCGGCTGCGTCCTTATAAAATACGGCCTCTTCACGGGCCCTAGACGCAGCCTCCTCGACCGCCATGGTCCGCTCCCTTAGCAGCGTGGACTCCTCCATCGCCCTCCTCGAGGCCTCTCAAGCTTCAGCCAGAGCAGCCTCCCTCTCCTTGTTCTCCTCCTCGAGCGCCAAAAGCTCCTGTAGGCCTAAGGAGCTTCTCTACGACTCTAGGAGTTGGTCCTTGAGAATAGGGAGTTGCTCCCAGCCGCCCCTCGTCGCATGAAACTGGACTTTATGCGGGAGGTCTCTTTGAGATCCTACGAGCCAGCAGTGGAACAGTAAGAACACAAAACCCAAATGGCGTACGGTAACTTAAGCCCAAGACAACGTACAAAGAAACTGGACGGAGCCCGTTGTGAACGATGTCCGACAGGAGCCCCACCACGTGCTTCATCCAGAGACAAAGCTCTTCAAGATGTTCCCACTTTTCGGCCTCCTTCCGATCATCCATAAAGATGTTAGGCTCGGATGGGTCGGTGGAGGCCCGAATGCGGATCCGATCAGGGCCCCAGTTTTCCATCTCCTCCTCCGTGCGTGCCTTGACACCCCGGATGAGCTCTTGGACAGTCTCGAGCGACCCCCCTATTGAGTATTTTAAACGCAAACAGAAAAATCCGCACGCGCACGGATACCGATGTAGCTTTCACCCGGGAGTATTCCAGAGTATCGATTTTCCACAGAGAACGTGAGTGTACTAATTAAGATCCAAGATCGCCCAAGGATAACTATATAATTATTTTTGGTGGGAAGAGAGGAAGTTTCCTGAGAGTTCTCTAGTTGATCTAAGAATCAAGAAGTACTTCAAGATTATCTATATCGGGACATCAGAGCACTAACCACAGAAAGAGATGAGAAGGGGGCTAGGAAGGTCTGACTACGGTCCTACAAACACCGATCCGAACGTGGTGGAATACGTCGACCGTTAGGGCTGTCACTACCCTAGGGCTACCACAACAATCCGTAGGATTGGGTGCAATTCCAGGTAATCGCAAGACTAAACACCACGTCTAATCTATTAATTTCTACTCTAGCGTTATAAAGACTAGAGCACTTGATGCAAGCGGGAATCCAATAAATAACTTGAATGTAAATAAAAGTAATTAGAGAACTCAGGAGTTATGAATTGAAGAACCTGGAGAACGATGAAGAACGAACCAGTTGCTGCAAAAGTACAATGTTGAGGAAGATCCGACAGATCCGGCTCCTCCTCCTCCGCTCTCCTCTTCTCTGTCCCTATTTTTCTAGATTACAACTAGAACTAACTAGAACTAGAACTAGAGGAACTAGAACTAGAACTAGATGAACTAGAACTAGATCTAGATGAACTAGAGGTAGAACTAGAAGAACTAGAGGGATCCTCTGTACTTGGATGAAGAATTGAAACCCTAACTTTGATTCTGTAGAAGAGGTATGCCTCCAGGGGCTGGTGGGGGTCTGCTTATATAGTCCAGGAAGAGTAGCCCCTAAGAAATCTAGGAAGAGTAGCCCCCAAGAAATCTAGGAAGAGTAGCTCCCAAGGAATTTCCACGTTATTCTCCACCATCCGATCAAACCGACCTTCATCGTGTGATTTTCCTCGATCCTTAGAGTCGGTGGAGCATAATACCCGAGACTCGGGCTGATTGGCCAGCAGAGGAGGGCGGGCGCCCAGGGGGGTAGGGCGGGCGCCCTGCCTCCGGGCCCGCTCGGCCTCCCGTTCGTTCCCGTGGCTTCTGGAGTCTTCTAGATGATAGAAAATTGCGCGGCACGTTAATATCTCTATGTAATCCCGACGTGTGGGCCTTTCTTCCGTATTTCCTGATAACCCCCTGCAGAAATAGACAAACACCAAAACTCGTGGAATTCTGTCAGATAAAACCCTAAGTCTGGGTGTTGGTTGCATTTGGATCCTTTTCCATGATTAATTGATGGTTAAATGTGAGCATTAAGGACCGTCAACAAGCTCCCCCAAGCTTAACCTTTGCTCGTCCCTGAGCAAAGCTAAAATCATCAAGAAAACAGGGGTTACTTTTATGCCTTTTACTAAAGGGGTTTTAAGTTATCACTAAGGTCTTAAGTGATTGAAAAACAGAATGATCAAGTCAAGCACTATGTCTCAAGTTCTTCTGTCTTACCTTTGTTCTGGAGTTGTTTGTAAGTTTCCAAAATAAATCTGAGGCATTTGCCTTCTTCTCGAAAGATATATAAGTAGAGCTTTAAAAATTTTAGCATACTTACTTTGCATTTTGCTATGTCAATGCTCGGAGCAAGGGAGAGGAATGTCATACTCCTAGATCAAGACCTTTGACCTTTTTGAAGAGTTTGTCATCTCTTACTGGCATATTGCTTATTAGAGGGACCATGGGCTATCATTTTTTTTCCTTTTTTTCTCTTTTTTTTAGTCTCTTTTTTTCAAGTGGGCAGCAAGTACCCCTAATTCTACTGTCGGACACATGTCCATTTTTTTCCACTCAGGTGGGTATCTTTGTACCCCTAATTCTACTTCGGACACTTGTCCATTCTTACCTCTCATCTCACTCTTTTTTTTCGAATCAAATTTTTGCATAGTCCCATGCCTCTAACGCAATAATACTTCGGAAGAGTGAATCTTTTATATTTTTAAACCAAAAAGATCTTGATCTTGGGAGCATGATAATTCTCTCAACCAAAACTACAAGAATTAACAATGGCTTGAACAAAGAAAGTACCCACAGTTTTAATATTTATTTCTTATAAGACTCTAGGTATTATGATCTCATATATTTTTTTTATGAATTTTTAGATTTTCAAAAGATAAAATCTCCAGAACTCTAGCAACACTTGGAACAAGTTAAATAGTAGCTCAGACCTTCTCAAATCATGTTTGTCAATTACCTAGACTTGAATCAAACTTTCTTTTTATTTTATTTAAAACTTAGTATTACATAAAACTATTATATATTACTCAAAACAAAAACTGTGTCTGGTTTCATGGTTATGCATTTTTTTTATTTCCGAATACTAGTAAATAAAACTAAGAAAGAAAAATAATACTTATCTTGATTTATTTTTTTTATTTAGCAAACTAAGCAAAGATATATATATAAGCATAAAATCTTTATTTGGGTTTTTATGATTATGCATCTTTTTATTATTTGAGTAAAGTATAAACGTGAGTAGAACACTTAGCTGGATAAATGGGGGTGCTCTCCCCCAAGCTGGATTTTGACATAATTTCTTCTGATGTAGCTAGCAGGTGGCGGAGGTGTATTTGAATGTCGGCAGCACTCTGACAGCGATTAGAATGTCCTTCGTCTGCTAGTCTTTTTTGATCCTTGAATTCTGTGGAGCTCAAATAGACAACAAAGCTTTGTGGAACTAGTTAAGTGTTAGCATAAATATCTAGCCTTTATCATGTTGAGCCTCCTCAATAAATGTTACTCATTAGCAGGATCATAATTTTATTTTTATAATTTTATTTTTATAGGACAGGAATATATTTATTTTATTTTTATGCCACCACAGTGAATGTACTTATGGGTTTTATGCCATGAGCATACTCACATGGGGCTTACTATTTTTAACATTTTTATTTTCTTTTTAAGATGATATGAACCTGATTAACTAAGCAAACTATTTTAAATAATTGAAAGGCAAAAAGGATAACTACCTAGTTTAACTCTTACCAAGGCGTTCGGTGTTTTTAAGTCCTCCGAATGGGACTCTCTATTTTCTCAGCTGTCTTGGGATTCGCTGGATGGCGTAGTCAGTGGTTCCGGCAGCGCCTGGTCTTCATGTATAACTATCTTCTCTCTCCACACCTGACATGGTGCTACGGTCTCCTCAGGACAGTTCTGTTCAAGTTGTATGTCTTCAGACCTTACCACTTCTCCTTCATAATCCGCCCATTCGTCCTTGATAATTTGCCTACTCTGGTTGCGGTTGCGTCGTCTTCTTCTTGTCCTGACCTGCTTAGAGTCTTTCAACTATGTAGTTAAGGTTAGTAAAATAGTGGCGTACCTTTTCAGAGGGGAAGTGCATGTGGACTCCGCCGGTTTCAATGTAGATGATTGCTTTAACGGTATTGAGGAACGGTCTTCCAAGGATGATGGGTGGATCGTACTCGTCTTCTCCTATGTCAATAACTTCAACCATCCAAAATGTTTGATCTGCCATCTGGAGCTGGGTGTATGTCGGTTTTAAGGGCATGGTTCCTAACAGAAGCTGATAGGTGACTGAGTCGTCCTTTTTGGTCAGGAACGGTGACTTAAATAGATGATCTTGACCTCCTTGAACTGCAGTGACCATCTTAGCTGACTCGGTCCACACTTGCTTGTTCCTGTTCCCCCTGTTGGTCCTCTTCCTTGGTTCATGTCGGGAATGCTCTGAGATTGTGTAGTCTTGTTCTTGAAGGAAAATGTCTCATTTCTCCCTTTGATGTAGAAACTGATCTTGGCAGCACTAGCGAAGATGACAGCTCCCGAGGTGTTCAGGAATGGCCTCCCTAAGATGGGTGCCCTCTCATCAGTACCAGTCTCTATCACCATGAAGTTTGCTGGGGCGTACAAGGTACCAACTCGAACGCAGAGGTTCTTCAATATTCCCTTTGAGAAACTTAGTGTCTGATCTGCAGGCTTGGGCATAATGTTGACGCTGGAGCCAAAGTCGCAGAGTGCTTCTAGGAAGTCCACCATGCCGATGGAGATCGGGATGACGGGGCGTCCTGGGTTGTCTCTCTTGACCGGCAGAAGGTCAGTAATTACTTCCACTACGGGGTTACTCCAGTAGTTACGTCCTCAAGCATCTCAGGGCAGTGATTGCCTGAGTGTCTAGTATCTCCAGTGTGTTTGTGCTCCTAGATCTAGGTTCTTCACTTGGTGGAGTCTGGGAGTTGTAAAACTCCTTCATATTTTGTTCGAAGTGTACCTGCTCATAAAGACAAGGCAGAGATCAAGTGCATGGGCCCTGTTGGTGGAAAACACCAACAGAACCAAAAGTATATTTGTTCTTCTCTAACCTTAAGCATAGTGAGCAAGACAAAGTTGAAGGATAATAAGATCATGAGTGTAGCATTTAAAGCATTTGTCACATCAGATCGCTCAACCTAAAGGAAAGATAATCTATCTATATTTATGTTGTTTTGTTTTTTTTATAAAATATATCTTCCAAAGATTGAGTGTGCAACATTTTAGCTCATATGATTAGGAGTGTGGGATCACAAAGGTGGAATGACTAAACATATTGAATCGACTGGGTTGATTAATCTAGATTTGTAAATCATACATGTTTGTCTCTTTTATTCATGTGAACGCCAGAACCAAGGAGAAGCTTATAAAAGTGATAGTCAAGTACCTTAAGATGTTACCTTACTTGAAGAGTGATGGTACGGTATCTCCTTGTGGAAGCTTTCCTTTCTTAGCGGTTGTGCATCGTGTTTATAGCACCCTCCATGGATCATCTCTTGTGAGCTATGCCTTCCTTGTGTAAATTGTTAAACTTCATGTGCCTCTCTCTTTGTCAAAAATGTGAGTGTATCTCAGGACTTCCCAGGTCGATAGTGAAAGTTTTCCTGCAGGGGTTAGTCCAACAAAATATCCCATATCTACTATAGCATACTATCGGCTCAAAAATCAACCTAGACACCATGTCTAATTTGATTCAGGAGGGCTTTTTTAACCTAAGCACCATGCTTAATTTAAAACCCCTTGGAAGTAAGATCATCATTCCTAAACTAAGCACCAAGCTCAATTAAGAGATAAATGAAACTACTCCAAACCTAGACATACACTAAAGCAAATAAAGGTAGCATGAGAGCATTTATAGAGATCTACTCAAGTGGAGATGAAGTAGTGTGATTAGTATTTAATAAATTGAGCATGTCTCAATGGTAGGGTCAACTAATATAGCAACATGGCAAAGGATGTTTTTATGTAAAGTACTCCCCCAAGCTTGAATTTTGCAAAATTCAAGTTTGGATGAATTTAATTCAATGTTGTATGATGATTGGTTGTACATACCTTGTGCTTGTCATTCATCCGATCTTCTTGCTCCAATCCTGGAAAGGTTAGTGACAAGAATATCCGAAGGAATTTTTTTACAATTATCCTTATATGCTCAATACACAAGTTAATGTTGCAAATAATTAAAAGCTCATGTTACAATCTGATCAGTGCTTGTTTTAGGACACTAAGCTTGTCCTTGGGAAACCAACAATTTATGTCAGTGAAGTGGTTTCCCCTCCAACGCTGACCTATATCAAGATCAACTCAACGAGATCTGCAAAATTTATTATAAACATATGCATCGACAACCGCCCTTTTAAAGTTTTTATAAATAGAAAGGAAGAGGGGGTTGGAGATCTCGAATGTGGTGATGTTGGAGAGACCAATGGATTGTGAAGATGTTGCATATGAGCATGGAGTAAATGAAGTGGCTATGAAATAAATTCCATGCTCATTAATGCTTAGAGTGAAATCTATGTGGTACGGTGAAAATGATAAGGTGAGTGTGGTAAAAAAGGAAAAGAAAAAGGATATACGGCGACTTGGTTCGAAACTAGCACAGCTACCGTTCCCCGGCAACGGCGCCAGAAAGCTTGTTGAGTATTTTAAACGCAAACAGAAAAATCCGCAAGCGCACGGATACCGATGTAGCTTTCACCCGGGAGTATTCCAGAGTATCGATTTTCCACAGAGAACGTGAGTGTACTAATTAAGATCCAAGATCGCCCAAGGATAACTATATAATTATTTTTGGTGGGAAGAGAGGAAGTTTCCTGAGAGTTCTCTAGTTGATCTAAGAATCAAGAAGTACTTCAAGATTATCTATATCGGGACATCAGAGCACTAACCACAGAAAGAGATGAGAAGGGGGCTACGAAGGTCTGACTACGGTCCTACAAACACCGATCCGAACGTGGTGGAATACGTCGACCGTTAGGGCTGTCACTACCCTAGTGTTGATGCAAAACTGATCTGCAAACACAAAGGGCTAATACCCGATTCAAACGTTAAGGCGTGCCAGCCGATTTGACCTTACTATCGGCAAAGGTGATAACTCGAATACTTTAGTCCTGACAACAGCGATGCGCCCAGATGTCACGGCTAAGAGGTACTCACGCGGAACTCGAGAACACGCCGAGCTTAAGTCGACGAATTCCTAAGAACTCGTAATAAAAAGAAAAAAAGTATGACGAAGTCGTCGAAAAGTAGATGCTGGAATATGAGTAAAAACGCGTGTTTGATTGATTTCTTGATTCTACAAGGCCCTAGGGTCTATATTTATACCCTGCTCAAAGAGCTACAACCAGACACGATTAGAATTCGAATTCCAAATTACACGGAATCCGTATACAAAACGATGCAAATAATTAAGGAAATAACAAAACTATCCCTCGTAACAAACCGAAACTCCTCCACATAACGACCGGCAGCTTCCAGACTCCTCCTTTGCATCATCGGCAGATCCTTTGCCATAGTCATCGGCAGACTTTCTTATCTAGCCATCGGCACCATATTACTGCCTGTCACATTCAACTTCTCCCTCATCGGCAACCATCCTCATCGGCAACCCGCTTTGTAAACATCGTACTGCCACCTTATCCTGCCATCCTAGACACGTGCCCAAAAACGGTGTCAACACATGCCCCCTAGTTTCGGAGTATAAAACTATTAATGCTCCAAAATTCTCTGCAGTAATGATGCCTTCTCCCGCAATTAATGCTCCTAATCTGGTAACCGACAACCTCAATCTGGACAACTCTGATCCTGATCCTCCGCAGATTCCTCGAAATCCCCAACTTCCTAAACGGGCATCTTTCTCAGTCGTACATCGGCAACAATACCGTTACAAAGATCTGCCGATGCTCTGACCCGGATATTCGCAAAAACGATTACTTCCCCTCTATCCGCCCATCGGCAAGATGACCGTTATAGAATATCGCCGATGGACCGACCAGGAGATCTCGCACAGTAAAATATCTTCAGATAATGACCGCTTCCCGTCAAATCACCTGCACAATCCCTGGATTACCGTGCGAACAGTTACCAAATCCACCTGAGTACCTTCGGGTTTCTCGGATGCGGCAAAGAGATAAGTCGGATTTGCCCTTGCCCATCTTGTCCTATAAATAGTTCCTTCTTGGGTACTCCTTCCCCATCACACCATTCTACTACCCAACTTTACTTTTCCAGCGGCGGCGCCATTTACAACCTTCAAGACCTCTGACAAGCACTTCTCTTCATCAACTCCGGTGCCCTCCAACGTCCTCTTCACGACAAGATGGCCATTGGCTTCGTCGTCCCTGAGGTCAGATCTCCATCTCATCTTCTGTATTTTTTTTATTCCTGTTCATCCGCGATTCATCTTACTAAATATTCTCCTTTTCCTTTTTCTTTGTATTTTTATTCCCCCAAAATCACTAGGAGTTGTCCAATAAAATTGTCATCCCCACCGATCAACCACACCTTCAATGTCTCGGCCCTCTAGGGGATTCAGATCCAACCAACCTTATTAACGCAGAAACCAATAGGATCCCCTTTAGAGCTGAAAACTTTTCTTTAGATCTGTGGAAAGACACTTTTCGCTCTTGGCCCAGCCCTACCGTAGGGTGGAAAGACTGGTTCTTGAGGGTCAGCAATTCTTATGAAGTCCAGTGGGGTGAAAGGAAGCTAGCCCAATGCATTAGGCTATCCATTGCCGATATGCACAGGAACGAGTCACTGCTGATAGCTGCGTCCTACTTTTGGTCAGACACCCTCAATGCTTTTGTTTTTGGCCACGGCCCTGCTTCTCCTACCCTTGCCGATGTAGCCATGCTCACTGGGCTAGATATATCTTCTGCCGATAGCACCCACTTTTTTGATACTGCCCCCAGTGCCAAAGTGGAGACTCGCGCTATCGGCGGTTGGTCAGGGTACATTCAGAAGTACCGCGGGAGAGGGCCTGTCACCATAAAGGAGCAAACCACCTTTCTGAACATGTGACTGGACAAGTTTGTATTCTGTGGTCGATCGGCAGGACCGACTTCCGTCTATCTATCGGCAGCAGAGAGACTGGCTAACGGTGGCCAATTTCCTCTTGGCCGATACTTCCTTGGCGCTGTTTACCACCTTCTCCATCAGGTAGCCCAGAAACTCCTGCTTGGCCAATCCATCAGCAACTTGGGAGGCCCCTGGTTGTTTATTAATATGTGGCTCAATCTGGACCTGCATAAGCGCCTTGATTCCAACTTGTTCTCACAACACTTCCCAAGAGATATAGCCGAAAATCATGTGTCGGGTGAAGAGGAATCGGCAACGCGTGCCCCCTTGAACTTTGGCGAAGCCGTCATAGTCCTACCTGGTTCAGGGAGTAATCCGGATCAAATTGGTCGATTCTTCGAGACTCTGCATGAGGGTTTGGCCAGGGATGAACGACCATGGTTGGCTTATGATGACCCAGATAGCATGCTCCCTCTGACCTTCAATCCATTTGATGAAGCTCTCGACAGGGATAATGAGGCGATGATGGCAATTGTGACTCCCAGAGCCATTCCAGTGAATTTTTTCGGTAGCACAAAAACTTCTCCCCAGACTTACGAATTTTACAATCCATCGGCATTAGCTCGCCAGTTAGCTTTCGGCCAGTTGCCGATTGCACTTCCTTATGCCGATGTGATAAAACCCAGAGAAACCATCAACAACCTTCTTGAGTGGACTCGAGTAGCCCAACTACCACCAAACGCCGATGTAGATGTAGATCTGTCAGAATGGGTTCCGGCTGCTTTTATCACTCAGGCATACAAGTTATGGTGGGCAGAATGGAAAGAGCATCTATTCTGCAGATCGGCACTTTCATACCGCAGCATGATTGACCCCGAATACGAAGTTCCCGATGACACTGTAAGTAACTCAAACCAACGTTTCATTTTCTCACTATTACTTCCATCGGCAGCTTACCCTTGTATTCCTTTTGCAGGCTGACAATATTCCTCCATCGGTTAGCAGGAGTGGCAAGCCGATTGACTTGTTTCCATCAGGCCCGATTTCCTCAATCGGCCACAATGCTCCCACTCTGGCTTCCATCGTGCATCGGGGTGTGCGCCTCAGGAAAGTTACAACCAGGAGAACCCAGACATCACCAACGGTAGCTGCTCCTACTCTGGCGCGGGCTTTCAAGGCAATTTGTCAAATCTTTATCTTTTACGCTGACTATCTTTATATCGGTTTTATTTATACTTATAAACCCTTGTTCGTTATTGCAACAAACCAGTGCATCGGCAAAGGTCACACGTCAAGGTGCCGATGCCACCCAGTCCAGCCAGCCAAAGAGGAAGGGTACCACGGGTGCTAAGACTGGAACAAAGCGCCAGAAGGTAGCAACTCCCCCTCCTCCTCCGGTATCTCCAATTCCGGTGGAGTCTTCTCCTTCTCCAGAAGCCCAGCCACAGCAAGCACCATCTCCCCCACCTATGCAGGAAGCACCACAGATAGAAGAACCCCAACAGGAAGGATCTCAAAC
The DNA here is from genome assembly GCF_000003195.3 of Sorghum bicolor. Classification (NCBI taxonomy): domain Eukaryota; kingdom Viridiplantae; phylum Streptophyta; class Magnoliopsida; order Poales; family Poaceae; genus Sorghum; species Sorghum bicolor. The sequence goes on along the minus strand of NC_012875.2, from coordinate 17,065,244 downwards.
AGAAGGTACATCAGCTGACACGGGTGAACAAACAACTGGCCCGATGGGCCCAATTATACCATCGGCAGTTCTCCCGATTCAGACAATTGTTATCCCTCCTCCAGGTAACATACTTTAACAATATCGCTACCGATGAACTTATTCTCATTTAGTCTCATAACATTTCTTGTCTTCTTTCAGTCGATATCGTCCCATCGGCAACCTTAGCCGATCAACCTGTAGTTCCATCGGCATCTTTGGCCGGTCAGCCCGCAGCTCCGTCAGCACCTCCCAGTCCAAGGCAAGAGATCGCCTTGAAGCAAGTAAGTCACTGTTTACCGCCAGCATTATTTGCCGATTCTCTAAGTATGGGCTAATTTTGCTTTCCCTCCCAGGAACAAGATTCTCCCGATAGCCTGTTCTCCTTCGCCATCGATTTCTCTGAAGAAGAAGGTGAAGAAGCAAGCACTTCTCAGTCGGTCGGCATCACATCGGCAGAGGTCAGGGTCAGGCTGGAAGAATTGTCAGCTCTCCTTCACCAGGACACAGCGCAATTGGTTGATGATTCCGACCCTACCAAGACCCTGTTCAGAACTCTCAGAGGCCAAGTCCCAGTCGATGTTGAAGAAATCCTGTTCCAAGCCGCTCATCTGGAGAGTCGCCAGCTGCAGTACCAAAGAGCTTCTCGGCGGCTTGCCGATAGAGCCGCTCAGACTCAACTCTCCGATGAAATGAGGAAAGAAAAGCTTTTGACCGATGAGAAGCACAAGAACATCGGCATCCTGAGATCTTCTGGAGACGCGCTGAAGCAGAAGATATCTGATCTATCGGCAAGAAAAGAGTCCCTATTGGCGGAGCTTAAGGAAGTAGAGAACGCTCTGTCCCAAGCCCAACAGGAAGAGAGCTAATTGCCAGAGACCATCAGGCTTCTTGAGCGCGATCGAAATGCTCATGGTCGCAAAGCACTCCAACTGAAGAAGAAGCTGAAGCCGATAGAAGGTTCTGCTGATGATGACATCAAGGAGATAGAAGCAGCCAACCAAATTCGGCTACGCGCTATATCGGCAATCCAGACGCTGCTTAACACATAGAGTTTCCATCGGCATTGTATCTGCGCTTTCCTGCTTCCTCAGCTTTTAGTCTAGCCGATAGGACTGTTATCGGCGCCTAAACTTTTGAAACACCAAGTCTTGTCCCCAAGCATTTGGATCCAGCCGATAGGAGTGTTATCGGCACCTAAACTTCTATGCATCGACCCATATACTGGGGTAGTACTTCTTTAAATATTTGCCGTTTAATGCTCTGGGAAATTCAATTCCTTCGAGGGTTTCTAGAATGTAGGCATTGCCAGGAGCCGATCGACTTATCCGATAAGGACCCTCCCAATTAGGAGACCACTTTCCAAACTTCGAGCTTTTGGTCCCAACTGGTAAAATTAATTTCCATACCAAATCCCCATCGGCAAACTCTTTAGCCTTCACCTTCTTATCGTACCATCTAGCAACTCTTTTCTTATTCTCTTCTATACTCATTAAAGCTTTTAACCGATGCCCTGCTAGATCGTCCAATTCATCGGTCATCAAAGTGGCATAACCATCGGAAGTTAATTGATCTTGAAAAGATAATCACCTAGATCCAGCCTTAATTTCCCAAGGCAACACTGCATCATGTCCATACACCAATTGATAGGGTGATACCTTGGTCGATCCATGACAAGCCATCCGATAAGACCACAATGCTTCATTTAAAATGTATGCCACCGCTTAGGATTTTCTTCAATCTTCCGTTTAATAAGCTTGATAATTCCTTTGTTAGACGCTTCGGCCTGCCCAATGGCTTGAGCATAATAAGGAGAAGAATTCAACACTTTAATTCCCATACCGATTGCGAATTCATCGAACTCCCCCGATGTGAACATGGTGCCCTGATCGGTAGTAATCGTTTGGGGAATCCCAAATCGGTAAATAATATGCTCCTTCACAAAATCAATCATATTGGCCGATGTGACTTTCTTCAAAGGAATAGCTTCAACCCATTTAGTGAAATAGTCAGTGGCAACTAGAATGAACTTATGCCCTTTGCTAGATGGTGGATAAATCTGGCCGATCAGATCGATGGCCCATCCCCGGAACGGCCAAGGCTTTATTATAGGATTCATAGCCGATGCGGGTACTCTCTGGATATTACCAAACTTTTGACAACCTTGACATCCCTTGAAATATTTTAAACAATCTTCAAGTATGGTTGGCCAAAAATATCCATTCCTACGAATCATCCACTTCATCTTAAAAGCTGACTGATGCGCTCCACACACTCCCTCATGGATTTCCCCCATCAAACTTCTGGCTTCATCGTCACCCAAGCATCGGAGAAGAATTCCGTCGATAGTTCGATAATACAATTCATTTTCAAGGAGCACATACTTGGTTGCCTGAAATCGAACCTGTCTTTCAACTTTTTTGGATGGATCTTTTAGATAATCAATAATTTCTTTCCTCCAATCATCGGCACCAACTACCGATGTCGCATTAATCATTGGCTGATATCCCGAGGCATGCTGAGCTAACCGATTAGCGTCTTCATTATGCAATCGGGGAACATGCTCCAATCGGAAATCCTTGAATTCCTTTAACAGTTGCATACTTCTCTCGAAATACGTTATGAGAACTTCACTTCGGCATTCATAGCTTCCGGCCAATTGATTTATAACCAACATAGAATCCCCGAATATTTCAACAGCATCAGCACGAACTTCTCTCAGCAACTCCAATCCCTTGATCAGAGCTTGATACTCAGCCTGATTATTTGTCGATGTGGCAACAATCGGCAAGGAAAACTCATACTTCCTCCCCTTAGGGGAAACTAATACAATGCCGATTCCTGCCCCCCGGTCACAAGTAGATCCATCAAAGAAGAGCGTCCAGGGTACAATTTCCAAGGTTTCCACTAGACCGCAATGCTGAGTTACAAAATCGGCCATAATCTGCCCTTTGACTGCCTTAGCCGATTCGTAACGCAAATCGAACTCCGACAGCGCTAAAATCCATTTACCGATCCTACCACTCATAATCGGCATAGATAGCATGTATCGGACCACGTCATCTTTGCAAACGACAGTGCATTCGGCCGATAACAGGTAATGTCTCAGCTTGATACATGAAAAATATAAGCATAAGCATAGTTTCTCAATGGCCGAATACCTGGTTTCAGCATCAATCAACCTCCTACTCAAATAATAAATTACCCTTTCTTTCCCTTCAAATTCTTGAACTAAAGCTGAACCGATAACCGATCCATCGGTAGATAAATACAATCTGAAGGGCTTCCCTTGTTGAGGTGGAACTAGAACTGGAGGATTTACTAGATACTTCTTGATTTCATCCAGAGCCAACTGCTGTTCTTCTCCCCAAATAAACTCTTGATCGGCTTTCAATTTAAGAAGAGGACTGAAAGCACGAATCCTACCAGACAAATTCGATACAAATCTTCTGATAAAATTTACCTTGCCGATCAAGGATTGGAGCTCGGTTTTGTTGGTAGGGGCCACTATTTTATTGATGGCATCAATAGATCTTCGACTAATTTCAATACCCCTGTGATGTACCATGAAACCAAGAAACTACCCTGCCGATACACCAAATGCACACTTGTTGGGATTCATCTTCAATCCATGCTTCCTTGTGCACTCTAACACTTTTTGTAAATCGGCAAGATGCTTTGAGAAATCTCCAGACTTAACCACCACATCATCAATATAAATCTCTACGAGCTTGCCGATGAACTCATGAAATATAAAATTCATAGCCCTTTGATAAGTAGCACCAGCATTCTTCAACCCAAAAGTCATGACTATCCATTCAAATAGCCCAACATGACCAGGACACCTGAATGCGGTTTTTGGAATATCCTCCTCTGCCATGAATATTTGATTGTAACCTGCATTACCATCCATGAAGCTGATGACCCGATGGCCAGCCGCAGCATCAACCAGTAGATCGGCGACAGGCATTGGGTATCCATCCATCGGCGTAGCTTTATTGAGATTCCTGAAATCAATGCACACCCGAAGCTTCCCGTTCTTCTTGTAAACCGGAACAACATTGGAAATCCATTCGGCATACCGACACTGCCGAATAAACTTAGCTTTAATAAGTTTAGTGATTTCGGCCTTAATATCAGGTAGAATGTTAGGATTACATCGGTGGGCTGGTTGCTGATGTGGCCGAAATCCAGACTTGATGGGTAACCGATGTTCAACAATTGATCGGTCTAAACCAGGCATCTCTGTATAGTCCCAAGCAAAGCAATCTTTATATTCCTTTAACAAACTAGTCAATTGTCACTTACACTCAGGATCTAATTTAGCACTAATAAAAGTAGGCCTAGGCTTATCACCACTACCTATATCTACTTCTACCAAATCGTCGGCCGATGTGAATCCCTGGCCTAATTTTCCATCATCGGCGAATCTATCCATTAAAAACCGTCGTCAGAACCGACTGCTTGGATTGGTGGAATCTCATAATCGGCAACTTTGAGAAAATCTTTCTCCCAAACTTCTCCTGAAATGCACCTGGTCCTTTCGTAAGTATCCGCTTCTGCCGATGCGATAACATAAGAAGAATCTCCTGGGACAATCTCAATCTTGTCACCTACCCACTGAACCAAGCACTGATGCATTGTAGATGGGACACAACAATTGGCATGAATCCAATCTCTTCCCAATAATAAGTTGTAGGCACCTTTTCCGCTGATCACGAAAAAAGTTGTCGGCAAGGTCTTGCTGCCGATGGTCAACTCTGCACATATCGCCCCCTTGACTGGAGACACGTTTCCTTCAATGTCTTTGAGCATCATATCGATCTTGGTCAAATCTTGATCCCCTTTCCCAAGCTTCCGATATACTGCATACGGCATAATATTAATAGCAGCTCCACCATCAACTAGGATCTTGGTCATTGGCTGCCCATCAACCCTTCCTTTGAGGAACAGAGCTTTAAGATGCTGCCTCTCGTCATCGGCAGGTTTCTCAAAGATAGCCGTCATCGGATCCAGAGCCAACTGAGCTATCTGATCAGAAAATTCCAACTCATCATCACTGGCTGGTGCAAGAAACTCCATCGGCAACATGAAGACCATGTTGACGCCTGCCAATGGACCTTCCCTCTTAGTGTCTGACGGCTGCCGACTTCCAGAGTTCTCTCCCTTGTTTAGCTCTTCTTGCCTTTCACGTTGCAATCTCATTTTCTGTGTTTTGGTTAATCCTCCAGGGCACCATGGAGGAAGTGGCCTTTGCCTTGCCGTCGGGCGTCGGTTCTCCCTTGACTCCATACGATGCGTGTTAGCATCCCTGCAAAATATGAATTCATCGGGAACCCGCGCATCAGCCATTCCCTCGAGCTCCTCTTGGTTCCTGGGAAAATACTGGACACGGTCACTAAGTCTGTTGTGCCCACTAAATCTGCCCCCCAGCCGGTCATGAACTGACACCCTTCCTCTGATCGGCCCATTAAATCGCCGTTCATCATCATGATAATGCCGATCGATCCTATCGTACCGATCATAACCGTTGCACTCAGGGCAGTCTCTGACAGTAGGAAGCTTGATATTTTCCTCCCAACAATGGATGAAGAATGGACAATTCCAATGATCCTTGTGCCGATTCCACTCCTGTCGGCGTCTTTCTTCTTCCCGTCGATAATCTTCCTGCTGGCGCCGATACCGATCTTCCCGTTGTTGCCATTTTTCTCGAGGCCTTCTATGAGTTATGACGATACCAGATCGAGGAAGCCTTCCTGAGCTAGTTCCTTCCTGGACCAAGCCCTTACTTCTTGCATCGACAGTAGTAACTTGATGCTGAGGATCTACCGATGCACTCTTCTCAGCTGTCTCCGATGTTAAGACCTTAGCCTTCCCCTTAGCATCCAACATGTTTGTCGGGAAAGGATGTTGGTCTATCTTCATCGGCTTCTGGGCTTTGGAATTGTCAAACTTGATTCTCCCTGACTCTATAGCCGATTGCAGCTGCTGTCTGAATACTTTGCACTCGTTGGTGTCATGGGACGTTGCATTATGCCACTTGCAATATCTCATCCTCTTCAACTCTTCTGCCGATGGGATCACATGGTTAGGTGACAGTTTGATCTGACCTTCCTGAAGTAGAAAGTCAAATATCCTATCAGCCTTAGCGGTGTCAAAAGCAAACTTCTCTGGTTCCTTCTGCCCAAAAGGACAAGACATCGGCTTCTTGTTTTTTACCCACTCTGCCAAACCGATTACTGGTTCTTCATCAGAATCTGAGCTTGTGGCTTCATCAACAAACGACACTTTCTTATTCCATGCTCTCTTAGGCTCGAAAGGCTTGATGTCTTGATCAGAAATCCTCTGCACCAAATGACTTAAACTTTCGAACTCCTGAGAGGCATACTTATCCCTGATATGTGGCAACAAACCTTGGAAAGCCAAATCGGCTAGCTGCCGATCATCCAGAACCAGGCTATAGCATTTATTCTTGACCTCTCGTATCCTCTGCACAAATCCTTCAACCGACTCATCATTACGTTGCCTCAACTTGACCAAGTCGGTGATCTTCTTCTCATGAACCCCCGAGAAGAAGTATTTGTGGAATTGCTTCTCCAGATCGGCCCAAGTAATTACTGAGTTGGGAGGTAATGATATGAACCAAGTAATGGCCGATCCAGACAATGATGACGAAAATAGACGAACCCTCAATTCGTCCCTGTTACCAGCCTCTCCACATTGAATAATGAACCTGTTGACATGCTCCATAGTTGACGTGTCGTCCTGTCCGGAAAACTTTGTAAAATCCGGTACCTTGTACCGATGTGGAAGCGGGATCAAATCATACGCGGGAGGATACGGTGTCTGATAAGAATAAGTGTTGACTTTGGGTTTTATCCCAAATTGTTCCCTCATTACTTCAGCAATCTTATCGGCCCAATACGCATCGGCATCTTGCCGATGAGGCGGCTGCGGATCTGGCACTTGGTGGCGAACCTCCACGTGTCTGTTCGGGACGTGATCTGCATGGAACATTGTATTGATCACCTGTCCTCCAATCTGCGGACCACCAAAATGCTGTCCACCGATTGGCTGTCCTCTGAGTTGCTGTCCAAAATTCATTGGCTGGTTGGGAATCCCCTGACCTTGGAACCCGGGATAGACCTGCCCTTGCTGGAACCCTGTAGTCTGATAACCCTGCTGGGGCGATTGTGGAAAGGCTTGCTGCCCAAGCCATCCATTATAAGCGTTCATCGGCATAGGTGCTGCCGATGATTGGTAATTGGGTACCGTCGTTGAATTGACATACCCCGACTGGGCCATAGGCCTCTGTTGCATCAGCATTGACTCTGCCGATGCGTTGGGCATCTGGAACATTGAATCTTGAGGATTCCTAGTGTGAGGCCTTGCAGTAGTAGTTGTGGTATACCGAGGACTCTGGTTCACCGGCGCATTGGGAGGTGCCGATGTCATAGGAGTTTTGCCCCTCATGTCGGTTATTTGTGATGTTCCCGGCGTCAACTCTGGAGGCATACCATAACCCCACCAGTTGGGAGGAAGAGTCAACCCTGACATTGTCGATGCCAACATATCTGTTGTCAGTTTATGCTGCCCAACTGAAATTTGTGGGTTGGTTGCCATCGGCATAGATAGTGCACCAGTAGTCCCCGATGTACTTGGAGGGACGGCAGGTTGTGCACTTGCATTTGTCAAGGCAGCCGATGGAGCCGTGACCTCTGGTGCCGTTGGCTGATGATGGGAGGGCCCCACATAATGTGGCGGGATTTGTCCTTCCTTGAAAGTTCTTGCCACGGCATTGAAAACCGTATTAGACAGTACACCAGCTTGGTTAATCAACGCTCGATTGATGGCATTGTCAACCATATCTTGAAGCTTGCCAGGATTGGCGTCAAAGGTGACCTGCCGTGGTGCCGGCAGTGCATCTTTCTGGACCACTTCGCCGCTCCTGTTTATGCTGAAAGACCTCAGGCATTGCTGCTTGAACTCTTCCATGGCTTGGGCAATAGCTTGCTTCTGCTCATCCTTGAGGTTGGCCTCCGTCACAGGGATGACGTTCTCTTGATCGAGGTCAGAGATCGACATGTTGATCTTGATCTTGAATCTGTCCCACCGGGCGTGCCAAAAGATGTGTTGATGCAAAACTGATCTGCAAACACAAAGGGCTAATACCCGATTCAAACGTTAAGGCGTGCCAGCCGATTTGACCTTACTATCGGCAAAGGTGATAACTCGAATACTTTAGTCCTGACAACAGCGATGCGCCCGGATGTCACGGCTAAGAGGTACTCATGCCGAACTCGAGAACACGCCGAGCTTAAGTCGACAAATTCCTAAGAACTCGTAATAAAAAGAAAAAAAGTATGACGAAGTCGTCGAAAAGTAGATGCTGGAATATGAGTAAAAACGCGTGTTTGATTGATTTCTTGATTCTACAGGGCCCTAGGGTCTATATTTATACCCTGCTCAAAGAGCTACAACCAGACACGATTAGAATTCGAATTCCAAAATACACGGAATCCGTATACAAAACGATGCAAATAATTAAGGAAATAACAAAACTATCCCTCGTAACAAACCGAAACTCCTCCACATAACGACCGGCAGCTTCCAGACTCCTCCTTTGCATCATCGGCAGATCCTTTGCCATAGTCATCGGCAGACTTTCTTATCTAGCCATCGGCACCATATTACTGCCTGTCACATTCAACTTCTCCCTCATCGGCAACCATCCTCATCGGCAACCCGCTTTGTAAACATCATACTGCCACCTTATCCTGCCATCCTAGACACGTGCCCAAAAACGGTGTCAACACCTAGGGCTACCACAACAATCCGTAGGATTGGGTGCAATTCCAGGCAATCGCAAGACTAAACACCACGTCTAATCTATTAATTACTACTCTAGCGTTATAAAGACTAGAGCACTTGATGCAAGCGGGAATCCAATAAACTAGAACTAGAACTAGATGAACTAGAGGTAGAACTAGAAGAACTAGAGGTAGAACTAGAAGAACTAGAGGGATCCTCTCTACTTGGATGAAGAATTGAAACCCTAACTTTGATTCTGTAGAAGAGGTATGCCTCCAGGGGCTGGTGGGGGTCTGCTTATATAGTCCAGGAAGAGTAGCCCTAAGAAATCTAGGAAGAGTAGCCCCCAAGAAATCTAGGAAGAGTAGCTCCCAAGGAATTTCCACGTTATTCTCCACCATCCGATCAAACCGACCTTCATCGTGTGATTTTCCTCGATCCTTAGAGTCGGTGGAGCATAATACCCGAGACTCGGGCTGATTGGCCAGCAGAGGAGGGCGGGCGCCCAGGGGGGTAGGGCGGGCGCCCTGCCTCCGGGCCCGCTCAGCCTCCTGTTCGTTCCCGTGGCTTCTGGAGTCTTCTAGATGATAGAAAATTGCGCGGCACGTTAATATCTCTATGTAATCCCGACGTGTGGGCCTTTCTTCCGTATTTCCTGATAACCCCCTGTAGAAATAGACAAACACCAAAACTCGTGGAATTCTGTCAGATAAAACCCTAAGTCTGGGTGTTGGTTGCATTTGGATCCTTTTCCATGATTAATTGATGGTTAAATGTGAGCATTAAGGACCGTCAACACCCCCATGATGTAAAAACAGGTCGATAAGGGAGGGTAATCGCCCGTCATCATCCACTGTCTTCCAGGTCCCGGTCTCGTCGGTAGCGCCACCACCCGATGTCCCGGCTTCATCCTCCTCGGCGGGTTTGTGATCCTCCCGTGGTCGTCGTTCTCGGAGAAATCCAGGAGCGATCCCCTCGATACCGTAGATCATGCCCTTGATCTCGGACTGAGGGTCCATCGGGGTGCGCATCATGCAAGCGAGTGGATAGAAGTAGGCGCTCCCGCCATCCGCCCGCCCTGGCTCAGCCGAGATAGAAGTAGGCGCTCCCGCCATCCGCCATCCGCCCGCCCTGGCTCAGCCGGGATAGAAGTAGGCGCTCCCGGACGAAGCCACGCAGGGGTTGGCGGTCCATAGACCGGCGGACCTTCCTCCCCGGTCTCAGGCCCCTGTGGTGACGGCGGCACTGGCTAGGACGGGCTGCGTGGCGGTGGCTCGTGCAGTTCTTCTAACTGCTGACTCTTCTGCCGCTGCTGCCTCTAGAGCTTCTGCAGCTCCTCCTGCCGGTCCTGCTCCAGCAGCTCCTCGAGTTGGTCCCCTTGTTGCTGCCGCCCCTCCTCTCCTTCTTCTCCTTCCTGCTGCGGCTGTTGCTGCCCCTCCTGCAGCTGTTGCTGCGTCTCCCGCTCGTGCTCTTCCTCTACTCCTCGACGGAGTGGAGCCCGATGGGCCAAGTCGTCCGCTTCGCGACGGGGGAAGCCTCGACCTCCTCTTCCATGGAGTGGGTGTCCTTCGAAAGCCTGTCGCCGCCAGACCCATCACTTATAGTGATAGGATCCCCCTAGACCCCAGATCGGGGAGGCTCGGGGGCTCCCTCCTGCTCTTGGGGGCGAGGCGCCTCGACCCACTTCGGTGACGGCGGGGTGGACTCCCCCACCAATGGACGAGGCGGGGCGCTCTCGACACCCGTCGACGGCCGAGGATTGGAGGAGCCTGTAAGCGCTCGAAAGCAAAAAAGTCAGGCGCCATGATGATCGACATAAGGGTAACACAACTCCCATGATATCGGGAATGAACCGCTAACCTGAGTATTTGGAGGCAGCTCCCACCTTAAGCCTCTTGGCCATCGAGGGCTGGGCCTCTTCGAGCGGCCGCTTCAACCTTAGGAAAGAGGAGTAAGTGTAAGAGAAGCCGTTACCCGAGAAAACGCAAAGACGTCGGAAGGTAAGAATCATGACGTCGAAGATCTTACCCCACATGAAGAGCGACCCGTCTATTAGCGCCACGACCAGCAAGCCTCGACCCGCCCCGCGCCGAGGCTCCGGGCCCCTCACGAACGGGCGCAAGTCTCGGCTCGGTGTCTCCCGCCTGGCCAGCGCCTGGACTAGTACTCCTATGACCCGTTTCCCCCTTACTCGAGGCCGCGGCGCGGCCACAGGTCAACGGCCCCGTCGCCAGAGACTTAGCCCGATGGCCCGCCTTAGATGCGGGAGGCGGTTGGGGGCGGGGGACGGTCCAACCTTGCGCAGGCTTTGGGGGTGTGTTGGCGCGAGAGCGGCACGGAGATGACTCCCTCTGTTGACTCTCACGAGACCCGCCTGGCGCCCCCTTAGGGACTCCCGTCCACGGGACGTCGACGCCGGTCTGAGGCGGGCCCTCGAGGATCCTGTCGAGATGGGACGCCATCCCCTCGGAGTCGTCGCTATCATCGTCACCATCACCGCCATCGTCCTCATCGGGGGATTCTTCCTCAGGCTCCCCCCTCTCCCTGGACTTCGCTCGACGAGTCTCCAACACTTGTCGCACAAGATTTTTCTTCTTTTCCTTCTTCTTTCCAAGTCCTTTGCGGACTTCAGCTTCTCTGCGGACTCGCGCCTCTTGTCGCGATCCACGTCATCCTCCTTCACCGGAGGCTTCGAGGATCGAGCATCGATCGATCCCTGCATGAGCAAAGATAAGTCTTAAAGAAGGTCGAAGAAAATCGAGAATCGAAACAGGAAAAGGACTTACCAGGTCAATCGACCCCTGATCGGGCCTCATAGGGAAGCCGTTGACATGCTCAGGTTGAAAGTCACCTGCAACGGCCGCCCTGACTATGGCGGCGACCTCATCGTCCGCAGGCGCTTCATTAGACATCCGGCAAGCCTCGAGAGCGCGAGACGAGATGCCAGGGCCCATTTCGTCCATCCTCAATGGCCGAGACATAAACAGGAGCACTCGTCGGTGATGTACGGTGGAAAGGACGAGCGCGGCCGTCAGGCCCTCCTCATGCAGCTTCTTCAGGGCATCAAGGATGGGGTCGAGCCGCGGTTGGTGGGCCTAGACAACACCGTACCTCCAGTGGTCCGGGTGCCCCGAGATTAAGCGCCCGGTGTAGGCAGGGAGGAGGTCGTCGTCGTTCCGCAGGTAGAACCATTGGGAGTCCCACCCGGCGTGGTTCGACGTCAACCCCACCGGGATGTACTCACGCGGTTTCTCCGCCTTGCCAGTCTTCAGCACCAGGTTGAGGAACCCGGCCCGCACCGGCTTCCTCACCCCTGTGGTTCCACTAGGGGCATGGAAGAGCTCACCCCGGTACAAGTGGAGCGACAGGTCCCAGTGTGGCATCATCCCGAGGTAGCCCTCACACACCACGGCAAAAACCGCCGCAGCGGTGATTGCATTCGGCGAAAAATGCTAGAGCTCCACCCCGTAGTGGTGGCAGAGCACCCGCATGAAACAACTCGGAGGGGAGCCAAGGCTGTGGTGGTGGAACTTGGCGAAAGAGACCACGTAGCCCTTAGGCGGCCTTGTCTCCCGGTGGTCTGCCACCGGCGCGATCCACTCTGGCCTCGACGACGAAACGCGGGGACGGAGGAGCCCATCCCTCTCGAGCTCCAACAGCCGGCGCCCCGTCATCGACGACGGGCGCCAGTCATCGGCGGCGATAAGTCTTACCGGCATCTTGAGGAGGAAGAAGAATGACTGAGCTACTGCTCGAGGGTGCGCGCGTGTGAGACGGTAGGGAGGCAGAGGCAAGAGCAAAGGCGGAAGGTGGAAGACGGAAGGAGTAACGATGAGGAGACCCAGGGATATTTATAGACGGTTGGCCACCAACAGACAGATCCAACAAATACGGTAACTCCCCTAGTAAATGCGCCGCCTAACGGTCCTTATCTCTCTCACAGACGGGACGCTACGAATCCCGCGCCGGTACAGTGCCGCAACGGCTCCCACCTAAAAAGGCGCGCCCAATGTAACACCCCAGTGTTATGGTTGCATAAATCACATGCATAACATGAGCATCATCATTTACTCAAGCATATCATGATCATCATCTACCTTGAGCCATGTCATTTTATGCTTAAAGTGTGTCTTAGCTTGTTTATCATGCTTCCTATGCTTTTGTGACATTTTTGGTAAGGATCCACAAATACCACATATAGAGAGACTTGATAGAATCATTGCTGGGAACTCTGAGTTTTATTTTTTGAAAACTTATACAAAACTCTAGAACAAAGGTGAAGTATAGACAGGAGGAATAGTGCTTAACTTAATTATTTTGTCTTTCGACTACTTAAGACTTAAGTGCAGGTACTAAGCTTCATGACACTTCACTCTACTCTGGAAGAATTTTATATAAGCATGTGTGCCTATCAAGAAAGAAAACATCAAAGCAACTCCTAATCCGTCTGAGTTTAGCTGTTTGCTCAGGGACGAGCAAAGGGTAAGCTTGGGGGAGTTTGTTGACAGTCCTTAAGTACTAAAATTAACCATCAACTAAACATGGAAAAGGATCAATATGCACCAAACATCTAGAATTAGGGTTTTATCTGATAGAATTCCACGAGCTTTGGTGTTTATCTATTTCTGCAGGGGGTTATCAGAAAATATGAAGAGAAGGCCCACGTGTCATGTTTACAACGAGATAATTACGTGCCGCACAATTTTCCTTAATCTAGAAGAGTCCAGAAGCCACGAGAACGAACGGGAGACCGGACGGTCTCGGGGGCAGGGCACCCGCCCTCCCCCCTTGGGCGCCCGCCCTGGCCTCGGGGCCAATCAGAACCAAACTCTTGGATCATGCTCCACCGACCTAAAGGATCAAGGAAAACCATGAGATCAATGTCGGTTTGATCTGACGGCCTAAATTCACTTGAAAGGACTATATAATCAAGGCCTCTCCACCCCTGAGAGAAGAGAAGAGAAGAGGAGAAATCATTATTCAGAGGTAGCCATCGAAGTTAGGATTTAGACTTCTCTCCCACAGAGAATTAGAATTAGCTACTCTCTAATCCTTCAAGTTTAGAGGATTGATTAGATAGGAATTAGAGAAGTAGAGCACTACGCTCTAGATTCGGATCTTCGGTAATAAAGATTGGTATTATTTCATATCTTTCTCTAATACTTTGTTCTAATTGCATTATGTCTTTATTTATTATGCTCTTAGTTTGCTCTAGTTCTATATTTGATATAGTTATGATTGATAATGAGTTTATGTATAAGTTTGCAAAGCGCTTAGCTCTTGACACGTGGGAGTTAAGTGATAGATCACATGTAGGTGTGGTGCTTAGATGTTATTTATCTTCAAATGTATCCTATTGGCCGGGTTGTGTGGTAGTTCGTGATAGTGACAGCTTCGTTGATTCTTATATAGTCCACCCTCCGTTGATAGGACATGCAGAATTTGTATTGCGGAGTAAGTCTTGCGATGCTCTGATTTACTTTAGCAATGTTCCTTATACTTGAATGAAGAGTTTTTTATGCTATATATGATCTTGTAGATAACTGACTTAGTAGATAGTAGATAACTTAGAATCCATTCTCTAGCTAATCCGACGTCACCTTACATATATGAGGAGTAGTCTATTTTCTAATCGCTGTGTTAATTACCCATGAGCTTATATTTCATTATCATTATTATTATGGCTTACCCCCTGTCAAAGTACGTGACTGTGTGACGAGTTCCTCATTAGTAATCATGTTCTTGCAAGTTTATCTCTAGTCTATGCCTTGATAGATTTTATCCTTATCTTCATTTAATCCTTTTTTCTCCTGAGCAAAATTATAAATAACGATACCTGAAATACTTTCCTAGTGAAATGCTACAATAAGGTGTTTTATCTATGCGCTTGCGGATAGAATAGATTATTTTCAAGAGAGACTCCATATATATAAATACCTTTGTACACTCTGGCACCATGGTGGGGATGACAACCTAGTATTCAAGTGGTGTTAGCTAGTGTCAACAGTGTACTTGCAGAAAACTCATTTCAGCCCAACCACAGTATGAAACATGCAGAACAGAAATTAAAGCTATGCATTCCACACATAGGTACCCCACACTTGTATGTGGCATGCTACTACCCCCATAATCGCCCTATTGACGGCATCGCCTCTTAGGACGGAAACACCCACCAAGTGGTACCTTTCCTAATCACACGAATTATGTGTATAGGACATAGCACCCTGAAGCACTTCCCTAGATCGACAGTGTATCTGATCATGGTCTCACAGCTCTCACTTACCGAGGTGTAGAGGAAAAATGATCCATTCATTACCATTCAAGTGAATGACACTCATACTATTGCACGCTGTATGAGCGACAAAAATAGAAATATGATGCACAACCCCCAAGTTAGTACTTAACTAGCCGTCTTAGAGTCCTTAACAGGCCATAAAGGATATGACCACTGGCACACTTTATAGTTTTCCAAAAATTCATTTTAACACCTTGATCCTTAGTGATAGGGAATTAGTTTTACTAAACCATTTTAATTTGTTTTAAAACATGCTTATGAACAGTAATCCACCAAACCTTGCTCTGATGCCAGATGTAACAGAACCGTCCAAACTATAAGAGATTAAGCTTGACATCGACTGTTTACACAGTCAAACTATCATGCTTAAGTGAAATCTCGAGGGATTTCAAACCTTTTTCCAGAAATACAGCCAAGATTATAATTAGTTTAGCAGTCACCGTCCACAAGTTACATTCAGTTCACAACATTGTAGAAGTTACATCAGAGTTCAAACACAGTTATTGCAAACTAAGTTCAAATGTAGCGGAAATATTTCAGTTTGAAACCATACACACACTTAGTTCATTACAGTGCCAGAATCTGATCATTCCCATAAAAGCAAAAGAGGAGGTAGAGTGACCATTGCCCTTGGTCTAGTCATCACCCATTACTGGGTATAAGCAGTTGATGCAATAACCATAATACATCTGCCCATCTGCAAAATAATATGGTAATAGAACCATGAGTACGAGAATGTACTCAGCTACACTTATTTGTCATAAACCAGCAATAAAAGACTCTCAAGGATCATGAAGGCTGTATAGTGGGATAGCTAGACATCCTTTTGCATAAAAGCTTAAACCACTAAATGTATAAACCCCTTTTGCTTTTATTTAGCTCAGGTTAAGTAGCATTACCTATCATCTAGGTTAGCACCTGTACTATTGCAAGCAGTGATTCGACATGATAGAACAAACAACATATAACATTCACTTTTCATCACATAACGTAACCAGAGTGTTTCATAGTCCTTACTATGAGGACGAAGCTCAAGTCCTATGCGGGAAGCACAGAGGAAGCCGCCATTGTTGCCGCCACCGGCCACCGTGAGGTGACCTGCGACTACCGATGGGTGCGCATGGGTCCCCGCCTCCCCCACCACTCCTCGTCCGCTGGTGACATCCTCTGGCCGGAACAGGAAGCTCCGGCGACCACTTTGTTCAAATCCCATCAAGGGCTTCTTGCAGCAATTCGGATAAGACTAGGGGCATTTTGCAAAGCCGTGACTCAGTTGAATAGTGACTGTATGGACCTGTTCGCTGGGATCTATTTTGTGACAAGTACAGGTTCCTAATGCAAGATCTGCTATCCCTTTATCTTTTTCTTTATGCTTTTATATAGCTGAATTATGATAATTTATAGTAAATGCTAGAAAAATCGTAAAATAGTAAATGAGGACTTTTTGGAATCCTTGTGAAATTATCTATGCGATAGATCTGGTATGGTTTATGCAGTTAGGTTTTTATTGCTTGTTGTAATGTTCTTTTTCATAACTGCAGTAGTATTGCTCAAATAATTGTGAAAATATGGTGATATGCTTTTAATATGATATTTAATGTCTGGTAAAGGTTTCATAAATTTAGGGATGGTAGATTAAGAGTTATAAAAATAACAAATGTCCTGTGTTGCTTTGCTCCAATTCTGAGTAGATCTGCAAGTTTGTATTTTCTGGCTCAGTTAAGTTGTGAATCATGCCTTGATGAAAATATATGAGTTGTAGTACTTTTCATAATATTTCTAAAAAGCTAAATAGCATAATTTTCGGTTAAGCATGTGTATAGGTACAGTGGTTTAAATTACTGTTTCTGTTTCTGTCCAAACCTAGACAGGGTTTCATAACTGCAGTAGTATTGCTCAAATAATTGCTAAAATATTGTGACATGCTTTTAATATGATATTTGATGTCTGGTAAAGGTTTCATAAATCTACGAATGTTAGATTAAGAGTTATAAAAAATAACAAATACCCTGTGTTGCTTTGCTCCTATTCTGAGTAGATCTGCATGGTTGTATTGTTTGGCTCAATTAAGTTGTGAATCATGACTTGATGAAAATATATGAGTTGTACTCTTCATAATATTTCTAAAAAGCTAAATAGCATAATTTTTGGTTAAGCATGTGTTTAGGTATAGTGGTTTAAATTACTGTTTCTGTTTCTGTCCAAACCTAGACAGGGTTGCATTGTTTGATATGTAAGACCTCGTTAGTGGTAGATTTAGCTGTAGATGTTTGTAACAAAGTTGTTCACAATTTATTAAGCTCTCTGGAAAGTACATAAGCATAATTTATGGAAATGTGAAACTCAAGTTATAGCTGTTTAATGTGGCACAACCGATTCTGTCCATGTTTTGGACAGAGATATCTTCATGAGGTTAATTGACTTTGTTAACTGTGGATTCATATTTAGACAATCATAATAAAGTTGTAGCTAACTTTATAAGCTTTCCAATAAGTTAATAGTTATGTTTTCTGGAGGTCTACAACTCGATTTATGCTTCTTTAAGTTGTCTTTCAGTTTTCTGTTTGTAACTGTACCTCTACTGTTTGGGCAACTTCAGCAGTTTTGATTGTGCAAATAATTCCATGGTATAAATGATGTTTGCTGTGCAACTTATCTATAGAAAAGATATAGAAAACTTATCCATCCATCTTATGGTAAAGTTTCATATAATTTGGCTAAGTGGTTTGTGAGTTACAATGGTATGAAGTTTATCCTTTGAAATGCTTGTTCTCTAGAAATTCTTGGACCCGATTATATGGTTATGCATGCTTGACTTAGTTAACTTATTAATCATACTAAGATGATTAAATATGAATTATAGATAATTTTATAATCTTTCCTGAATGTCCTATTGCATTGTTTTTAGAGTTGTGTAACTTTAGTTATGATTTATTTACTTAGGTACTTCATGTATGTCCAGATTACCTGAAAATGCATGAACGCTTGATTATACTTCGTGTGCGCTAAGCGTGGCCTATGTATTTAGTGTGATTAAGTAATACACTTGTAACCTTGTTGAACTTGTGTCATGATTGATATGTTTGCTCTATATATTTGGTTGTGTGATGCTAGTTAGATAACTTTAGATGTTTGTGTCTTGCATACTCTTATGTGATGCATCTTGTGCTACTATTCTTCATATTTATGCACTTGCATCTTGCATCTCATCTAGGTGCGATAGAGGAATCACGTGAAGGGCATGGTATGGAAACAATCCCGAAGATTGTGTTGGGTGGACCCATCCCAAAGATGGAAGGATTAAGCAAGTGTTTTGACCGTAGATATCACCAAGATGGAGCAACTAACTGAACTGACTCTGTGTCTATCCCAGGTAAGCCCTAGAGCACTATAAGTCTCCCACTACTTTTGAATGTAATTGAGAATATATATTATAAGTATAGGAGTTGGGTGAAACCCTTGCTGCATATATCACTCCTTGTCCAGCAAATATACCTAGAACCCTGTGTAGATTCAGGATTGAATCTAAATGTTTAGCCATGCTTAGACCGATAGAAGTCAGGTGATATCCTGTCACCTACAAGAGATAGGTGAATACTTAGAAAGATTGGCTACAGATGCTATCATGGAAATAACCAAGTGATGATGGATAATTAGAGACCGGGTGGGACGATGATAGAGAAGCAACAAGACATGGAGGTCTTGGGTGCCTATCTATCCCCGCCTATGTCGATTAAGGACAGATTATTGATGGCCCTGTTGTCATGTTGAATGCATGCCGCACACTTAAGTGGAAGGATAAGTACTTCCGACCGTGAAGCCGGGACACTATTTGGCCTAGGAATCGACCTAATGCATGTGTTGTATTGGTTATGGTTGAGGAGACTAACGAGGGTGCGGTGCGCAACCTTGGTATGCCTTGGATACCTCGGTCGCCGGAACGATCCTCTAGTACGGGCGGTGCCTGTCGAACCCGCGATTTGGTCATGAATAGTGAAAACGGTGACCTGTAGCTCACTTGATCAATGAGTGTGGTTTATGTGGGGAATAAAATTACCAGCTGGTTAGGAATCGATTCGAATCGCCATAGCTCGTGGATAGTGAGCACTTGACTTGACCATCGTCATCGTAGTAATATTTATGGA
>NC_012875.2:16890299-17045687 GCF_000003195.3 Sorghum bicolor | reverse complement strand
AACGAGTAAATTTGTATGCGTGCTCCCCTTTCCGGATGGTGATGCAAGAAGACACAGAGATTTATCCTGGTTCGGGCAAGAGAAGGCCCTACGTCCAGCGGGGGGAGAGAGTTTGTATTATCTTGCACCTAAGTGCTTATACAGGGGCGAATACAAGCGTGGTATGAAGTGTGGAGCTTTACTACGTATGAGCGTGGTCTTTTGCTGTGTCCTCTTCTATTCCTGAGTCCCTCCTTTTATAGTTCCAAGGAAGGGCCTAGGGTACATGTGTAGGTGTAGGAATAGGAGTCGATAGCAGCGTGGAGCGCCGACCTACTCGAGGTTTCCGTACCGGCATGCCCTCGAGCCGTCCCGTCTTAATAGCCTGGTGATGATCACGCGTGCCCCTGCATTCTGCTCTGCGCGCCGTCTTGGATTGGTTCGGCGGGTGCACGCTTATAAGGCCCGGCGGCAAATCCGGCGGAGCGGTTACGGCGTGGTCATTTGACGCCCGACTCGTCCCCAGGAAGGAGCCTGGTGAGGTCGAGGGTCGGACGCCGCACGAGGTGTCGATATCTGGAGCGCTGACCTTGGGTTTCTCGAGGGGGTCCCGATTAGACGTTCCATCCTTGTTTCCCGTGTCCTGGCACGCCCTGGGCCGTTCGGTGGGAAGGCTGCAAAAAGAACGATGGGACGGAAGCCTCCCGTGGCCCATGTGTTAGGTGGGGAAGCGTCAGGTGCATTAAATGCTCCGACCCGCCTCCGCGCGTCAGGCGGCGGACAGTGTCCTTGCGCTCGACGCCCCTCGGTTCGCTCGAGCCCGCTTCCGTATTCGACGGCAGTTGCTGCTCGAGCCCTGGCGGACTCGCTCGACGGTATTTCCGTCTTTGAGGCTGCGGCCGTCGATGGTCGCCCGTGTGTACGGATGGTTTCGTTATACGCATTGGTGAGGGTACCCCTTGTTGGTACCCTCGACAGTAGCCCCCGAGTCTTCAGTCGAGCGCTGGCGCTCGAGTGAAGACTTTCGTTTTTTATGGTCGAGCTTCCACGGGGGCGCGCGAGCGACCCCGCGGGGGTAGCCCCCGAGCCCTCGAGGGAGTATTTAACTCCTTCGGGGGCTTATTTCGCCAAATTTTGCAGAAACGCTGTCAACACCCGTGGTGGAAGGTTCTGTTCGGCTTTGCCTTGCTTGGAGGTTTCGACGTACTCTCGATAGAGCGAGCGTCTTCCACCCCAGTTTGAGTTCCTAGCGGGTAGTCCAAGTGAGAACCTGTGCCCCTTTCGAGGGGGTCAGCTGTAGCCCAGAGGCGTCCTCATAAAGCAGGGTCGACGTGGTCGGGGATACCGGTCTCGTTCGATAGAGTCCAGCGGCTCGGTGCCTCCCTTCGGGGGGATTCCTCTCGACTGTCTCAACCCTACCTTGGACATCGCCAGCTAGTCTTCGAGGCGGGCCTCGATTTTCGACCACTCGCTGGGGATCCCTGACTCTTGGTGCTCGAGATCGGCTGTCGAACCCTTTCGACGGGCCAGCCATCGACCTCTCGAGACTATCGTGGGCGCATACCTTGGCTTACGAAGTAAGGAAGCTGCCGTGCCGGTTCGTCTTTCTGCCCGTTGGGCGCACCTTTTGAGGTAAGTGACGTCGCGACACTGTATCGGCGGGGAATTCGGAGCGTCCGGCCTGTGAGGAGAGAAAGGACCGTCAGACGGCGCATTTATGGGGGGAGTTACCTTATTTCTTGGATCTGTCCGTTGGCGGACTGCTGCCTATAAGTACGTCGTGGCGTCGCCGCCGTTCCTCTCCCTTCCGCCTTCTCGCTCTTATTCCTTTGCTGCCTTTGCTTTCTCGCCGTCTCACGCGCACACGCCCCCTCGAGCTGTAGTGAACCCACCGTCCCTTCAGCCGAGATGCCTGTAAGACTCGTCGCCGCCGACGACTGGCGCCCGTCGTCGATGAAGGAGCGCCGGCTGTTAGAGCTTGAGAAGGAGGGACTGCTGCGCCGCCGCACCTCGCTGTCGTCGCCAGAGTGGATCGCGCTGCCGGCGAGTCACAGGGGGCCTCAGCCGCCCGAGGGCTACGTGGTGTCGTTCGCCAAGTTCCACTGCCACGGTCTGGGCGCGCCCCCAAGCCGCTTCATGCGGGCCCTCTGCTTCCATTATGGGGTGGAGCTCCAGCACTTCTCTCCGAACGCCATCACCGTAGCGGCGGTCTTCGCCGCCGTGTGTGAGGGCTTCCTGGGGATGATGCCGCACTGGGAGCTGTGGCTCCACCTCTACAGGGGCAAGCTATTTCACGCCCCCACCGGAACTACGGGCGTAAGGAAGCCCGTGCGGGCGGGTTGCCTCAATCTGGTGCAGAAGACGGGGAAGACGGACCGGCCGCGGGAGTACATCCCGGTAGGGTTATCGACCAACCACGCCGGCTGGGACTCCCAGTGGTTCTACCTGCGGAACGACGACAACCTCCTGCCTTCCTACTCGGGCCGTCTGATCTTGGAGCGTCCAGCGAACTGGACGTACGGCGTCGTCCAAGCTCATCAGTCTCGGCTCGACCCCCTCCTTGACGCCCTGAAGAAGCTTCGCTAGGAAGGTTTGACCGCCGCCCTCGTCCTCTCGGCCGTCCATCATCGGAGAGTTCTCCCTCTGATGTCACGACCGTTGAGGATGGACGAGATGGGCCCCGGCGTCTCATCTCGGGACCTCGAGGCGTGTCGAATGTCCAACGAGGCTCCGGCGGACGACGAAGTAGCGGCCCGAGTCAGGGCTGCCATTGCCGGTGATTTTCAGCCGGAGCATGTCAACGGCTTCCCCATGAGACCTGACGCAGGCTCGATCGATCTGGTACGCTTTCTTCTTGCGCGCATCCCCGATTCTGGGTTTCCTTTCTCCCCTCTCTTTTTTCTAAGTCTACTGTAGTTTTGGTAGGGTCGGATTGATGTCCGGTCCTCGAGGCCTCCGGTAAAGGAGGACGAGGTCGATCGCGACAAACGGCGCCAATCCGCCGAAAAGCTGAAGTCTGCCAAGGACTCTGCAAAGAAGGGGGAGAAGAAGAAGAACCTCGACCGCCAAGCATTAGAGGCGCGTCGAGCCAAATCCAGGCAGAGGGGGGAGCCTGAGGAAGAATCCCCCAACGATGATGACGATGACGACGAGGACAGCGACGACTCCGAGGGGATGGCGTCGCGCCTCGATCGGATTCTCGAGGGCCCGCCTCGAGGTGACGTCGACGCCCCCCGGACGGAGGCGCCAGAGGAGGGTCCGAGCGGATCTCGTCGTCCCCGGGCCGACACCCCTCCCGCGCCCAAGGCGGGCCAAGACGCACCGCGCCCTCCCCCGGTGCCCAGGGAGAGCGGTCCGGCTAGGTCCCAGGCGTCGGGGCCGCTAACTCGTGGTCGCGCCGCGGCCTCTGAGAAAGGAGACGCCGGCCGTAGGAGCGCGGGTCCCGGCGTCCGCCAGGCGGGGACCGACGTACCTAAGCCAGTTCGTGCCCTCGAGGGGCCTGGAGCCCCGACGCAGGGTGGCTCGAGGCCCGCTGGTCGGGGTGGCGGAAGGCGAGCCGTTCTCCCCGTGGGGTAAGCCTTTTTGATGTTGCGGTTTTTGTCTTCCCATTCTTCCACCTTTCCTCATATGCCGACCTTTTCTCAGGCTGAAGCGGACCCTTGAGCAGGCCCAACCGTCTATGGCCAAGAGGCTCAGAACGGGTGCCGCCTCCAAGGAACTAGGTTCGTAGTTAATTCCCGGGCGATGTTCTTGTGTTGGTTATCATAACGTCTGACCCTTACCCTTTCTTTTGTAGGCTCATCCAGCCCCCAACCTCCAGCCGGCGTCGAGAGGGCTTCATCTCGTTCCGCGCCTACTCCGTCACCGCCGACTCATGATGCGGCCCCCCAGACGCGAGCGTCAGAGGGAGCCCCTGAGCCCCCTCGATTGGGGGTCGAGGGGGAACCCATCACCATCAGCGATACGTCTGATGGCAACGAAACGTCTGGGGGCGCTCGCCCTATGGAGGAAGAAGCGTCGACCCCCAACGTCGCGGGACGGACTCCCTGGCCTGCAGGCCTTCGAGCTCTCGAGGCGCAAAGGAAGATGGAGGAGGAGGAGGAGCGGGAGCGCGAGGCGACGCAGCCGTCACTGGAGCAGCAGCAGCAGCAACCCCAGCCGGAGGAGCAGCTGCAGCATCAGCAGGAGGAGCAGCAGCAGTAGCTGGGGCAGCAACAGCAGCAGCAGCTGGGGGGCCAAGAGGACGAGCCACTCGAGCCCCCGCCTCAAGGTTTGGCCGAACCGGCACCACTGGCGTCGCAAGAGCCCGGCGATCAAGAGGGAAATTTGCCGGTGTACGGACCTCCCACCCCAGCGTGGCTCCTCCCGGGGGCGCCTGCCGCGATCCGGGCAGAGTCGGGGCGAGCGGACGGAGTGGTGGCGCTCGCCTGTATGATGCGCACCCCCACCGACCCCGAGTCCGAGATCAAGAGGACGATCTACGGCATGGACGGGATCGCCCCGGGGTTCCTCCGGGAGCGTCGAGCATGGGAGGACCACTTTCCCTCTGAGGAGGACGAGATTGGGTCGTCAGGGAGCAAGGACGGTACGTGGAAGACGGTGGACGACGACGGGCGGTTCCCTTGCCTCGCCGACCTGTTCTTGCGCCACGGGGGTTCCCTCGAGACCGTCGAGAACTTTATCCGCGGCGTCAAGGCGCAGGCTGATCGGGAGATGGAGAACTGGTGTCCCGATCGGATTCGTATCCGAGCTTCCACCGACCCGTCCGAGCCCAATATCTTCCTCGACGACAAGAAGGAGGTCGAGAAGTGGGAGCATGTTGAGGAGCTCCGCCTTTGGATGAAACACGTGGTGGGGCTCCTATCGGACGTCATCAACAACGGGCTCGGGCCAGCTTATTTTGTAAGTGTTTCTCGAACTCCAATCTTTATGGTGCTTTCTGGTTTCTGTATTCTAATCCATCCGACCCCTGATTCGCAGGATATGAAAGAGACCTCTCGCATCAAGTCCAGCTTCATACATGCCACGAGGGGCGGATGGGAGCAGCTTCCCCTCCTCAAGGATCAACTCCTCGAGTCGCAGGAAAAGCTGCTTAAAGCTTACAAAGATCTCATAGCACTCGAGGAGGAGAAGAAGGCGAGGGAGGCTGCTTTGGCCAAGGCCCGAGAGGTCTCGAAGAAGGCGGAGGAGGAGGTGATGCAGCTACGGGAGCGGGCTCTTACGGTCGAGGAGGCCGCGTCCAGAGCCCGAGAGGAGGCCCTGTCCTACAAGAGCGTCATTGCGGACCTGGACAAGGAGAAGGGCCTTCTCCAAACCGACCTGGACTCCCTCCGCGATTCCTTCCAGAAGATGAAAGTGGCGTACGTGGACAATGAGGTCGCTAGGGGTGCCGCCGAGGACACAAAGAAGAAGGCCCTCGAAGACCTCGAGATGGAGCGAGCTCGATCCCGCAGTCTCTCTGACGACGTCGAGCGTCTGAAGGGAGAATTGCTGGAGAAGAGTGGAGCCGTCGCTCAGGCTGGCAGGGTGATCGAAGATCTCCGCGTCGCCAATACTGAGCTGGCGCGCTCGAACAGAGAGATCGAGCGTGCCAACACCAGATTGGTCGGCGAGAACACGACCCTAGAGGAGAGCATCAAAGGTATGTTTCCTTTGTCGAATTTCCTTTTCGAGGTGTGCTTGAGTTTTTCCTAAAGCTTCTTTGTATTGGCATTTACAGCGCTCAAGGACGAACTCCTGGCCGCCCAAGCCGAGGCTCAGCTCGAGGCTGAGGTTGCTTTGAACCGTCGAGTGCGGACGGCGATAAGCGATCTCTCGACCTCTTGGGAGGTCGAGCCTATGGATGAGTCGAGGGAGGACGCTCGAGGCGACGCCCTGATCGACCAGTTGTGCTACATAGGCGCGACGCTGCGAGATCGGGTGCGGGACGCCCTCCACATCGGGGTGAAGCGGGCGATGGCGGTTGTCTGCTCGGGCTTCTCCTACGACATGGAGGTGGTGTCCCATGGCTTCGTCACCGACATCTCCAAGACCGACGCGGAGAACGAGGAGAGGCTCCATGCCTTGATCGACGACGCGGAGGCTCCTGGGGAAAGGTTGGCCAAGCTCTTCGAGCCTGAGGTGCTCCCTCCTAAGGCTAGCTCGGGCGGAGGCGAGGGCGGTGAGGATCGTGCCGCGGACTGAGGCCTGCGAGCCTGCTCAGGGCGCCTGAGGCCCCTTGTATGATACTTTATTAATTCTGCTGTTACGTGATATAGTATCTTTTTGTAATTGTTAACTGCTTATTTGTCTTTCCGCTCGAGGTTCCTTTGTTTCTCTTTGTTCCTACGTTTGTATCCCTTGCTCGATCTTTCGTCAAAAACAACCTCGATTACCTCAAGGGTGAGGAAGTGAGTAGAGTTTCCGTAGCCTAGGGGCGTGGGAGTTCTCCGGCTCATTATCCCTCGGCCTTTGAGGGGCTCGAGGCGCCTTAGCTACTCGAACCGTGCAAGGTTTACCAAGCAAGAAAAGAAAATTTCTTGGCTTTTTCGACGCTTGGGGAGGGGTCGTCCCTCTGGTAGCCCCCGAGGGGGTGCGGACTATGATGGGTCATGGTCGGCATCCCCTTTTAACGTCGAGACTATGACTCGTAACTATTTTTGGTACAGAAAGAAGCCGCTCGAGGGAAAGATTTTATTTATTCATGCGTTCATTTACAAAGTCTTCGTACAAAATGTAGGATCGTAAGTCTAGGACTTCTAGGGGTAGAATCGACGTAGCTGTTCGATGTTCCATGCGTTGGTGAAGATAGCCCCCTTTTCGTCCGCCAGTTTGTACGTTCCTGGCTTAAGAACCTCGGCCACCACATACGGGCCTTCCCAAGGTGGGGTCAGCTTGTGGCGTCCTTGATTGCTTTGCCGGCGTCGTAGGACAAGGTCGCCTACGTTGAGGTCCCTCTTGCGCACGTGCTTGTCGTGGTAGCGTCGGAGTTTCTGCTGATATCTGGCAGAGTTGAGGAGGGCCATGTCTCGAGCCTCCTCGAGTTGGTCGACCGCGTTTTCTTGAGTCTCTTTGTTCGATTGCTCGTTGTAAGCCTTGAGTCGTGGTGACCCATACTCGAGGTCTGTGGGGAGGATAGCTTCAGAGCCGTAGACCATGAAGAACGGGGTGTATTTTGTGGCCCTGCTTGGCGTTGTCCTAAGGCTCCATAGGACTGAGGAAAGCTCCTCGACCCATTTCTTGCCGAATTTCTTCAATCGATTGTAGATCCTTGGCTTGAGTCCTTGCAAAATCATGCCGTTGGCACGCTCGACCTGGCCGTTAGTTCGAGGGTGGGCTACTGCGGACCAGTTCACACGGATGTGATGCTGATCGCAGAAATCCAAGAACTTTCTGCCGGTGAACTGGGTGCCGTTGTCGGTGATGATGACATTGGGGATCCCAAACCGATGGATGATGTCGGAGAAGAAAAGGACGGCCTGCTCGGAGCGGATGTTGGTGATGGGTCGAGCCTCGATCCATTTGGAGAACTTGTCAAAGGCCACCAGCAAATGGGTGTACCCTCCTTTCGCCTTTTGTAGAGGTGCTACTAAATCGAGCCCCCATACCGCAAACGGCCAGGTGATGGGGATCATCTGAAGAGCGTGGGCGGGCAGATGCGTCTGCTTGGCGTAGAACTGGCACCCATGACACGAGCGTACGAGCTCGATGGCATCCGCCACGGCCGTTGGCCAGTAAAAGCCTTGCCGAAAAGCGTTTCCTACAAGGGTCCGTGGGGCGGCGTGGTGGCCACAAGCCCCCGAGTGCAGGTTATCGAGGAGTTTTCGGCCTTCCTCTACGGTGATGCAACGTTGTAAGACCCCCGTCGGGCTCCGTCGATATAGCTCGTTGTCTTCGCCATAGATCACATATGATTTAGCCCGTCGAGCGATACGACGGGCTTCTGTCCTGTCTTTTGGTAACTCGCCGTGGATAAGGCAGTCGAGGAACGGTGTGCGCCAATCGAATGGTCGACCTGGCCGTCGTTGTATCTCCACCATCAAGAGCGTATCGACAGCGTTGGTTGGTTGGGTGGCGATGGCGTCGATGCCAGCTCCCGTGCCTAGGTCGACGGATGGCTCGTGAAGATCTTTTGAGAATGCGTCAGGCGGCACCGTGCCTCTAGTCGATGCGATCTTGGCGAGTTCGTCGGCTGCCTCGTTGTAGCGTCGAGCGACATGGACAAGCTCGAGGCCGTGGAACCTGTCTTCGAGTCGACGGACCTCCTTGCAGTATGCTTCCATTTTTAGGTCGTGGCAGCTCGAGGTTTTCATTACTTGGTCGATGACGAGTTGGGAGTCACCTCGGACGTCGAGGCGTCGGACTCCTAACTCGATAGCGATCTTGAGACCGTTGACGAGGGCCTCATATTCTGCGACATTGTTAGATGTGGCAAAATGAATCCTGATTACGTACCTCATGTGGACGCCCAAGGGTGAGATGAGCAGCAGGCCGGCCCCGGCCCCAGTTTTCATGAGTGACCCGTCGAAATACATTGTCCACAGCTCCGCCTGGACCTGAGTCGGGGGAAGCTGGGAGTCTGTCCATTCCGCGACGAAGTCTAATAGGGCTTGCGATTTGATGGCCTTTCGAGGCGCGTAAGTGAGAGTCTCGCTCATGAGCTCGACCGACCACTTAGCTATTCTTCCCGTGGCCTCCTTGCTCTGGATTATCTCGCCCAAGGGGAAAGAAGAGACCACCGTGATAGGATGACCAAGGAAGTAATGCTGCAGTTTGCGGCGGGCAAGGATTACGGCGTAGATCAGCTTCTGGATTTGGGGGTAACGCGCCTTGGTCTCCGAAAGCACCTCGCTGACGAAATACACTGGCCTTTGGACCGGCAGCGCATGACCCTCCTCTTGTCTTTCGACCACCACCGCCGCGCTGACGACCTGGGTCGTCGACGCGACGTAGAGGAGCAGCGGCTCTGCAGGTTGAGGTGGAACCAGGACTGGTGCCGAGGTCAGCGTCTTTTTCAACCTCTCGAGTGCTTCCTCGGCCTCGGGGGTCCAAGAAAAGCGCTCGACCTTCTTTAGGAGTCGATACAATGGTAATGCCTTTTCTCCTAGTCTCGAGATGAAACGACTCAAAGCCGCCAGGCACCCCGTGACTCTCTGTACACCCTTGATGTCTCGGATCGGCCCCATTCTCGTGATGGCCGAGACTTTCTCGGGGTTGGCCTCGATGCCGCGCTGCGAAACGATATAGCCTAGGAGCATGCCTCGAGGTACACCGAAGACGCACTTCTCGGGATTGAGCTTGATCCGGCTGATGCGTAGATAGCTAAAGGCAATCTCGAGGTCCTGGATCAGGTCTCCTCGTCGCTTTGACTTGACGACAATGTCGTCGACGTAGGCTTCGACCGTCGACCCTATGTGTTTGCCGAATACGTGGAGCATGCAACGTTGATACGTGGCTCCGGCGTTTCGAAGCCCGAATGGCATGGTCACGTAGCAATACATCCCAAAAGGCGTGATGAAAGAGGTCACGAGCTGGTCGGACTCCTTCATTTTTATTTGATGGTAAATGGAATATGCATCAAGGAAGGAAAGGGTTTCACATCCCGCGGTAGAATCGACAATCTGATCAATGCGTGGCAATGGAAAGGGAACTTTTGGACATGCTTTATTCAAACTAGTATAATCCACACACATCCTCATTTTCCCATTCTTTTTCTTAACTAATACAGGGTTCACTAACCAGTCAGGATGATGAACCTCCTTGATGAATCCGGCCGTCAAAAGCTTGTGGACTTCCTCGCCAATGATCTTGCGCTTTTCCTCGTCGAATCGGCGCAACCGCTGCTTCACTGGCTTGGAACCGGCTCGAATCTCCAAGGAGTGCTCGGCGACTTCCCTCGGTATGCCTGGCATGTCCGAGGGACTCCATGCAAACATATCAGCATTTGCACGGAGAAAGTCGACGAGCACGGCTTCCTATTTGGGGTCGAGGTCGGTGCTGATCGTCAGCACCTTGCCGTCGGAGTTGTTGGGGTCGAGCGGGATCTTCTTGGTTCCTTCCGCCGCCTCGAAGCTGCCCGCGTGGCGCTTAGGCTCTGGAGCCTCAGCGGCCAGGGCCTCGAGCTTCGCGATGATCTCGGTGGAGTTCTCGACCGCCTCCCCGTACTCGACGCACTCGACATTGCACTCGTAGGCATGCTCGAAGGAGGAACTGACAGTGATGACGCCTTTGGGACCGGGCATCTTTAGCTTCAAGTAGGTGTAGTTGGGTATAGCCATGAACTTGGCGTAGCCCGGGCGCCCGATGATGGCGTGGTACGTGCCTCGGAACCCAACCACCTCAAAGGTGAGGGTCTCCTTCCTGAAGTTGGCCGCCGTGCCGAAGCAGACCGGTAGGTCAATTCGACCTACTAGCAGTGCCTTTTTCCCTGGCACGACGCCGTGGAAACCGCCGGCGCTCGGCTGGAGGCGTCCTCTATCGATGCCGAGGAGGTCGAGGGTCTTGAGGTAGATGATGTTGAGGCTGCTGCCACCATCCATCAGCACTTTCGAGAGTCGGGTGTTGATGATGATGGGGTCGACGACAAGCGGGTAGACGCCTCGGGCGACTACCTTGTCGGGGTGGTCCTCTCGGTTGAAAGTGATAGGAGTGCTTGACCAGCTAAGGTATTGGGGCACCGCCATTCTTGCTGCAAAGACTTCACGACGCTCCCTTTTGCGCTGCCTCGTGGTCAATTGAGTCGAGGGCCCGCCGTAGATCATGTAGCAGTCGTGGACGGCGGGGAAGCCGTCGTCATCTTTGTTGTCCTCCTTGCCGCCAGCCTTCTCTTTCTTGGAGTCATCACGCGTATCTTTTTTGAACCCCGGACTGTCGAAATGCCTTCTTAGCATACGACAATCCTTGAGCTGGTGGTTGGTGCCTCCCTTATGGTAAGGGCACGGCTCTTCCAACATTTTGTCGAAGATGCCTCCATCCGGGGGGCCTCGAGGCTTCTTTCGATCCATGGCGGCGACAAGGTTGTCATCGGAATCTTCCCGATGGAACTGCCGCACTTTCTGCTTCTTTTTATTTTTCTTGAGGCCCCGACTGGGGGTCCCATCTTCGTCGATGGGCTGCTTGCCTTTTCTTCCCTCTGAGCTGAAGAAGGCGCCGACTGCCTCCTCCCCTGCCGTGTGGTTGGCTACTACGTCCATCAGCTCGTCGACGGTCTGAGGTCGATTGCGACCTAATTCCCGCACCAAGTCTCGACTGGTGGTGCCCGAGACAAACGCCAAGATGACGTCGTGGTCAGGGATGTGCGGCAGCTCAGTGCGCTGTTTCGAGAAGCGTCGGGCATACTCCCGAAGAGTTTCTCCCGACTTCTGCTTGCACTTGCTTAGGTCCCACGAGTTCCCTGGCCGTATGTAGGTCCCTTTGAAGTTACCCTCGAAGACTCTGACCAGATCAACCCAGTTGTGGATCTGATTGGCAGGGAGTTCCTCGAGCCATCGACGGGCGGTGTCGGAGAGAAAAAGGGGTAGCTGTCTGATGATGGCTCGGTCATCGCCTCGAGCGCCACCTAGCTGACAGGCCAACCTGAAATCGGCCAGCCATAACTCTGGCTTGGTCTCTCCGTTGTACTTCGCGATGCTGGTCGGGGGTCGAAACGGATTGGGCAGGGGCGTGCTGCGGATCGCCCTGCTGAACACCCGTGGGCCTGGTGGCTCGGGGGCCACCCGGTCCTCGTCGCTGTCGTATCTCCCGCCGCGATGCGCGCTATAACCGCGCTCTTCCGCGTCTCCGTGCCGGCGGCGTCTATTTTCTTTGATGTCGTGCTGCGCGTCGTGTCGACGTTGATTGTCGGCAGGGAGGATGAGAGCGGTCTTTCTACCTCGAGGGGGAGGTTGTTGATGGACTGACACCTCCTCTTTGTTTAGAGGCTGTTCGTCGCGCTTCTCTGTGGCAGCTCCTCGTCGTCGAGACGCCGAACTTTCGGCTTGTTGAACCGCTGCCACCTGGAGCAATGTCTGTACTTCATCTCGAATGCGTCGGGCCTGGGAATTCGACGGCTCTGGCATGTTACGTAGCAGCATCGTCGCTGCCACTACATTCTGGCCTGCTCGAGGGAAACGGCTGACAGGTTGCTCCGCCTCTGTGTCGCCGACGATCTGTCGATGTACCTCTCGAGCGCGTCTGCGGACACTTCCGCCCGGCGGGTAGGGCAGGTCTTGTTCGAGGATTTGCTCGAGCAGGACGAGGCGCTCGCGGTCTTCGTCGAGCTTCATCTTGAGCTCCCGCAGCTGCGCGAGCTGCGCGGTTCTATCTTCCTGAGGAAGAGGGTCGAGCTGTCCGTCGTTCCCAGGCGTCCTGGGGTCTTCTTGCGCCGCGGGGGCTCGACCACCCGCAGCAGCATCCCGTGTCTCGTCAGTGGTTTCTGCCGCCCCGTCGATGTGATAGCATTCCCTCGTAGGGTCATAGCTGTCTGTCTCGGAGTCGGAGTCCGGTTCGGCGGCGTAGAAACACCCACGTCCTTCCTCCAGCGATCGTTGCCTGAGGGAGGTGATCGAGTATCGTTCGGGGCCTAGACGACGGAGGCCTCGTACTCGGGAAAGGTCCGGCAGCTCGGACGCCGGCCGCCGCGCTTCAGAGTTATGTGGGAGGACCATGGGTCTTTCCACGTACATCTGGGCGTTCGGGCATATCGTCCTGGCGAGCGACGCCTCGGCGTTGTCCATTCCGAACGGCAGTGCCGCCCTTGGAGAGAACAACCCGTGTGGAAGTAGCCTAGCTGCGGTGGGGGAGAGGGTGCGAGACGCGTCCCCTCCCGTCGTCGCGCGGTGCTGAGTCGTCGCACTTGTTGCTCCGTCACACGGTGCTGCCGACTTGTGGCCCACGTCCTGCCTCGCACGAGTTGTTGGTCGTGCTGAAGCAGAGGGGCCGCGGTGGTGCTGTCCGTGCCTCTTCTTAGGCGGGGAGGCGTGGTGATGAGGGCGTCTCGGGGCCTTCAACCGTGCTGGCGTAACGCGGGCTCCTCCTGGTCCTTTGACTGAGAGCAAGATCATGTCGTAGCCGGAGCCCGTAGACATGAACTCGAGACTTCCAAACCAAATCACCGTGGAGCTTGGAAACGGCGAGACAAGAGTAGCCATCCGGAAAGGAGTGGGAAATCGATGAAAAAACACGCAGGACCCCTACCTGGCGCGCCAACTGTCGGTGTTTTTCCCCCGGGGGGTCACACCAACGAGTAAATTTGTATGCGTGCTCCCCTTTCCGGATGGTGATGCAAGAAGACACAGAGATTTATCCTGGTTCGGGCAAGAGAAGGCCCTACGTCCAGCGGGGGGAGAGAGTTTGTATTATCTTGCACCTAAGTGCTTATACAGGGGCGAATACAAGCGTGGTATGAAGTGTGGAGCTTTACTACGTATGAGCGTGGTCTTTTGCTGTGTCCTCTTCTATTCCTGAGTCCCTCCTTTTATAGTTCCAAGGAAGGGCCTAGGGTACATGTGTAGGTGTAGGAATAGGAGTCGATAGCAGCGTGGAGCGCCGACCTACTCGAGGTTTCCGTACCGGCATGCCCTCGAGTCGTCCCGTCTTAATAGCCTGGTGATGATCACGTGTGCCCCTGCATTCTGCTCTGCGCGCCGTCTTGGATTGGTTCGGCGGGTGCACGCTTATAAGGCCCGGCGGCAAATCCGGCGGAGCGGTTACGGCGTGGTCATTTGACGCCCGACTCGTCCCCAGGAAGGAGCCTGGTGAGGTCGAGGGTCGGACGCCGCACGAGGTGTCGATATCTGGAGCGCTGACCTTGGGTGTCTCGAGGGGGTCCCGATTAGACGTTCCATCCTTGTTTCCCGTGTCCTGGCACGCCCTGGGCCGTTCGGTGGGAAGGCTGCAAAAAGAACGATGGGACGGAAGCCTCCCGTGGCCCATGTGTTAGGTGGGGAAGCGTCAGGTGCATTAAATGCTCCGACCCGCGTGCGCGCGTCAGGCGGCGGACAGTGTCCTTGCGCTCGACGCCCCTCGGTTCGCTCGAGCCCGCTTCCGTATTCGACGGCAGTTGCTGCTCGAGCCCTGGCGGACTCGCTCGACGGTATTTCCGTCTTCGAGGCTGCGGCCATCGATGGTCGCCCGTGTGTACGGATGGTTTCGTTATACGCATTGGTGAGGGTACCCCTTGTTGGTACCCTCGACACTAATGTAGATGACAGGTTAATGATTATTAACATGAGCTAGATACCTAAAAAATTACTTACTTGTAACTTAAGCTTTCTATGCAAAAAGTGTTTTCAAGCTAGCCCCAAAAATAAAGCCTTGCATAACCCTTGGTGTCATATTATTTCTGGTTTATGATGGGTAAGTCTAGCTGAGTACCTTCTTGTACTCGGGGTTTGTTCCCACTTGTTGCAAGTTGTGATGTATCATGGCTACTGCAAAAGTTGGATGACTCCTACCATAGTGGAGGTGTGAGATCATGGACATGATCCTTCTTAGTTACCTCATCTATGTTGCTTTTGTTGGAGTTGACCTAGATACTAGCATGTAGTTGAAATGAGGGCAATATTAGTTTCAAATTACTTTGCTTCTGCTACTTTTAAACTCAAGTTGTAATAACTAAGTTGCACTCCGATGTTTGTCAAACTACTTGTGAAATGGATGTAACATATGACTTGTTATGTTGAATCACTACGATCCTAGTTAGTATGTTGGTTGGTTTCAAATCCCTCGTGATTTCACAGACTACCGGGTTTATGGGAGTTCGATTATGTTAAAGCAAGTGCTTCGGCATGAGTTTCTTGTAGTTGATCTCTTATAAATTGGTCGGTTCTGTTACAAGTTGTGTCTCCCTTGTGCAAAATTATTGTGTCTCTCTTCATCTCTAGTGAGAGTTCATCTCAGGACTTCCCCAATTTAGTATTTGAAGGTTTTCTACAGGGGTGAGTCTGACATAGTATCCAATGTCCACTATAGCATATTATCGGCTCAAAAATCAACCTAGACACCACTTCTAATTTGATTTAGGAAGGCATTTCAACCTAAGAACCATACTTAATTTAAAAGCCTTTTAGAAGTAAGATCAACACCCTTTTGGTCCAAGAATTAAACTAGACACCTTGTTTAGATTAAGTTAGAACAACAGTTTAAACTAAGCACCTTGCCTAATTCAGAAAGTTGTCTAAAAAGACTTCAAAAGCCTACGCATACTATAGTAAACAATGGTAGCATGAACGCATCATAGAGATTTATTCAAAAGGGATGAAGAGTATGTTTGCAGTGAGGAATATTATATATATATTAATTTTTTTCTTTTAGATGCAGATGACATGAATGCATGCAAGGAACTAAACATGATGTGGATTTGATATTAGAAAATGTGAACTAAAATGGAGTGGATGCATGGATGTTTCAAATTAAATATGCAGTGGTATGCAAGGAAATAAAAATATAACTAGTCATAAGGTTTAAAGCCATGAGTAAGACTATCTCACACTTACCATCACGCACAACTGGGATGAGTAGCGTAGTGCAAATATCCGTCACATGGGGTGGGAGTTGAATTCTTGTGACGATGACCTTTTCTCCAATCTACACATGGTTCAAATAATATATGCATATACACAAACCTGTGAGATGGCAGGGTTCCAAAATTAATGATGGATCTTGAATGTTCAGGCACCCTGGGTTCTTCAATCTTGTGGAAACTTGTTGTAAGGTCGAAACAACATCTGATGTCGTATCTATTCCACACTCAATAGAACAAAGGGGTAACCCCTACTAAAGCTAGTGGTACACTAAGTTAGAAGACATCAAGATCATTATCAAAATTTTTACGCCAATTGCTTCCTTGGCAAAGGTGCCAATAATTCTTATTGGCATTTCTTAGCGCAATCATCAAAGAGAGACAAAAAGCCTAGTCCACGGCAATGGTGCCAAAAATGCTTGTTGACATTCATTAGTATAAAAAGAAATATGAAAGATTCTGCTTGCGCATAGAACATCGTTGTAGCATTTTACAGAGAGTATTCTAGGCATGATTTATGTTTTACCACAGGGAAGCTAGGGTTAAGAATCTGATAGTTCATTATCATACATCTACTAACTCAGAGTATCAACTAAACTAAAGCAGGGGTAAATGATATACTATTCGATAATTCAATTAAGTGCTTATAAGAGAATTCAATAAATGAATAGATAGTCGTAGCGGGAGGACAACGGGAAAGATCTAGGTTCCTTTGTACTTCTCTATTACTTAGATTCTAAGGCAACAGAATATGAAAAGATATAGCAGCCACACAATGGCACTTTGGAGTAGCAGGTCCTTTCCGACTCTCGTAGAAGACTAGAAAGAAAGTAGTCGGGCGAAGGCTGCCAAAAGCTCTACGAAACACCAACCCAAACATGGTGGAATACAAAGGCCTGACATGGCTATCACCCCTGGGGCTACCACAACTATCCATGGGATTGGATGTAAACTCAGGTAAACCATAGCCTAGACACCATGTCTACGGTAGTATTTACTACTCTAATTACCTTGCATAACTAGAGCACTCATTACGAGCGGAGTTCTTATGCCAAGTTATAACAACTATACTAGTCATAAATATAAAAGCATAAAGTAAATAGAAAAGATAATATATTAAAGCATAAGTCTTATAAAGAATATAAAGACATACCAAAACTCTAAAGAAGACTCCTCTGGAACGAGAGCGTAGCTCCGCTCTCCCTTACTCCCGACTATAATTAATCAACTACATTGGAATGTCTAGCCTTAATTCTCAAGATAAGAGAGATCATCCAATCAAGCGACGCCTCTACAAACCATAGAGAAGAGAGATCATCCATTTGAGGGATGCCTCTACAACTCATAATGATAGTTCTCCCTAAGGGGGTCAGGCTTGTATTTATAGCACCCTAGGAAGTACCACAGCCCTCGGATCAAACTAACCTTGAGAGATGGCCAAGATTACTCCTCCAAGGCGTTGGAGGCAAGATCCGCGAGGTGGAGCCTGATTGGCTGAGGTTGTGGGGCGGGCGCTCATGCCCTACTGGCGGCCGCCCGGCTCCCAGACCCAATTTGCTTCTCGTTTTATCTGGAGCCTCCTTGAACCTTCTAGATTATAGAAAAGTAGATGTTTGCCCTTTATCTCTTTGTAAACCTGACATGTGGACCTTCTTTGGTTCTTTTTAGCTGACACCCTGCAGAAACAGACATTCACTAAAACTCATGAAATTCTGTTAGTGATAGCCCTATATCTACTAGGTATTTGCATATAAATCCATTTTCATGTCTAGTTGACGGTTAAAATTAGGAGTTATCTACGGCCCACATTTGGCAATATTTAGAAATTCTCCACCATCGGCTATGAATCATATTGTAAATCCATGGCCATTCAGAGGTTGGGGAATAGATTTGATTGGTCAAATTTTTCTATCATCAAGTAAAGGGCATAAATTTGTGTTGGTAGCTACAGATTGTTTTGCCAAGTGGGTGGAAGCTATTCCTTTGAAAGTGGCTTCATCAACTAATGTGATTGAGTTTATTCGAGAGCATATTATTTACATATTTGGAGTTCCTCAATCCATTACGATCGATCAAGGGAGATGTTTACATCTAAGGAATTTGAAGATTTTGCTGCCAATACAGGTTTTAAGATGATTAAATCATCTCCTTATTATGCCGAAGCTAATGGACAAGCTAAAGCTTCTAATCAGATTCTCATTAAGCTAATCAAGAAGTAGATCAAAGAACATCCAAGGAAGTGGCATTCAATACTCAGTGAAACTTTTTGGTCCTATAGGATGGCCTGTCATGGAACAACTAAATGTTCACCTTATGAATTGGTCTTTGGTCATCAAGCTGTATTGCCATGGGAGACTAATATAGGGTATTGGTGGATATCATAGCAGGATAAGTTGATAGCCGATGATTATAAAAATCTTATGTTAGATAATTTAGATTATCTGAATTTTCATCGCCTAAAAGCTTTGGAAGTATCAGAGCTAATAAAATCAAATTTGCCATGTTTTACAATCAGAATGTATGAGAGAAGAAATTCAATGAAGGTGAATTGGTCTAGAAAGTGATTTTGCCGGTCGGATTTAAAGATAGCAGATTTGGTAAAATGGTCGCCTAATTGGGAAGGGCAGTATCGGATTACTAGAGTTGATCTTGGGAATGCTTATTTCTATGAAACTTTTGAGGAGAATGTAACACCCAAAATCTGATTTTCAATTAATAGGATTTAATTGGATTTATTTAAGTATTTTTATGGGCACTTAATAAAGCAAATAAATAATTTTCGTTGAAATTAAAATTTGTCATAAGGTTAGGAACATGTTTGGCATTCATGCTGGAACATAATTATTTTTGTGCTGGTTGTTTCTAGTTTTATTTTATTTGTACTCAAAACTTCATTTGGAAAAGATATTGGAAAAGAAAAAAAAGAGAGAAAGCTTACCTGCTCTCGGCCTAGGCCAGTGGACGAGGCCCAACTTCCCTCTCCCCACGTGCGGCCCAGGTTTCGGCCCAGTGTGTGGCCTAGGAATGCGCGCGCACCCTCCCTCTTTTCTGCCGCTGACGACCAGGACCCAGCACTCCTTTCTCTGATGCTTGGGGCCCACAGGGCAGTGCCCTCCTCCTTCTTCTCTGCATGACCGAGACAGAGTCGATGGATTCTACCGAACCTTCCCAATCCCGATTTCCACGGGATTTGATTTTCTCGAGCCCTATTTAGCCTTGGCCTCCCCCACCGCATCTCTTTTTCCATCTACTAGCGATCGAGGCCCGTTTCATTGCGTCCCGACGCCAGGCGGATCTCGCCGAGTTGCTGTAACCAGCCGCCGCCGTGGAACTCTTGGTTCGTGGCTGTGTCAGCGAAACTAAGACCATGCCGAGCTCAAGGTAGAGGTAACATAGTTTTCAAGCCTCCCCTTTCATTCTCTACCACACTCTTTTGCTCTTGTACGGCTGCCGAACTTGCAGGAGTTCCGGCTGCCATTTTATGACGTCAGCCTTGCCCAAGTCCTTCCTACTCTCGATTCTACCCTAGGTGAGCTTGCTGGGAGTTTCTCTTCGCTTGCATGTTTTTATTTTGTCGAATCATGGTCTCAATCGTCGAAACGGCTAACTCCGGCGAGGTTTCTTCATGCCGGCCATGGAGCCACCGTGCCGGAGACACTGTTCCGGCCGGGGCATCTCTCTCTGTCTCCCAGGTCTAATCCGAGCCATTCAATCGTGATCTGGCGGCTAGCAACGAAGGATACCCCTTCTGGGGAAAAATTGCTAATGAAACCCTGTAAAATCTGAGTGCTTAACCACGGTCCATGGCGCTCTGGGAAAATTATGCTTTTCAACTCCGAAAGCGTTTTCCTCGTCGGTTGTGTTCAAATACGTTTTCAGTTATTTGCCAGTTTTCAACTGAATTTAATTTGCTCACAAAATACTCATTTTAACTCCGTTCTGGTCCATTCAAATTCTGTTAGATTCGTTATTGTGAGGTCTACGTGTTTGTGGTATTGTTTCACTAGTTTGAAACTTTTTAATTTCATAGTAGCATTTAACTATTTATTCGTCTACAGGAAATATTAGAAAAATCATAACTTGTATGTTTTAATTCCATTTTTCGTGAACTTTGTGTTTGTGTAATCGTAGCGCAGCGTAGATTATTTTTATAAACTTTTATATTTGTTTTATCACTATTGGTGTAATGTTCTAATTATAGCTTGTTTGCTTTGTGTATGATTGTCTCCATTGGAATGTGTGTTGTTGATTGATGATTAGGAATAGACGGTGAGCTGTACGTTGGTGAGGAAGACCAAGCCTTCGACGACCAGTAGCAGCCTCAAGAGATCTTTGATCAAGGCAAGTATAACTTGGGACTATCCTTGTTACCTATACACAATTAATACAATATATACCATATGCATGTGTCCACCTTGTCGACCTTAGCAAAATCATAGATGATTGTTACCTTGACTTCCTTGTTACCTATTTGATATATATTTGGTGTGGTTTTGCTAGTGCTTAATGTAATCCATGATCTTGTAAGATGACTAATAGCTATGCAATGAACATAAAAAAGATGGCAAATAACTGTATGAGATCTTGTCTGTACGTGATCACCCAGGATAACAGTGCAACTATCGTGGCTATAATGGCTCTAGCTTTAGCTTAGTATGAAGACCTTTTCTAGCTTGTTAGACGTTACCCGTAAGGGCGCTAGAGGTGCTTGCCGACACGGGTATAGTGCGAGCGTTGTTGGGTATTCTTAACATCATTACCAAAAGTAGACTTAGTTCTCTAAATCTAGTAATGGTGCCAAAAATGCCAAACCTATCCCTCACACCACTTAAGCCAAGTTGTCATCCCCAGCATGATATAAGAGACGCGGTATTGAAATATGCAATTGCTCTTCTAAATAAATAATGAATGAGATCTGCAAGCGCACAGATTAATACCGATGCAGCATTTTAACCGGGAAGTATTCCAGGTATCGTTATTTATATTTTTACCACTGGAAAGGGATTAACAATCATCAATAGTGATTACAGAATAGAATATGAGATTGAGCATATATCATTGCATGTATAATTGAGAACATTATATCTAACTCATCATACAGGGATAAGTGTCACATAAAAGATATATGAAATAATGAATAGTGATAAGTATAATTAATCTGATCTAGCCACATGATAAATATGATAAGCACCTCAATTAGATACTCTAGAAAGTCATTAGCATGGTATTAGAACGAACTACAAGAATATTCCCTAAGTTATTCTCAACTATATAGTCTAGCATTATCATAGTTAGTGCAAGCATACTTAGCAATCATCGCGAGACAAGACTACGCCCATGCATAGTGATATTAGCAAGGAATATGAGAAACATAGCAATCACTCCCCTGTAATAATGTTGCTCTGCTAGCCCAATACACGAGAGGGGGACTATATAAGAATCAATGAAGCTGTCACTATCACGAACCACCCCACGATCTGGCATATTGGGTACAATCGCAGATAAATACGGTATAAGCACCACGCCTACACAATATCTATCATTTACCCATGGATCTGATGGATAAACGCTATACGATCCTAAGCATGTATATAGATCCAATCTAACTAAGCCAAGTACATAACTATGATAAACTAAGAACAATATAATCTTGAATATAAGCAAGTAGAGCAAAGTCATAAGCAATATATTGAAGTAGAACAAAGTCATATTCGTAATATTGAAGAACAAAGATAATTAGAAAGCAATTAGAAGCACAATTAGAGAATTACCAAGAATCCTCTTGACAGATCCGGAAACCAATCGAAGATTGACTCCTTCTAGTTCTAATCCTATGTAGCTATGCTAATCTAGATATCTAATTGATGTGGTGGCTCTAATCTTGATCAGAGGCTTCTTCTCCCTTGATGGAACAATGAATTAGGGTTGAGAGGCTCTCTCCTCCAGGGGCCAGGGGGTCTGGTTTTATAGTCCCTTCAAGTGAATATGGGCCGTTGGATCAAACCGACATAGATTGTATGGTTTAGATTCATCCTTTAGGTCGGTGGAAATCTCCCGCAAAGCAGAGTCCTGATTGGCCTCAGGAGGTGGGCGGGCGCCCTGACCAATTGGGCGGGCGCCCAGGGTCTGGACCCGTTTCGCCTTCGCTTCGGTCTCGTGGCTTCTAGAGTCTTCTAGATGTAAGATAATTGCGCGGCACGTTAATATCTTTACGTAATCCCGACGTGTGGGCCTTTCTTCCGTATTTTCTGATAACTCCCTACAGAAATAGACAAACACCAAAACTCGTGGAATTCTGTCAGATAAAACCCTAAGTCTAGATGTTGATTTCATTTGGATCCTTTTCTTTATTTATTTGATAATTAAAGTTGATACTTAAGGACCGTCAACAAACTCCCCCAAGCTTACCTCTTGCTCGTCCCTGAGCAAGGATAGACTCAGCTATGGATCATAAGTTGTTGCAATATATTTAAAAATTGATGGTACACATGCTTTTTAAATAAGATCTCATCTCTAAGTTAGAGTAAACTGTCAAGACTTAAAACTTACTTACTTTACCTTCACTATGGGACTTGTAACTGTCACTTCTGTCTTGAGTGGTTAAAAGATAGAACAGTCTTGTCAAGTGCCATGTCTCTTATTCTTGATCAGCTATAGCTCTGGGTTTTTTTTTGCAGATATTCAAATAAAACTCAGAGATTCCTTGTATGATTCTCTCAGGTCTCTCTTTTGTGGTATTTCTGGATCCTTACCAAGGCAGTGATGGTATATGCCTTCTCTCAAGATATGTAGTATTTGTGGTATAAGGCATAGTGACATTGCCTTCTCTCTCACCCTACTCTAATAAGGCTTTAATATCTGGAGCTCATAGGTGGGAAATAAAGTATACATACTTACAATACA
This sequence comes from Sorghum bicolor, assembly GCF_000003195.3. Taxonomy (NCBI): domain Eukaryota; kingdom Viridiplantae; phylum Streptophyta; class Magnoliopsida; order Poales; family Poaceae; genus Sorghum; species Sorghum bicolor. The sequence goes on along the minus strand of NC_012875.2, from coordinate 17,023,327 downwards.
TGTATTGCATAGTCAAACCATGGATCCAAAGAAACAAGCCAATGAGTTTAATCAAGATGTGCATGTGTGGAGAATGAATGATGTATGGTGATGATGGTGATAACAATGGTGAAAACAATGGTGGTGGAAGTCTAATTCTACTTTGCTCTTTGAGGGGATACATACCTTCCTTGCTTTTTTGAAACTTTATGAGGAGAATGAGATGCTCTTCTTTTTCTTTTCTCTCAGGTGGGTATCTTGCACCCCTAATTCTACCGTCGGACACTTGTCAATTTTTACCTCTCGTCTCACTCTCTCTTTTCTTTCGAGGTTCCGAGCACTTGCTCCTTTTTATTTCCTCATATTTCTCTTCTTTTTTTTTAGAGCACTCATCTCATGAGATAATATAGCAAGTGGTAGTAACAAGATAACTTGAGCATTTATTTCACAAGGGAAAAACAAAAATATTTTTGGTTATTCCCTCCTGGATTAGGAGTAGAATATTTTTAGGTGGTTCTAGAGATGGAAATGGATGGATATATGTGGATGGTACTTCCGGAGTAGAAGTAGCATATATGAGTGAACGTGCAAGTGAATCTTGATTTAACCACATGACAAGTTCCTAAGGGTCTACACAGCTTGACCACACTCAATGCTCATAAGCAGTAAATAGTAAATGTGTGGCTCAAAGTCTAGCAAGCATGTATATATGGCTGTGGTAGGAATTTAAACTCTCATCATACAGGAACTCATCATGCAACATTTTAAAGATTTTCAAAGATAAAATTCTCCAGAATTCTAGCATCTCTACGAACAGATAAACAGCAGCTCAACCTTTCCATATCATATCCGTTAACAACTTAGACTTCAGATCAAGTTTTCATCCCACAAGTTTAGGTCTAGAGCAATCTTTAAATTATAACAGTTATATCTAAACTTGAGAGAGAACTTAAAATGTGCAAATTAGGCAGAGCAACTATTCATCATATCCATGCTTAAGTTTTATTTAGATACAGATTAGCATAGCCACTTTATTTATTTATTAAACACACTAAGCAAAAGATATATAAATAAGCATAAAATCTTTATTTGGATTTTTCATAGTTATGTATATTTATATTCTAAAATAATATGAATGTAAAGATAGATAGATAGAAATACTTATCAAGATAAATGGGGGTGCTCTCCCCCAAGCTGAATTTTGACGTAATTTCTCTTGATGTAGCTAGCAGGTGGCAGAGGTGTATTTGAAAGTCAGCAGCATTCTGACAGCGATTAGAATGTCCTCCGTCTACTAGTCTTCTTGACTCTTAAAATCTGTGGAGCTCAAATAGACAACAAAGCTTGTGGAACTGATTAAGTGTTAGCATAAATATCTAGCCTTTATCATCTTGAGACTCCTTAATAATTATTACTCTTTATTTTTTATATTTTCATTTTATAAAGTAGAAAAATATTTATTTTATTTTTATGCCAACACAGTTGATGTACTTATGGGTTTTATGCCACTTGTATACTCACATGGGGCTTACTGTTTTTTCATATTTTATTTTCTTTTTAAGATAGTACGAACATGATTAACTAAGTAAACTATTTTAAATAATTGAAATAATTGAAAGGGAAAGGATAACGACCAAGTTTACCTCTTGGCAAGGCGTTCGGTGTTTTTAAGTCTTCCCAACGGGACTCTCCATTTTCTTAATCGTCCTGAGGTTCGTTGGGTGGCGTAGTCGGTACTTCCGACAGCGCCTCCTCTTCTTGTATAGTTATCTTCATTTTCCATACCTGACTCGGTGCTTTAATCTCCTCTGGATAATTCTGTTTAAACTCAACGTCTTCTGATCTTACAACTTCTCCTTCGTAGTCTGCCCATCCGTCCCTGATGATCTGCCTCCTCTGGTTGCGGTTACGTCGCTTTCTGACCTGCTTAGATTCTTCAACGATATAGTTAGGGTCGGTAAAATAACGGCGTACCTTCTCTGAGGGGAAGTGCAAATGGACTTCTCCGGTTCCAATGTAGATAATTGCTTTAACGGTGCTGAGGAACGGTCTTCCAAGGATGATGGGTGGATCGTACTCATCTTCTCCCATGTCAATAACTTGAAAGTCTGTGTAGACAAAGTGATCGTCTATTTTGACTGGGACATCAGTTACTATTCCTTTAACTTCTCGAAATGTCTGATCTGCCATCTGGAGCTGAATGTATGTTGGTCTTAGTGGCATGGTCCCGAACAAGAGCCAATAGGTGACTGCGGCCATTATGTTGACGCCCGATCCGGTGTCACAAAATGTCTTGTAGAAGTTGTATCCATTTATGGAGCAGTAAATGCTTGGCATTCCTGGGTCGTCCTTCTTGGTCAAAAGCGGTGACTTAAGTTGGTGATCTTAGCCTCCATGAACTACAGTGACCATCTTAGCTGACTCGGTCCACACTTGCTTGTTCCTGTTCCTCCTATTGGTCCTTTTCCTTGATTCACGTCTGGATTGATCTAGAATTTGTGTAGTCTTGTTCTTGAAGAAAAATGTCTCCTTCTTCCCTTTGACGTACAAACTGATCTTGGCAGCACTGGCGTAGATGATAGCTCCCGTGGTGTTCAAGAATGGCCTCCCTAAGATGATGGGTGCTCTCTCATCATTTCCGTTCTCTACCACTACGAAGTCTGCTGGGGCATATAAGGTACCAACTCGGACACAAAGGTTCTTCACTATTCCTTTTGGAAAAGTTATCGTCTGATCTGCAAACTGCAAACACATGGTTGTTTCTAATAAAGGATATGTAAAGAATTTTTCATAGAGTACCCTGGGTATAATGTTGACACTGGAGCCAAAGTCGCAGAGTGCTTCTGGAACGTCCACCATGCCGATGGAGATCGGGATGACGGGGCGTCCTGGATCGCCTCTCTTGACCGGCAGAAGGTCAGTAGAGAATTCATTGACGGGGTTACTCCAATTACTTGCATCAAACGTGTCTACAAGATTTGCAGATTCTAATCCTTCCGGTTGTGATGGTATACCGGGGTTAGTAGTAGGAACAGCAGCAGCTATTTGATTTAACTGAGATTCAATCATTTTATTAAAGCTAATTTGATTCTTGATGGCAGTAGAGAAATTATCCATTCTATTATTTATATTTTCTAGCATTTTATCATTAGATGCCAATTTCTTAGATAGGTTATCCATTAGCTTTCCTTGATTAGACACTAACTCTCTCAAAGGTGGAAAATTATTAGCATTATTGTTGTAAGAATTGTTACCTTGATAATTACCTGAGTAGTTAGGCCTCTGTTGATTCCAACCTTGATTTTGTTGAGGACGGTTGTAGTAGTTGTTGTTGTTGTTGTTGATGTAGTTCACATCCTCAAGTATCTCAGGGCAGTGGTTGCCTGAGTGTCCAGTGTCTCCACACTCCTCACAAGTCATGTGAGAGTCGTAGATGTGCATAACTTCCTTCTTATCTCCAGCTCTATCATCGAGCTTCTTCATGAGCAGGTCTAGCTTTGCAGACAGCATGTCTACCTCCTTCAGCTGATGCATACCTCCACCTCTCTTGCGTGTCTGGGTTCTCTCTTCATTCCAGCTTTGGTTGGACGCCATCTTCTCCACAAGAGCTATGGCTTGTGGTATAGTAAGTGATAAAAATGCTCCTCCAGCTGCAGCATCCATGGTCTCTCGGGCACTGTTGCCGAGCCCATGATAAAACGTCTGCATCAATAGCCAACTCTCCATTCCATGATGGGGACATTCTAGGATGTAGTCTTGAAAGCGCTCCCATGCTTCTGGAACAGATTCATCATTTTGTTGCTGAAAACTCATAATCTTCCCACGGAGAGCATTGGTCTTGCCCATGGGAAAGAACTTTGCCAGGAAGTTTGTTGAGCAGAGTGCCCACGTAGTATTCTTCTCCATTGTAGCGTAGAACCACTGCTTCGCTCTTCCTAACAGTGAGAAAGGGAAGAGACGAAGTAGTATAGCATCTTTGGAAACTCCTGATATGGTGAATCTGTTGCAAATCTCCAGGAAGTGTTGTAAATGAGCACTAGCATCTTCGTGTGCCTTCCCATAGAACTGGTTGGATTGCACCATGTTGATAAGTCCAGGCTTGAGCTCAAAGTTGCCATCGATCTCTGCAGCAGGTCCAGTGCGGATGTTGTCCGTAGTGGGAGCTGAGAACTCGCGGATTGATTTGTTTGCCATGGCTTCGAACTCTGAAGACAAGTTCCGGTGATCTTCTTGATTGGATGAAGCTTCTTGCTGAAGTGTTGATGATTTCTTTAGCTTGGCTCTCGTCTTCTTGAATAATGCTTCGGGATTGTCAACAAAATTTCCTGGAAGATGTCTTCTATTCATACATTCCCCTGCATAAGATGAAATAGGAAAATATCGGGGTAAAACTGTATGAGAGAATAGATAAGCTCAATCATATTAGTGATGCGAATGATAACTCAAAATCTTTTATTCCATTCCTGATTAGTAATCACCCTTCCCCGGCAACGGCGCCAAAAATGCTTGTTGGGTATTCTTAACATCATTACCAAAAGTAGACTTAGTTCTCTAAATCTAGTAACGGTGCCAAAAATGCCAAACCTATCCCTCACACCACTTAAGCCAAGTTGTCATCCCCAGCATGATATAAGAGACGCGGTATTGAAATATGCAATTGCTCTTATAAATAAATAATGAATGGGATCTGCAAGCGCACAGATTAATACCGATGCAACATTTTAACCGGGAAGTATTCCAGGTATCGTTATTTATATTTTTACCACTGGGAAGGGATTAACAATCATCAATAGTGATTACAGAATAGAATATGAGATTGAGCATATATCATTGCATGTATAATTGAGAACATTATATCTAACTCATCATACAGGGATAAGTGTCACATAAAAGATATATGAAATAATGAATAGTGACAAGGATAATTAATCTGATCTAGCAACATGATAAATATGATAAGCACCTCAATTAGATACTCTAGAAAGTCATTAGCATGGTATTAGAACGAACTACAAGAATATTCCCTAAGTTATTCTCAACTATATAGTCTAGCATTATCATAGTTAGTGCAAGCATACTTAGCAATCATCGCGAGACAAGACTACGCCCATGCATAGTGATATTAGCAAGGAATATGAGAAACATAGCAATCACTCCCCAGTAATAATGTTGCTCTGCCAGCCCAATACACGAGAGGGGGACTATATAAGAATCAATGAAGCTGTCACTATCACGAACCACCCCACGATTTGGCATATTGGGTACAATCGCAGATAAATACGGTATAAGCACCACGCCAACACAATACCTATCATTTACCCATGGATCCGATGGATAAACGCTATACGATCCTAAGCATGTATATAGATCCAATCTAACTAAGCCAAGTACATAACTATGATAAACTAAGAACAATATAATCTTGAATATAAGCAAGTAGAGCAAAGTCATAAGCAATATATTGAAGTAGAACAAAGTCATATTCATAATATTGAAGAACAAAGATAATTAGAAAGCAATTAGAAGCACAATTAGAGAATTACCAAGAATCCTCTTGACAGATCCGGAAACCAATCGAAGATTGACTCCTTCTAGTTCTAATCCTATGTAGCTATGCTAATCTAGATATCTAATTGATGTGGTGGCTCTAATCTTGATCAGAGGCTTCTTCTCCCTTGATGGAACAATGAATTAGGGTTGAGAGGCTCTCTCCTCCAGGGGCCAGGGGGTCTGGTTTTATAGTCCCTTCAAGTGAATATGGGCCGTTGGATCAAACCGACATAGATTGTATGGTTTAGATTCATCCTTTAGGTCGGTGGAAATCTCCCACAAAGCAGAGTCCTGATTGGCCTCAGGAGGTGGGCGGGCGCCCTGACCAACTGGGCGGGCGCCTAGGGTCTGGCCCCGTTTCGCCTCTGCTTCGGTCTCGTGGCTTCTGGAGTCTTCTAGATGTAAGATAATTACGCGGCACGTTAATATCTTTACGTAATCCTGATGTGTGGGCCTTTCTTCCGTATTTCCTGATAACTCCCTGCAGAAATAGACAAACACCAAAACTCGTGGAATTCTGTCAGATAAAACCCTAAGTCTAGATGTTGATTTCATTTGGATCCTTTTCTTTATTTATTTGATAATTCAATTTGATACTTAAGGACCGTCAACAAGCGTCTGTCCTTATGTGTATAGGCTGCGCGTCATTGTGCCATTTGGAAGGGGGCTCTATATCTGCTCGCTCGGGAAACCTTGCGGCCTTAACATGTTAGATGAACTTTTAAAAGGCTTTATAGTGATCCTTGTCGACCTCCCTAGGAAGGGGGTTAAGAGATTAGCTACCTCAGGCGAAAGGGTAAATCATGACTCATGGGTAAAGATGTACAACCTCTGTAGAGTGTTAAAACTAGTATACTAGCCGAGCTCACAGTCAGGAGCGGCCTTGGGGATGTCTACATTAAGATGATGAGCTTGTTATGTTATTATATTCATTTGTTTATCATTTATGCTATGAGTTAATTATGCTTACATTTGATCATGTGATTATGGGATTATTTATGATACCTTGACACTTGCTATTTAATTATGAACATGCTATCTACATTTAAAACCTAAATGCAGTTAAACCAGTGTCAGCTATTTGAGCCACATGAACCCCTGGTTATACTTGTCGAGTATGATATGTGCTCACTCTTGCAATTTCCCAACACCTCAGCTTATGCAAATGATGATGATTGGAATGAGGACAATCGATATGAGTATTAGGTTTGAAGTCAACCGGTCAACGTTTGTCCCTGTGATGCTTCCATCGACAGAGTTTATTTGTTCATATTTATCATTATTGTATAAGACTATGTGTTTATTATTGTTCTGCTATGTAATAAACAATACAATGATATTCTTGAGATTTGTCTACTTATGTGTGCGATTGTTTCTGGGGCTCACATGAGTCTTTTATGCATCCTATTTTGTTCTTGAAATATGGGTGTGACAAATTTGTATCAAAGCTTTGTTGACTGTAGGACACAAACCTAGTTAGTAATGGTCGAAAATTTAGGTCGTTTCCTTTACTTACTTTATGCTTCCCACTATGGCCTTGTTATTTGCTAAAAGATTTATTTTTTATGCTTCTCAATCTTATTCTATTGTGAAATTATAGCATCTATCTAATCTATGTCTAAAAACTTTTTGTAGATGCCGCCCCATACCCGTAGTGCTGCATGCATGTCTGCTGAGGAGTATCGTACCCTGTTCCACCCAAGGGGGCAGCATATGGAGGGTGTTCCTGAGCTGGCAGATGAAGAATATGTTGGGTATTTTAAACGCAAACAGTAAAATCCACAAGCGCATAGATACCGATGTAGCTTTCACCCGGGAGTATTCCAGATATCGATTTTCCACAGGAAACGTGAGTGTACTAATTAAGATTCAAGGTCACCCAAGGATAACTATATAATTATTTTTGGTGGGAAAAGAGAAAGTTTCCTGAGAGTTCTCTTGTTGACCTAAGACTCAAGAATTACTTCAAAGATTATTTATTTCAGGACATCAGAACACTAACCACAGAAAGAGATGAGAAGGGGGCTAGGAAGCTCTGACTACGGTCCTACAAAAACCGATCCAAACGAGGTGGAATACGTCGACCGTTAGGGCTGTCACTACCCTAGGGCTACCAAAACAATCCACATGATTGGGTGTAATTCTAGGTAATTGCAAGACTAAACACCACTTCTAATCTATTAATTACTACTCTAGCGTTTGAAAGACTAGAGCACTTGATGCAAGCGGGATTCCAATAAATAACTTGAATGTAAATAAAAGTAATTAAAGAACTCGGGAATTATGAATTGAAGAACTTGGAGAACGATGAAGAACGAACCAGTTGCTGCAAAAGCAAACTCAGAACTAACTCCATTGTGCAGGTTATTTTCAGGGGAGCGTATTGGCTCCGCTTTTGGGCCCCACTGCAGCGTGATGAGCAAGCCAAGGACATCCTCACATCGATAAGCAAGAGATTGGAGACAATTGCTTTGGAGATTTCTAATAAAGGATGCAAACATGTTTACTGTTTGCTTTAATTTCTTGGTCAATGTTTAAGACCATGGCTTGCTCTTTCTCTTTCTTTTATCCCAAATGTTGTAATAATTGGTTGTGTACATCCTCGGATGTAGAGGCCGGATATTTATATATCCCTTATCTAAAAAAAGTACAATGTTGAGGAAGATCCGATAGATCTGGCTCCTCCTCCGCTCTCCTCTTCTCTCTCTCTCCCTATTTTCTAGATTACAACTAGAACTAACTAGAACTAGAACTAGATGAACTAGAACTAGAACTAGATGAACTAGAGGGATCCTCTCTACTTGGATGAATAATTGAAACCCTAGCTTTGATTCTGTAGAAGAGGTATGTTCTCCAGGGGCCAGGGGGCCTGCTTATATAGCCCTTCCAAATGAACGTGGACCGTCGGATCAAACCGACCTTAATCGCACGGTTTTCCTTAATCCTTTAGGTCGGTGGAGCATGATCCGCGAGACGGAGCCTGATTGGCTCCTATAGCTGGGTGGGCGCCCAAGGGGGGAGGGCGGGCGCCATGCCCCTGGGCCCGCTCAGCCTCCCGTTCGTTCCTGTGGCTTCTAGAGTCTTCTAGATGATAGAAAATTAGCACATACGTTAATATCTCTATGTAAACCCGACGTGTGGGCCTTTCCTCCATATTTCCTGATAACCCTTTGCAGAAATAGACAAACACCAAAACTCGTGGAATTCTGTCAGATAAAACCCTAAGTCTGGGTGTTGGTTGCATATAGGTCCTTTTCCATGATTAGTTGATGGTTAAATGTGAGCATTAAGGACTGTCAACAAGCTCCCCCAAGCTTAACCTTTGCTCGTCCCTGAGCAAAGATGGACTCAAGAGTTTCTATAGTGGTTTCATGCCTTAAAGTGTCACACCCCAAGATTCTTATTTTAGGATGTAACTTAGAAAATACTAAAAAACATTAAATGGTTTTATCATTTTCCTAAAAGATTCCCAACCATAGTTAATTTGTTGATATTCTAGATAGTGAAAAATGTGAGTTTCTAAAATTTTTCCAATACAACTTAGTGGTTTGTTGCATTCATGCCTTTGCATTGTGTTATGTGTGGAAAACAAATTTACTTGTTTTCAAGATGCGCCTAGGGTTTGATCCCAACTTCATCTCTCCAAACACCATATCAATATTTAAAACTCCAATGAGGTCTTCCACCGGCAACCTACAAAATTCTAGCATGACCCATTCTCATTTTCTCTCCCATTTTTGTTTCTCAAGATCTTGGTTATTTTGGAGTCCACAAATTCTTCAGACCAATCTTTTATCATCTCTAATATATCCCATCATGGGAACCCAAACTTCTCCCCTGATTAACTAACTGGATCAAGATGAGTCACTTCTCTTACTTTGGGCCGTGCCCAAACCAGCCCAACACCCCTCTCTTCTTGTATCCCTAATGTTGATGGCCTCTCTTCCCTGTACCATGCAAAGATAATAACACTTTAAACCATTTGCTCACCTCCTTTACTTTCGCCCTTGATCAATCCATCTTATCTGTTTCTCCCTAAGTGCATGAGTAAGAGGGCAAAAATTGTTGGGCATCAGCATCTAATGTTTGCCCCCTTAATTCCCTAGCAAAACCACCTCTTTAATCTCTTTTACCAGCTGCAATTTCTATTTTAACCGAGCACTAATGCCCCCAATGACTAAAGGAAATAGATGGTTGGCCACCACTTTTCTAATGTCTCCACGCAACTCCCTATTCCTGATGCAAAAATAGATAGATCATTTCTTTCCTTTCTCTTAATTTCCGAGACCCACTTTAGTCCTCCAATTAATTTTCCCTTAACTCCAATGGCATGCGACCATTCATTCTCACTGGCTGCACCCCCACACTTGCTCCCTTTTGTCTCATGCAGCACAAAAATAACATCTACTAATTGTTTTTCCTTTAATTCCCAAGGTTATACATCTCTTTAATCCTCTCCTTTGAGTAACATTTACTCCATTAGTTTGCATGCAACAGCAGCCGTGTCTCTTCCTCTCTTCCCATGGCGCCTCCTCTCTTCTCATCTAAAATCACAGCAGCTCATGATGCATTCCTTAATTTCCCTTGGACACAACACATTATAATTCTCTTAACAACAGCGTTTACTCTACTAGTTTTGCTTTCTCTTCAATTCCATGCATGCAGCAGCAATACTGCGTGAATATGATGCTGCGCCTTCTCTCTCTCCTGGTGCCTTCTCCCCATTCCATCATGCAAGAGACAACCACAATTGTTCCCATTTAATCTCCTGTAATTCCCATTCTTTCTCACATCATCAATTGCATGAATACATGCACATAACTACAGCAATACCACCTCCTTCCTGTCTCTCTCACGCAGAAAGCTCCCTCTCCTTCCTCTCCTATAAATACAACCTCCCTTGCTCTCTACAATGCCTTTTGCATTCCTGCTGTTCTCCTCTTCCTTTTGGGCGCCCCTCCCTCTTTTTTTTTTGAGGAAACAGGAGGGGTTTCACCCCCTACTCAAAGTGTTACAAGCCTCACTTAGGAGACAAAAAAAGAGTGGAAAAAGATTAAAAAAATTATACATAAGCTTGTAGCCATGTCTTCATCGAGGGTTGCATGTCACTATTTGCTCGTAGGATAACCTGAGCAAATTCTTTTTTGAAGATCTCCTTACAGCGACGAATAGAGTTGTCAATGCCTCTGAAGATCTTATCATTTCATGAGGACCAAATTGCCCAACACATTGTCATTATTACATCTATGAAAAAAGGTGAAAGAAGCTGAGATTTAAGAAATTCCACAATTTGGCAAATGTTCGTACTATTTGGCACTATTACCTGAAGACTCCACCAACAATAAATTGAAAAAGGACAATGAAAGAAGACGTAACAGAACCGTCCAGTTTATAAGAATTCAAGTAAATTAGCGACCACGGAGGCAGTCAAGCCAATGGACTTGAACCCATATAAACCAGGTAGTCCGACGAAATCTCAGAAGACCTCGATTCAACCAACATACAACCAAGATCGTACATGATCAAGCATCGCCATCACAGATTACATACATTTCATCATAGAACATAAGTTTACATTACATCAGAGTTTTAAACAAGGTCATTACAAACCAGTTTGGTAGCGGAAACAAAGTAGTTTTAAAACATCACCCACACTCAGTTTAAATTACATGCCAATTCCAGGGTCAACCCAACAAAAGCACTACTGAAGATAAAGAAGATGATCACGCCCATGATCTATTCATCGTCCGCAGCTGGATGATGGCAGTTAGCACAGTAGCCGTGATAAACGACATCATCTGCAACATGGGTAAATAAAACCCTGAGTACGAGAATGTACTCCGCTAGACTTACCTGTCATAAACCAGAAATAAGTGACACCAAGGAGTATGCAAGGCTGATTTTTGTGGGCTGGTTTGACTCACCTTTTTGCACAAAAAGCCTTTGTTGTAGGTAACCCATTTATAATATTCCAGCAGCAGGTTTATTACTTAACAACTAGTACCTGTTCTAAGCATACACTTGAGTATTTAAGCATCACAATAGTAACCATATCCGGATTATCACTTAGCTATCAATATTCTCATCATAACCATTAAGTTTATTTAGTGAGTTCTACGTGCGACTGCCCGTGTCAAGTTCTCACTATCCGGGAGAGACGGCGATTCGAATCGATTCCTATCCAGCTGGAGGGGTATTCCTAGCACTTACCCAAGCATACTTCATGAGGGCAGCTCGGATCACCTTTAGCACAACTCCGGACCAATTCGCGGGTCCGTCCAGCGCCGCACCCCCAGGGACCGCCAATCTGCCAGGGTCAGGACTCTAAGCTGACACCTCGAACTTACACCATTGACTCCCCGCACATACTTACTACCAACCGGGATGCGCACTCATACTGAACGGGGTATCCGGCCTGAGTTGCACTCGTAGGCTTCGCGGTCGGAACGACTTATCCGGCCAGCTAAGTGTTAGGCATGCGTTCAACATGACACGAGGACGTTACATCAATCAGTCCTTAATCGACACAGACGGGGATAGATTCACACCCAAGACCTCCATGCCTTGTTGCTGCACTATCATCATCCTGCCCGGTCTCAAGTTCATTATTAGCACATGGTTATTTCCACGATAGCAAATATAGCCAACCGTGATCAGCATCCACCTATCTCTCGCAGGTGACAGGAAATCACCCGGCTTCGACCGAGCTAAGCATGGCTAAGCATCATTTCGATCCTGGACCTACTCAGGTAAGGTATGAGGTGGACAAGGTAGTCATTATGCAGCAAGGGTGTCATATCAACGCCTAACACTTAATGCAACAATACATAACCATAGTCAATTGATAGCTGAACATGATAACAAAATAGTAGGAGGCTTATAATGCTCCGGGGCTTGCCTTCAACGTAAGCAGAGGGACGGTGGTCAGGGCACTCCGGCAAGTCCTCCTCCTCAGCTCCTTGAGGTAGCTCTCCTTGCTGTCCTTCCGGTTCTGGCAGCTCGAACTCCAAAACGGTCACGCCCTTGGGTACACCTATGTATGCATGACAAGGAGGTAAATATAGAGAATGCACATATGATGCATGATGTCATGACGAAGAGCTAAAGGAGCATAAACAAGGTATAACATGAGAATAACTCCTAAGATTAAGTGAATCATGTAATAACAAGTAAGTGCATACTTCTTCTCTGGTAGAGAGGCTAACTAGACAAGTTAAACAATCCTAGCTACTCCTACACAGTCACTGGTTTCATAGACAAACCAACTTGTTACAAGTTTCAGCTATAACTCGAGCATTAGTTGGCCAAACTAAGCAAGTAAATACTTTCTGGAAAGCTTAGCAAATTGTCTACAATTGGTTTTTAGACGTCCCAGATTGATTCCCAACCGAAATCTGCTAAAACATACAAAGTTGTCTGGTTGTCCTGGAAAATCCAGAGAGCGAGCACTTTGCAGTAGCTACTTGTAACATTCATAACTTTTAAACTACTCAACCAAATGTCATGAAACTTGGACACGAAGTAGATAAGCAAGTTAGATACAAGTTTGTTGTAGACAAGTTTCCCAGAAAACATAATCTTCAAATAGCTCTTAAGCAATTGCTATCAGCTATCCAGAATTGCTCTAGGAAAGGCATAAATAGCAAAAATAATATTTTGCACATAACAAGAATGTATCAAAGGGTCAATCCAAATGCACCAGTAGATAAAACATATCTAAGAAACACTATAAAACATCATGGCAAGATCTAAACTCACTTCTATCATCTTCTTTTTCATTTATTTAATTATTAAGGTGATTTAATGAACATGCATTCCAATTGCTCCAAAATTCCTAAGAAAATTCCAGCAAGCTACTTATGCCAACGCAAGGTTACTGTAAAATTTCCAGGGCATTTGGACATCCAGCTTGTGAGATACAAAAATAACAAGCTAGCCAAGGCATGCAAGGTATAAATGTGAAAGCCTATCAAAAAGTGTCAAACAACAGATTTCAGATTTTTCCTAGCTTTGTCTACCCATGAGTACAACACTCAGCAAGTTTCACCACCAAAGGAGTCATAATTTATTTATTAAAAATACCACAAGAAACTCCTATTTGAAAAAGAAATATTTATAACTTCACAATCAGGCATCCAAAAATCATGATAAATTTATCAGAGCCTTTTCATATCATTAGTAACAACACCCTAAATTTGCATGGCCAACAGATCAACAGATCTCAAGATATAATTACCTCCTAATAAACCAAGATTAAATTATATCCATTTATTTCCACAAAAACATGGCATGTTTCATATTTTTATTGAAAACTAGATTACTACCAGAACTTAGCAAAATTGGAACCATGTCATGTGGATCTATAAAACTCGTGATATGAATTTTACAAAAACAGCAAATAATCTGCTACACAGTGACCAGGGATGTGAGAGGGAGAGACTGACACCCGGGACCCACGCGAGAGAGAGACAGAGACAGGGGAGATGCTCGTCGCCGACGAAACTCGACGACGGCGAGGTCTCGGTCGGATCCAAGGGCATCTATGTGTTCCTCTCATCAAGGCGACTCTGTTGACCTACTTTACCTACGCTCTACTGGACCCTAGGGTGTTCGCCGTCGGGAATGGCGGAGCGGCGGTGCTGCGCGCCGTTACGCCGGCGGATCTAGGCAATGGCGACGCGGTAGAGCTTCACGCCGAGCATCAGTGAGCAAAGGGAAAGCGATAGGAACAAGAATGGAGAGAAATGGTGGAGCAGAGAGGCCTGGCCACGTCGCCGGTGAGCTCGGGCGGAACTCCGGCGAGGGAGAACGGCTCGGAGCTCGGCAATGCCGCCTCACCTGTGCACGACAGTGGCCAAGGAGGTGACGCCGAGGTAGAGGAAGCTTTGGCGGAGCTTTCGGTGGGCTGGCTTGGCCGGAGGCGCGGTGGAGCGGCCGGAAAAGCTCGCCGAGACGCGGCGGAGCTCACCGAGGCGATGGCGGAGCGAAATGGGAGGCTCTGGTGGAGTGGATGTCGCGTCTGAGGCACGGGGTAGCGTCATGGCGTCCAAGTGAAGGCGTCGGGGCTGACAGGCGGGGTCGCCGTCGACGTACGGCCGCCACGGGTCGTCCACGCGTCGGCCGGCCGGCGACTGACGAAACTGAATCGCGCGATTCAGTCGTCGTCGACCGTGTCTGAAACCGAAAGTTCACCAGCGATTTACTCTCAGGTCACTTGGTGGTTTTGGCTCAAACTTGATCCTTTGGACAGAGCTACACGAGTTCTACAAGTTAGATTACACGAGCACAGTCTAAATCGGTCTGGATTTCAAACTACAACGCTCCCAATCACCCTATGACGAAACTGGCTGATTCAAGACTTAGCCAAATTCGGCTAAGTGTGAAATCAGCCCTGAGTTTTGGCTTGTGAGTAAGTTTTGGATGTGTTCTAAGCTTTTTCATAAAAAGTCATTAACATAACTTTTGTAGCTTATGAAATTTACTACACCTTTGTTTCAGGTGTCACAGACATGCAAGGTCTCTAACATTATTTTCATAAAACATCTTTGAAAGAAGGTCTAGGGGGACAATTAGGTCAACCTAGGGTTAACCATGACTTAGAGACATTTTTGGCCAAAACCTTCAACATGAACTTTGTTCAAAATGATGTTCTAAACATGATTAAAGTACTTTGAAAGACAATGTACACTTGTATGCCTTAGTCACCCATTACAATCAGCCATAGCAAGTCATATAGCAACTTAATCACATAGTACATGTAGCAAATGGCATGTGATCATGGTATGATGCTCATGAGTGATCATGACGATGCTTATGTTGATGCAATGCTCATGGTTAACATGCAAGCTAACACTAGGAGTGTTAGAGCCCTCCCCCCTTACAAAAATCTCGTCCCGAGATTTGAAAGACGTGCCATTTTTCATAGAATGAGGGATAAGTTACTTGTAAATAGTCCTCCTTTTCACAAGTGGCATCTCTTTCACTTTGATGGTTCCACAAAACTCTAAAAAGTTTGATTACTCTCCCACGAGTAACTCGTTTCTTGACATCAAGAACTTGTACAGGCTTTTCTTGATATGACAGGTCAGACTGCAACTTTAGGCCTCTTGTTTCAACTCGCTCTTCGGGCACACGAAGGCACTTCTTGAGTTGAGACACATGGAATACAGGGAAAACGATTCCCAGTTCTGGAGGTAGTTGTACTTTGTAAGCTACCTTTCCGCTCTTCTCAATGATTTGGTAGGGACCCACATACCTAGGGGCAAGCTTTCTTTTTACACCAAAGCGATTTACTCCTTTCATGGGTGATACCTTAAGGTACACAAAGTCACCTACTTCGAACTCGAGTGGTTTTCTTCTCCTATCCGCATAGCTTTTCTGTCTAGCTTGGGCAGCTTTCATGTGTTGCTGGATAATGAGAACTTGTTCTTCGGCTTCTTTGACAAAGTCAATTCCGTAGTACCTCCTTTCACCAGGTTCGACCCAGTTTAGAGGAGTTCTACATTTGCGGCCATACAAAGCTTCAAAAGGAGCCATTTGGATGCTTTCTTGATAACTATTGTTGTAAGAGAATTCAGCTAAGGGTAGCCATTTCTCCCATGCACCCTTCGAAGATATCACACATGCCCTCAACATATCCTCTAAAATTTGATTCACACGCTCAGTCTGACCGGAGGTTTGAGGGTGGTAGGCTGAACTGCGAACCAACTTTGTACCAAGGAGTGAATGCAGATGCTCCCAAAAGCGAGCAGTGAACTGAGGACCCCTATTAGAAATAATGGTGCGATGCACTCCATGCAATTTAACAATCTGAGAGAAGTATAACTCTGCGTAGTCGGATATTCGGTGTGTCGACTTCACAGGGATAAAATGGGCTGGCTTGGTCAAACGGTCAACAATAACCCATATGGAGTCGTGTCCCTTTTGGGTAGGGGGAAGGCCAACAATAAAATCCATGCTAATTTCCTCCCATTTCCAACCCGGAACCGACAAAGGTTGCAATAAACCTACAGGTTTAAGGTGAACTGCCTTTACCCTGCAACAAGTATCACACCTAGCAACATAAGCTGCTATCTCCTTCTTCAACTTGGTCCACCAGAAATGAGGTTTCAAGTCTTGGTACATTTTGCTACTACCCGGATGAATGGACAACTTGGAAGAATGAGCTTCATCTAAAATTTTGTTGCGTAGGTCACGGTCCTTAGGTACAACTAGTCGATCGTCAAACCGCAGTACACCCTTCTCATCTACCCTGAAGTGCTTGGTGTCTTGCTCTTGCATTTTTCTTTTGATATGGAAAATACCAGGATCAGACTTTTGGAGCTCTATGATTTGACTCTCTAACGAGCAGCTGACTACAATGTTGTGCAGGACCACAGGATGCAATAAATTGAAGCCTTCCTCTAGGAGAGGTCTAACATGTTGTTTCCGACTAAGAGCATCGGCCACAACATTGGCTTTGCCTGGATGATAGTGTACTTCAAGGTTATAGTCCTTTATCAATTCCAACCATCTTATTTGTCTCATGTTCAACTCGGGTTGTGTGAAGATATATTTGAGCCTCTTATGGTCAGTGTAAATGTGACATAGATTACCCAACAGATAATGCCTCCAGAGTTTCAATGCGTGTACAACTACTGCTAACTCTAGATCATGAGTCGGGTAGTTGGCTTCATGTTTCCTCAACTGCCGAGAGGCGTAGGCAATAACTCGGCCTTCTTGCATAAGCACACAACCTAGGCGAGTGCCAAAAGCATCACAAAAGATGCCAAATGGCTTTTCAATGTCAGGCTGTGCCAGAACAGGAGCGGTGGTCAGCAAATGGCGTAAAGTGGTGAAAGCGACTTCACACTCCTGGGACCACACAAACTTCACATCTTTTTGCAGTAGCTTGGTCATAGGCTTAGCTATTTTGGAGAAGTCTGGAATAAAGCGCTGATAATATCCAGCTAGACCGAGAAAACTCCAGACCTCGTGCACTGAAGTCGGGGCCTTCCAGTCTAGAACCTCCTGCACTTTTGACGGGTCAACAGAAATACCTTCTTCGGATAGAATATGGCCTAGAAAAGGCACTTTCTTCAGCCAAAACTCACACTTGCTGAACTAGGCATAGAGCTGATGTTGTCGCAATCTAGTGAATACAATCCGAAGGTGCTTTTCATGTTCTTGTGCATTTTCAGAATACACCAATATATCATCGATGAACACCACCACAAACTTATCCAGTTCAGGCATGAACACCGAATTCATCAGGTACATGAAATGAGCAGGGGCATTAGTCAGACCAAAGGACATCACTAGATACTCATACAACCCATACCTGGTAGAGAAAGCCGTTTTAGGAATGTCTTCGGGTCGGATCTTGATTTGATGATACCCAGATCTCAGATCAATCTTGGAGAATACTTTGGCCTTGGCTAATTGATCAAACAGGATATCAATGCGAGGCAGTGGATACTTGTTTTTAACAGTCACGGCATTGAGCGGACGATAGTCTACACACATACGTAGAGAGTTGTCCTTCTTAACAAAGAGAGCCAGACAACCCTATGGAGAAGAACTAGGCCGAATAAGACCTTTCTCGAGAAGTTCTTGCAATTGCTTTTTCAATTCTGCCAATTCGTTGGGTGGCATTCGATATGGCCTTCTAGAGATAGGTGCGGTACCCGGAATTAGATCAATTTTAAACTCAATGTCTCTGTCCAGTGGCAACCCGGGCAGATCATCTGGAAAGACGTCCAGAAACTCACACACTACCGGAATCTCTGCCACAGTGAGTGGTCTGATAGCATTAGCTGCGTGACGGATGTCGTTGCTTCTAGGGAGTTGAACTAAGAAAGCTTGTTTACTATCAGGCTCCCTCAACATGATTACCCTAGTTGAAGTGTATATTAACACTCCATGATCACTCATCCATTTATTACTAGGATAACATCTATTCCCAAGCCCGGTAAGATGACAAGATTTGCTGAATAACTACGCCCTTCAATGGCAATATGCACATCCCTCACTAATTGATTCATAGAGATCTGATTACCAGCAGCACTAATGCAAAATTTTCCACTATCAAGGTCAATTACATGTTGCCCATGCTTAGATGTGAATGCTTCACTCATAAATGAATGTGAAGCTCCAGAATCAAACAAGACAACTGTAGGGTGTTGATTTACAAGGAACATACTAGCCGTGACCACTTCACCTTCGAGGATTTCTTCAATGGTGGTATAGTGCACTCGGCCAGTACGGTTGTTACCTCCAGCTGCAGAATTCCTATTGGGATAAGGGCAATCTCTCGCCCAGTGACCAACTTGTTTGCAATTAAAGCAGGGACGGTTATCAGGGGGAGTCTTGGGACCTCCTTGACCCGTGGCACCTCTTGGGAGAGGAACTGTGAAGGACTTGCGAACTCCCGTCTTCATATTTGACTTTTTCTGCGGTGGCCTATACCTTGTCACAGCATTTGGTGGGTGATAGGCCGGCTTATTTGTCACGGGAGCCTTGGACTATGAAGCACCTGCCTCATAGGCCCTCTTGCGGTTCTTGGACGCGGCATACACGGCGTTGGAGTTCTCTTGAGTCAACGCATCACTCACAAACTCATTAAAGGTGGTACTCTTGTTACCAGCCATGTTTTTGGATAGCTTGGGTCCCAACCCTCTCTTGAAACTAGCAAGCTTCTTGGCCTTAGTATCAACCATTTCAAGAGTATAGTGAGACAAATTGTTAAAAGCATGAAGATACTCAGTTAAGCTTTTAGTGCCCTGTGCCAGGTTCATGAACTCAGTGTGCTTGATAGTCATTAAGCCTTGGGAAATATAGGTGTTCCTGAAAGCTGTTTTGAACTGATCCTAGGTCACAAAAGCATTGGTAGGCAAGCTAGTCCTGTAATGACTCCACCAGACACCTGCTTTGCCCTCCAACTGGTGGGCTGCATATTCCGCCTTTAACTCTTTAGTCACCCTCAGCAAGCGGAACTTCTGCTCGAGAGTGTTGAGCCATTCATCAGCTTCTAGAGGTTCAATAGCCTCCTTGAAAAACGGCGGCTTCGTGTCTTGGAAATCCTTGAAGCTGCTGGGCTGGTTTGCCTCTCCACCTTAGCGGACATGGCGACCACCCTGGTTTTGCTGCGCCATAGTCTGCATAGCCTCATTGAGCATGCGCTGGCCCTCAACAAGAGCTGCCAATAGCTCAGTAGGCGTAGGCGGGGGAGGAGGCGGTGGTGGCGACACCTCATTGTGACCGGAGCGAGTATTGCGAGCCATCTGCACAAGGCATACCAAGTAACCGTTTAGGACAACAGATATAATTGCCATGAACCTCAATTGCTTGCATACGGAATTTAATGAAGTAAATTCACATAATTTAAGGCACAATAATCCATGTACAACAAGAGAATATCATCCACGACACTTGGTTATTCTCGCGATCATTCACAGCCACAATTCACGAGGATTAAAGACATTACAGAAAATTATTTAAGCTCAACATAAATATGGAGCAACACAAATAAGTGCATAGGATTACATAGAGTCATTGCCACAACTTAAGTCTTACACGAGGGGCACCATGGCCAAATACATAGAGTCTTAGCTGAAATTCAGATTACATGTCCATTACATAAAGAGATGGAAACTGATACATGAGCATGGAATCATTGCTAGGCTACATATCTTCCTCAGATTCTCCATTAGAAATGATGCCATCATCCTGATCTTCCTCACTAGGAGCTTCTTCATGATTAAAGGGGACAAGATGTGGGATAGGATTTATGATATTATTTAGGCGATGGACATCTAACTGTAGCTCAGCAATCCTAGTGATTAGCTCTTCCTCTCTGATCTCAGCATGGAACAAGGCTCTAGCTCTAGCAGCTTCTCTATTTTTAGCCACGCGCATAGCCTCATCTCTCTCTCTAGTCATTTGCATCATGCGGGCTTGTGCCTCATTGCGCTATCTAACTGCGTTCTCAACTTGGTTGCGGCGGGCTTGCAAAGTGGTGTGATAGTTTTGGATTTCAGCTTGTGCATCCCTAAAAGCCTTGCGGTGCTTGCGCACGCGCTTGCGCAGTTTGCGCTTCCCAACTTAAGCTTGTTGGAGCGCTAGCATGGCGTCTATGTAGGTGTCCTGGCGTACATAGTACAGCTTAAGTACCGCCAGCATGGCACTCATGGTAGGGCTAGAGCTATATCCTAGCATGGTTTCTCTCATCTCTAAAGGCTCATTTCCTATCTGAGACACAAATGTGTCGGTCACACTCACTCTAGGGATGGATCCAGCTGGGCCATTCACTAGCTCATCACCATAATCTTGGCATATCTCCAGCAATACTTCTAAGGCTGCTACTTGGGCACCCTCCCAAGGAGTTTGGCCATCGCACTCTACTATCCAACCTAGCCACTGTAGGTTATTTGGACAAGGGGGAACTGTAATTTGGACATCTACCCAAGGTAAGGCTCCTGCATGCTCAGACTCGGTCCAAGTGTACTTAGGTGGTTCCTCATATCCAACTGAACTTGGCACCCTCCACAAGAAAGTAGGAGTGCCAAACATGTCCAGGAAAGTCTCACTTGCGTGTGGGGCTGCCATCTGTAGAAAGACCACATTTGAGTAAGGGAGATCGATTACAAGGAAAGGTAAATAGATATATTTTCAGAATTTAATACTTAAGTAGTGCATAAGGAATGTATGAATGATTCATGATGCATGCACGTTCCATTCGTCCTTTCCATTCCTAGAAGAAGGTTCTAACGGTATAGTCGGTGGCATACATACGTGCACTCTTTATACGCAACTACACGGTCTACACGTTTCGTTGTTAGTGTACCTGCAGAAAATTCCATTTCAGCCCAACCCCACAATAGTATATGTGCTGAAATGTAAATCCAATCATCAACAATCAAGCTAGATACTTTGATATATATTCCCGAACATATATCGCAGCACACTACCCATTTGGGATACACCCACATATACATCAAATATGTATACATGACTGCACCTACTACCCACAATTAAGTACCTTCATATATACATGTGTAAAATATGTAAATATTCCAGTAACCAGAGCTAACACTCCCCTGGACCGACGGTTGGACGGTCATGCTCTCACAGCTCACGCTTACCGTAGCGTAGAGGCATATAGATCCATACATTACCACTCAAGCAAGTGGCAACCATACAATTTCACGCCGTATGGACGACGAAAGAAAACAAACAATGCTTACCATAGCGTAGAGGTATGTGATCCATTCATTACCACTTAAGTAAGTGGCATCCATATTATTACACGCCATATGGACGACGAAAGGAAAAACCCCCATGTTAGTAATATTAAGCCACCTAGAAGTCCTTATATGGGCATACAGGGTATGACCACTGGCATGGTTTAAGTTATTAAAACATTTTTAAAACAGCCCTATGTATAGTCTAAATTGACAAATTAGCTTGGGAAAACCAAATTCATTTGTTTTTAAATACATCTGTGATGGTTAAATGCTTAATCTTGCTTTGATACCAGCTATAACAAAACCGTCCAGTTTATAAGAATTCAAGTAAATTAGCGACCACGGAGGCAGTCAAGCCAATAGACTTGAACCCATATAAACCCGGTAGTCCGACGAAATCTCAAAAGACCTCGATTCAACCAACATATAACCAAGATCGTACATGATCAAGCATCGCCATCACAGATTACATACATTTCATCATAGAACATAAGTTTACATTACAACAGAGTTTTAAACAAGGTCATTACAAACCAGTTTGGTAGCGGAAACAAAGTAGTTTTAAAACATCACCCACACTCAGTTTAAATTACATGCCAATTACAGGGTCAACCCAACAAAAGCAAAACTGAAGATAAAGAAGATGATCACGCCCATAATCTATTCATCGTCCGCAGTCGGATGATGGCAGTTAGCACAGTAGCCGTGATAAACGACATCATCTGCAACATGGGTAAATAAAACCCTGAGTACGAGAATGTACTCAGCTAGACTTACCCGTCATAAACCAGAAATAAGTGACACCAAGGAGTATGCAAGGCTGATCTTTGTGGACTGGTTTGACTCACCTTTTTGCACAAAAAGCCTTTGTTGTAGGTAACCCATTTATAATATTCCAGCAGCAGGTTTATTACTTAACAACTAGTACCTGTTCTAAGCATACACTTGAGTATTTAAGCATCACAATAGTAACCATATCCGGATTATCACTAAGCTATCAATATTCTCATCATAACCATTAAGTTTATTTAGTGAGTTCTACGTGCGACTGCCCGTGTCAAGTTCTCACTATCCGAGAGAGACGGCGATTCGAATCGATTCCTATCCAGCTGGAGGGGTATTCCTAGCACTCACCCAAGGATACTTCATGAGGGCAGCTCGGATCACCTTTAGCACAACTCCGGACCAATTTGCGGGTCCGTCCAGCGCCGCACCCCCAGGGACCGCCAATCTGCCAGGGTCAGGACTGTAACCTGACACCTCCGACTTACGCCATTGACTCCCCGCACATACTTACTACCAATCGGGGTGCACACTCATACTGAACGGGGTATCCGGCCTGAGTTGCACTCGTAGGCTTCGCGGTCGGAACGACTTATCCGGCCAGCTAAGTGTTAGGCATGCGTTCAACATGACACGAGGACGTTACATCAATCAGTCCTTAATCGACATAGACGGGGATAGATTCACACCCAAGACCTCCATGCCTTGTTGCTGCACTATCGTCATCCCGCCCGGTCTCAAGTTCATTATTAGCACATGGTTATTTCCACGATAGCAAATATAGCCAACCGTGATCAGCATCCACCTATCTCTCGCAGGTGACAGGAAATCACCCGGCTTCTACCGAGCTAAGCATGACTAAGCATTATTTTGATCCTGGACCTACTCAGGTAAGGTATGAGGTGGACAAGGTAGTCATTATGCAGCAAGGGTGTCATATCAACGCCTAACACTTAATGCAACAATACATAACCATAGTCAATTGATAGCTGAACATGATAACAAAATAGTAGGAGGCTTATAATGCTCCGGGGCTTGCCTTCAACGTAAGTAGAGGGACGGTGGTCAGGCCACTCCGGCAAGTCCTCCTCCTCAGCTCTTTGAGGTAGCTCTCCTTGCTGTCCTTCCAGTTCTGGCAGCTCGAACTCCAAAACGGTCACGCCCTTGGGTACACCTATGTATGCATGACAAGGAGATAAATATAGAGAATGCACATGTGATGCATGATGTCATGACGAAGAGCCAAAGGAGCATAAACAAGGTATAACATGAGCATAACTCCTAAGATTAAGTGAATCATGTAATAACAAGTAAGTGCATACTTCTTCTCTGGTAGAGAGGCTAACTAGACAAGTTAAACAATCCTAGCTACTCCTACTCAGTCTCTGGTTTCATAGACAAACCAACTCGTTACAAGTTTCAGCTATAACTCGAGCATCAGTTGGCCAAACTAAGCAAGTAAATACTTTCTGGAAAGCTTAGCAAATTATCTACAATGCCTTTTTAGACGTCCCAGAATGATTCCCAACCAAAATAAGCTAAAACATACAAAGTTGGCTGGTTGTCCTGGAAAATCCAGAGAGCGAGCACTTTGCAGCAGCTACTTGTAACATTCATAACTTTTAAACTACTCAACCAAATGTCATGAAACATGGACACGAAGTAGATAAGCAAGTTAGCTACAAGTTTGTTGTAGACAAGTTTCCCAGAAAACATAATCTTCAAATAGCTCTTAAGCAATTTCTATCAGCTACCCAGAATTGCTCTAGGAAAGGCATAAATATCAAAAATAATATTTTGCACATAACAAGAATGTATCAAAGGGTTAATCCAAATGCACCAGTAGATAAAACATGTCTAAGAAACACTAGAAAACATCATGGCAAGATCTAAACTCACTTCTATAATCACCTTTTTCATTTATTTAATTATTAAGGTGATTTAATGAACATGCATTCTAAGTGCTCCAAAATTCCTAAGAAAATTACAGCAAGTTACTTATGCCAGGGCATTTTCACATCCAGCTTGTGAGATACAAAAATAACAAGCTAGCCAAGGCATGCAAGGTATAAATGTGAAACCCTATCAAAAAGTGTCCAACAACGGATTTCAGATTTTTCCTAGCTTTGTCTACCCATGAGTACAACACTCAGCAAGTTTCACCACCAAAGGAGTCATAATTTATGTATTAAAAATACCACAAGAAACTCCTATTTGAACAAGAAATATTTATAACTTCACAATCAGGCATCCAAAAATCATGATAAATTTATCAGAGCCTATTCATATCATTAGTAACGACACCCTAAATTTGCATGGCCAACAGATCAACAGATCTCAAGATATAATTACCTCCTAATAAACCAAGATTAAATTATATCTATTTATTTTGACAAAAACATGGCATGTTTCATATTTTTATTAAAAACTAGATTACTACCAGAACTTAGCAAAATTGGAACCATGTCATTTGGATCTATAAAACTCGAGATATGAATTTTACAAAAATAGCAAAGAATGTGCTACACAGTGACCAGGGATGTGAGAGGGAGAGACTGACACCCGGGACCCACGCGACAGAGAGACAGACAGGGGAGACGCTCGTCGCCGGCGAAACTCGACGACGGCGAGGTCTCGGTCGGATCCAAGGGCATCTACGTGTTCCTCTCATCAAGGCGACTCTGTTGACCTACTTTACCCGCGCTCTACTAGACCCTAGGGTGTTCGCCGTCGGGAATGGCGGAGCGGCGGTGCTGCGCGGCGTTACGCCGGCGGATCTAGGCAATGGCGACGCGGTAGAGCTTCACGCCGAGCATCAGTGAGCCAAGGGAAAGCGATAGGAACAAGAATGGATAGAAATGGTGGAGCAGAGAGGCCTGGCCACGTCGCCGGTGAGCTCGGGCGGAACTCCGACGAGGGAGAACGGCTCGGAGCTCGGCAATGCCGCCTCACCTGTGTTCGACAGTGGCCAAGGAGGTGACGCCGAGGTAGAGGAAGCTTTGGCGGAGCTTTTGGCGGGCTGGCTTGGCCGGAGGCGCGGTGGAGCGGCCGGAAAAGCTCGCTGAGACGCGGCGGAGCTCACCGAGGCGATGGCGGAGCGAAATGGGAGGCTCTGGTGGAGTGGATGTCGCGTCTGAGGCACGGGGTGGCGTCGTGGCGTCCAAGTGAAGGCATCAGGGCTGACAGGCGGGGTCGCCATCGACGTACGGCCGCCACAGGTCGTCCACGCGTCGGCCGGCCGGCGTCTGACGAAACTGAATCGCGCGATTCTGTCGTCGTCGACCGTGTCTGAAACCGAAAGTTCACCGGCGATTTACTCTCAGCTCACTCGGTGGTTTTGGCTCAAACTTGATCCTTTGGACAGGGCTACACGAGTTCTACAAGTTTGATTACACGAGCACAGTCTAAATCGGTCTGGATTTCAAACTACAACGCTCCCAATCACCCTATGTCGAAACTGGATGATTCAAGACTTAGCCAAATTCGGCTAAGTGTGAAATCAGCCCTGATTTTTGGCTTGTGAGTAAATTTTGGATGTGTTCTAAGCTTTTCATAAAAAGTCATTAACATAACTTTTGTAGCTTATGAAATTTACTACAACTTTGTTTCAGGTGTCACAGACATGCAAGGTCTCTAACATTATTTTCATAAAACATATTTGAAAGAAGGTCTAGGGGGACAATTAGGTCAACCTAGGGTTCACCATGACTTAGAGACATTTTTGGCCAAAACCTTCAACATGAACTTTGTTCAAAATGATGTTCTAAACATGATTAAAGTATTTTGGAAGACAATGTACACTTGTATGCCTTAGTCACCCATTACAATCAACCATAGCAAGTCATATAGCAACTTAATCACATAGTACATGTAGCAAATGGCATGTGATCATGGTATGATGCTCATGAGTGATCATGATGATGCTTATGTTGATGCAATGCTCATGGTTAACATGCAAGCTAACACTAGGAGTGTTACAGAAGAGGTGGATAAGGTCTTCATCAATATTGTTTTGACAAAAAACACAGCAGTAGGAAGGTAAGTGCATGTTTTTTCTATAGAGGAGGGATCTAGTATTAAGGCAATCATTGAGAAGGAGCCAAAAGAAGATTTTCCTTTTGTTCTGGGAAAACGATTTCCAGAGCCAGCGAAAGGTAGGATGAGGGTTATGCTGTCCAACAAGGTGAAGGTATGCATAATGGGAAGAAAAGGTTCTGTGTCCATTATTGTAAGTCCAAATGTCACATTCATTTGTGAGTTGCAAGTTTTGAAGGAGAGCAGACAGGTTAAGGTACTGGAAATAGGCTTCAGAGGTTAGGGGAAGATGGAAAAGGGAATGAAGATCAGTAGAGGAGCAAGCAGTAGCTAAAGAAATTATTGGGTTTCGGGCAAAAGAAAAGAGCTCAGGGTATTGGTGATTTAGAGGGGCATTATTCTAGTGATCATACCAAAGGAGACAAGTAGTTCCATTTTTTATTGTGATTGTGGCAATGTTCTTGAAAGAAATAAGAGATTTTAAGATATCGGGCCACCAAAAGGATCCTCTAAAAGAAACATTTAAGAAAGGGAGTTTAGCTCCTGAGTAGTATTTGTCCCAAAACAAGCTGAACCCAAGGAGTGTTGTCTTTATTAAAGAATTTGTGGAGATGTTTTAGAAGAAGACTTTCATTTTGTTTGTTGATGTTAAGAATGCCCAAACCCCCTTCATTTTTTGGTAAGCAGCATTTGGGCCAAGCAGCTTTGGGAGGTTTTCTGCTACTAGTGTCTGAACCCCTCCATAGACAATGTCTTCTGAATCTATCAATTTGATCCACTATGGTCTTAGGGAGCAGATAGCTGCTCATTGCAAACATTGGTAAGGCGGTTAAAATCGAGTTAGTGAGTTGTAATCTGCCGGCTTCATTGTGAAAGGATGAGAAAGCAGCAAGCCTTCTTTCACATTTAGTGGTTAGAGGCCAGAAATCAGCTACTGATGGTTTAGAAAGGCAAAGGGGGAGACCTAAATAGGTAAAAGGAAGGTCTCCAAGAGGGCAACCTAGAATTTGAGCAAGAGATTGGGTTGCATCTTGGTGCAGATTAAGGGGAACCATCATAGACTTAGAGTAACTTACTTCAAGCCCTGAGGATTCAGCAAAGGAGGAGAGGATGTCCTTTAAATGAACAAGTTCAGTGGGACAGGCTTTGATAAAGATAAGGGTGTCGTCAGCATATTGTAGAATAGGGAAATCTTGATCAGTAATGGGGATGGGAAGAGAAAGAGTTCCAGAAGAGACTGCATGGTTGAGAAGGGTTTGTAAGAAGTCAGCTGCTAAGACAAAAAGGAGAGGAGAAAGGGGATCCCCTTGCCTAACCCCTCTTTTACAGTGAAAAACTTTCCCAGGAAGCCCATTTAGGATGACAGATGAAGTACCAGAACTAAAGATAGATGACATCCACTGGATCCATTTTGGGGGATGGCCTTTGTGAGTCATTATTTGGATCATGAAATCATGTTCCACCTTATCAATGACCTTCTCAAAATCAAGCTTCAGGATGAGGAGTTCTTTAGTGGAGATATTCAAGGGCCCAGGCTATACAATCTTGAATTGATTTATTTTTAATGAAACCATACTGATTCTTATGGAGGAGAGAAGGCAAAACAGTTTGAAGTCTATTAGCCGAAAGTTTAGTAAGGATTTTTATAGAAGTATTTAGAAGAGAAATGGGTCTAAAGTCGTTAATTTTTGAAGCATCATCTTTCTTAGGGATTAGGGTTATGTAGGACCCATTAATACTTTTTAGACAGATTGAATCAGGATTAGAGTGAAAATCAGAGCAGAACCATAGCTATGGCTGCCCCCTTCCAACTCCCTTCATCTCATGCAGAAAATGCAGAAAAATGTTACTCCTTTAACTCCCTTTATATGCCCCTAGTTATTCTCCTTCACCACTCTCTAATCTCAAGAGTGAAAGCTGATGAAACAGCCCCTCTCTCCTCTTTTTCCCACGCACAACCAGCAGCCTCCTCTCCTTCCATTCCTTTTTGATAGCACCCATTTTAACTTCACCTTATTTCCCTTCAAGTGCATGCACCCATGCAGCAATTGACAACCATAACTTCTCCTCCATTCACTTCCTCATGCATAACCAGCAGCTGGGCGCCTTCTCCTCTCTTCACTCCCTCATACAAGCACCAGAGAAGAAACACCTCATCATCTTCTCTTCCTTCCCCATGGCTGCCCTCTCCTCTTCCATATGTTCTCCTCTCCTTTCTCCACAACAACAGTAGCCATGTCCCCTCTACTCTTCTCTCCCTCATTCATACACCCGAGAAGGAGAACCTACATCTCATGGACGCCCCTTCTCTCCCCTCCAAAATCCTCTCCATCAAAGAGCAGTGCTCTCACTGCTGCAATTTGTTTTGCCACTGCACCATTCATTTTGAAGCCTAAACATGTTCATTACATTGTTGTCATCCTCTTCTATACAGAGCTCATAGGTTGCAACCAAGGTGAGGTTGCCCCCATCTTTTCTCTTTCAGTTTGCTAACCATTTTCCATACCTGATCCTCCTCTCTGATCAATTTTGTCTACCATGGATGCATCATATGGTGGAATCAATTTCACCATCCCGGGTGAATGCTTGCTGCCGACATCGAAATCAAAGATCAACCCATCACCCACACTTGATCTTGCAGCAACGTCGCCCTCATCATCTTAAGGTCATGTTGTGCTGATGCACCACTAAATGGATGCCACTTTGATGTTCCTCCCCATCTCACAAGC
Source organism: Sorghum bicolor (assembly GCF_000003195.3). Lineage (NCBI taxonomy): Eukaryota > Viridiplantae > Streptophyta > Magnoliopsida > Poales > Poaceae > Sorghum > Sorghum bicolor. The sequence goes on along the minus strand of NC_012875.2, from coordinate 16,994,028 downwards.
CTGCAGTACTTACCCATGCTTATCGCAGGTTATCTTGCCGCTGATCGTAAGCGTCAATTCCCCATCGAGGTCCTTGCCTGCTGCACATAATCCCCATATGAGAACCCACACTTTCCTCTCTGAAATATATGTTGATCTCTTCTGCAATTTTTATGTCATAAATCATGATTCCATCGATTATATGATGTTATATTTCTAAGTGTGTTGCTGTCCCGTGCAAACAGCAGCTGCACGGTCAGTTGGCATGCATGTTCCCATCAATGTATAATCTCATTTACAAATTTCTTTGAACGACATGTGTTTCATATCCTTGAGAACATCTCATAAAAAATTCATGGCCTTAGAGCTCAATATGAAAGAGATATAAATGTTCTTGTGCATGATGTCCCTGCTGCCCTGCAGCACAGTTCCTACCGGTTGGCATGCGTGTACCAGATGTTCCATCGATCCAGTGAATGTGTTCTTCAACCACAATGTGTTTCATATCCTTGCACACACACCTGAGAAATTCCATAACAATAGGATTCAAGATAAAAGCGATATTATTTTTCTTGTGCTCACTGTCCCTGCTGCACTGGAGCCCACGATGCCATCAGTTGGCACATGTGTTCCCAAAAATCTGTTGCTCCATTTGACAAATCCTTTTATCCACATATGTATCATGAACTTGCACATGTTTCTGCAAGTTGGTTTGGCCATAGGTGCCACGATGGCTGAGATATTGATGCCTCAATATTTGTCTTCCCTGCTGTCCAGAAAACAGTTATGTCACTTGTTTTGTATTCTTGTTTCTTGACTAACCAATGGTCGAAACATCATGTTCTTTTGTAGTAACATACTTTGTATATATTCCCAACAACCCCAGAAAACATATCATCATTCAGGTTTTGTTATAACCATGCAAACACTCATCATATCCACCACTGTCCGCTGGCGTTCATGTTACGGATGCATCGGTGCTTTACTGCATTTCTTGCTAAACCGCTGCGTGAACCACCAAAGCCTTTATCCAAAATATCCGTCATATCCTTGCACATGACTCTGAAAACTTTGGTGGTCAACTATGTTATGATGGCAGAGATATTAATTCCATAATGGTGGCTACCACTGCTGCAAAAACAACAGTAACCTGGTTTTACAATCATGTTTTGCATTCAGCTAAGTGTTCCCATATAACATCTACATGTCTCTGGAAGAACTCATACATCCTTATGAAGTAATATTCAGTAACTTTGATAACTTTCTATATGTGTTCCCTCACATCATCCTCGGCAACTTCTAGCTATAGACAACCACCTCTACCACCTTTTTCATGTCATGTTCTATAACTAGAAATCAATCTTCTTGACAATATCATGCCAAAATCATCATCCTATCATGCTTCTCCAAATCATATCCTATGTTTAGAACATAATACATATCCAACCCTTTGAATTCTAAAGAATGTGTTTCTGTTCTTCTGAACTTCACCGTTGTTCATACATATCCTATCCTCTTCCATCTATACATTTGATCTCTTGTATCTTTAAACCATAGCTTTGTTTTTAGTTGGTTTTGTGCCCAATGATCACAGTTATAAGCCCTACATGTTTAAAACCTTTATGTCTTGTTTTTGTAATGATTGGTGTACTGTTTCTAGGTTTATGTATGACGCCTGTGCTGGTTGCTATCGATGTTTTAGTGGAGCTACACAAGGAGCAGATCTTTGAAAAGTTGAACCACCAACAAGTGTTTGAAAGGCAAGTGTAACAAAGGCTTCCTTGTACCTATGAACATTGTTTAATTCATACATGTGCATGTGTCTAATTTAAAATGCCTATAAGGACAATACCTAGATAATTCTTGTACCACATATCCTTGTTTCCTATGGGTTGGTATGCATGTTGGATAGTTGCTACCACGTAGAACCACAGCTAATAATTTAACTTGATTAATGATATATGCAATGTGATAAAATGGTGCTTTTTAGCAACATGGTCCAGGGGCTGGAGCATGGGTTTTGAGTGCTCTAGATTCCTCTCCCTAAGGACTTAATCCTGAAGCGGCCACCCAGGAGGTATCGTACAACCCTGAGTGTCACATGGCTCTGATCTTAATCAAGTAACTAGTACATCTCTAGCTTGTTAGTGGTTTCCGAAAGGCGCAAGAGGGGGGTGCCTCATGGTGTATAGTTTTGCTCCTACCTTGTTGTGTATGTTGATATTTGGGAACGCAATAAGGAATTGATCCACAAGCGCACGGATATCAGTGAGCACTTCACCCGGGAAATTATCCAGAGTATCATATTTATTTTTTTACCACTAGGAGAAAGAGTGCATCTGACTAACCGGTCTATTACTACTAACCCTTAGGCAACAAAGAATGTTCTCGATGTGAGTGATAAATAGAGAAGACTACAACCGTAATCTCCTTCTAACCTTGGTAAGGATGATCTACTGTTCTATTGGGGAGGCTAACGGAATCTAGACACCACAAAGGATGTTCAACCCGCACCTATAAACCCTATCCTTCCTGCTAACGAGATATGGTCTGCAAAGGTAACTCGGAATTGTCACGTTCCTCACTACTACCACGGTCTAGCTAGTCAGGGAATATCTATGAGTACCCCAGCCTAAACACCACGTTTACGCCAGCAATGATTACTCTAAACTCTACGCGAAGAGATTAAAGTAAACTCATAAACTAGAAGAACAATAAAACAAGAACTTACTTGAATTTAGAAGTCGAAATACTGAAGAATCCTAGGAGCAAGCCTCGGGTTAGGAGAACTTGATCCCGCAGGTACAAGTTTGGAGTAGACACCGACAGGCTGGGCTTCCTCCAATCTACACCTCCACTCTATATCTCTCAATCTAGTAGAAACTAGAAGATCTATTTCTACTTACATTGGTTGCTAAGCCTAAAAAGAAATATTATTTAGAGAAGAGGTTTTCCTTCGAGGGCACCCCTCAACTCTATGATAACTTCTTGTCTCCTCCAGGGGCTAGGGGGGTCTCCTTATATAGTCCTCCTCCTCTATGCGTTTTTGGGTCGGTAGGCGAGGTGGTACTACGTTATCTTTGATCCATTAGGTCGGTGGAACATCGTGTGCGAAGAGAGTCCCGAACGGAGTACAGGAGGGGGCAGGCGCCCAGGTCCTCAGGGCGGGCGCCCTGGGCCTGGCCCCTTTCGGCCTCTGCTTTCTTCCCATGGCTTCTAGAGTCTTCTAGATGGTAGAAAATCGCGTGGTGCGTTGATATCTCTATGTAATCCCGACATGTGGGCCTTTCTTCCTTATTTCATGGTAACCCCCTGCAGAAATAGATAAACAAGAAAACTCGTGGAATTCTGTCAGATCAAACCCTAATTCTAGGTGTTGTTTGCATATTGGTCCTTTCTCTTGTTTATTTGATAATTAAAATTGATACTTAAGAACTGTCAACAAATACCCCCATACTTAGGGTTTTACTCGTCCTCGAGAAAAGGATGGTTAAGAAAAATATCTGGGGTAAACATTTAAAACATTCTCTTTATAATTGCAGGATGTTAAAAATCCATTGTGTACCATAGTCAGGGAAGTATATGGTTAAGACTAAAGATCCTTTCTTCTCAATCCTGTCACTTGGAGTTTTTGTATATTTTTGAAAGAAAGTTAGCATACCTTTTTATCCTCATAGGTTCTCTCAGATCACTCATTATCTTTTATATATATCTCACTGAGGTTGTTTTAATTGGCAAAAATTCTCAAGCATACTTACTTTGCATTTATTGCCTGATCAAAACGGGATCCGAGGAGGGGAATGTCATACACTTAGATCAAAGACTTTGGAAATTAAAATCTTTGTCAACTCTTGCTAGCATATTGCTTATTAGAGGGACCATGGGCTATCATTTTCTCTTTTTTCTCTTTTTTTTTAAGTGGATACCGAGGTATTCCTAATTCTACTGCCGGACACTTGTCCATTTTTCTGCGAGGTTGTCGAGCACATGCTCCTTTTTATTTCCTCGAAATATCTTTATTTTTGCATAGCCCATGCCTCTAATGCAATAATACTTCGGAAGAGTGAATCTTTCTGAATACATGTCTTGATCTTAGGAGCATGATAAATCTCTCAACAAGGGTCTAACTCATTTTGAACAAACTCAATACAGAGGAGATAGCTTTTATAACCATAATTAATATTTTCAGTTTTATCGGGCATATAAAACACTGAGGATGGTAGCTAGAATTTTGAAGATTTTGAAATAAATTCTCCAAGCAATATTGATATCAAGAATAAGAAACTCATACTCTACCATCTCACATTCCGTAATGACTTAAGTAACACAAGGTTTTAAAAATGATTTTTTTCAATAATTGCAAGTTTTCAAGAAATATCACAGAATGAGATTAATCATGATTAAAAATATTTTAATCTTTTTAATGTATCATGTCGGAAACAGTATTCTGCATAATCCAGATATGTGTATGTGTAAAGTAAAGTCTGCAGAGTATGTACCTGAATTGTGGAGTGGTGTAGTCGAAGTGTGTTTGGCATGTTGAGGGATCTCCCCCATACTTGTTTTCTGCTTTCTTGCACAAAAATAAAGTAGAGACACACAAGACAAAATAATAATAATACTCTTTATTAATCTTGAGGCATTTATTACAAAAGACTAGTAGCAAACTGATGACAATAGCAAACTGATGATAATAGTAACAAACTGACAATAATAGTAAACCTAAACTGAATTTAAAGATAGATGACTAAGATGCATTGCCTCAACGTCTAATCTAGATAACTTAGCGGTGCTCTAATTCCTTAATCTTCTTGTTGGCACTGGCAAGATCCTGCCTAAGGCCTAGTATAACGGTGTTGTGGTTAGAGAGCTGCCTAGTGAGGGAATTAATCGAGGACTGGAGGTCTATGATAACTCTGTCTAGTCTGTGAACGTCCTCATCAATATCCATTATAGTCTTGCGACGCTTGGGAGGTGTCTCAAAAGTATTGAGAGCGTGCTTCGGGGCTGCCTTTGGAGGGATGAAACGGACTTTGGCTGCTCTAATCCCTTCGAAGTAAGGCCTTTCCTCCTCCGTAGTGTAGCGAATACTGCTGATCTCGCAACTCCTGTTGGTCTTGACTCTAACGACCCTCTCATTGGGTCTAGCTGGAAGGATCCTTGTGCTGGTTGGCACCTTGATGGTGGTCTTCGTCTTGGATGATGATCCTTTGAGGAGTAGGGGTTGTGGCGGTGCGGTGAGAACTGGTTGAGCATGGTAGGATTGGGCGGAGCTGCGTTGGCGTAATGGCATGGCTTCTAGCTGTCGCTCTGTGTTGGCCGGGACGAGAGCATGGGCATCAGGGTCTTCCACAGGCTCCATGTTGAGGTTGAAGGGGACGACTTCCCAATCATCGTGGTACTTCTCGGCCATTGGAGCAGCAAGGAACTAATCAAGCTCTAATTGAAGGTGAGAAGGCTTGGTGGCTTGGTGTTTGAAAACTGAGGTCAGGGGTCTGTTTATATAGGGGTCAAAAAGTGCCTCTATGGGTTGTTCGGGTTTCTCCCGTCGATGTGCGTGCGAAACTTTCCATCTGAGGGATTATTCAGATTACCATAAGTGCATTTTCCATAACAGAGAAAATCGGGACCGAGGGGGAACAGGAGCTGGGCGCCCGCCCACCTGATCTGGGCGCCCGCCCACCTGATCTGGGCGCCCGCCCTCTCTCTGGCCCCTCTGTGGGCCCACTTTCTCGAGCGCGTTTCAAGATGCAAAATTATTTAGAAAAATATATATATGACTCGAAAACATCAGATTAAAAGTGTTGTGCTCTAATTCTCCATGGAAGATAAAAATGGACTACGTCTATTTCTTCTAATTCTTTATTGGGCTCTAAAAATAATTTAAGACGTTGACCATTTACCTTGAATAACGTACCTTCGTCATTTTGAAGTGTGATAGCTCCGTGGGATGATGAATTGATTACCTTGAATGGTCCTTCCCATTTGCTTCGGAGTTTTCCATGCCCGAAAAGCTTCACCCTGGAATTAAAAAGTAATACCTTATCTCCGGGTGTGAACTCCTTCTTGATTCTCTTGTCATGCCACCTTTTGACTCTTTCTTTGTAGATCTTTGAATTGTGATATGCCTTCTCTCGCCATTCTTCCAATTCTGATAGTTGCATTCTTCTATAATCTCTAGCAACATCTAGGTCCATATTCCATCTCTTTATGGCCCAGTGTGCTTTGAACTCTAGTTCAACAGGTAGGTGGCAAGTCTTCTCGTACACCAATTGGTATGGAGACATTCCAATTGGGGTCTTGTATGCTGTCCGGTATGCCCAGAGTGCATCGGGTAACTTGTCTTTCCACGCCGTTCCCATTTCGTTTACTGTCTTCTGAAGAATATTCTTAATTTGCTTGTTGGATGTCTCTGCTTGGAAGTCTCTGCTTGGCCACTTGTCTGAGGATGATAGGGGGTAGCGACGTTGTGACGGATTCCATGTTCTGATAGATATTGCTTGAAACGTTTGTCGATGAAGTGTGCTCCTCCATCACTTATCACTACTCTGGGGACTCCAAATCTTGGAAATATAATTTCTTCAAACATCCTCTTTGAACTGATGTTGTCGGCATGCTTGCAAGGTAATGCCTCTACCCACTTGGAGACATAGTCAACCACCACCAAGATGTGCTCACACTTCTTTGATGGAGGAAATGGACCCATGTAGTCTATTCCCAGACATCAAAGAGCTCAATCTGAAGGTTGTTGGTGAGTGGAATTGCATCTCTTGTATTTATGTTTCTGTGCCTTTGACATGGCCCACATCTTCTGATATATTGCTTCGTGTCTTCATACATTGTAGGCCAGTAGAATCCACACTGCCAGATCTTTGAATGTGTACGGAATGCTCCATAGTGACCTCCATATGGTGATGAATGACGTCTGTCGATGATCTTCCATCCTTCCTCAGTGGTCACACATCTCCTGAGTAAGCCATCAGAACATACTCGGAAGAGGTATGGCTCATCCCATATATGTGAGCAACTTTTTTGAATAAGCTTCTTCTTGTTTGCTCCTAGTGGTACATACCCTGAAACCATAAAATTAACAATATCTGCATACCAGGGGTCAGACCTGTTAATCCCATAGAGCATGTCAGACCCTTTTTATCTTTTATTTCTATGTCAAATTCTTGGAGTAATAAGATCCATCTAATCAGGCGAGGTTTAGCATCTTTTTTAGTGAGCAAATATTTTAGTGCAGCATGATCAGTGTAAACAATTATTTTAGCTCCAACTAAACAAGATCTAAATTTATCAATGGCAAAGACAACAGCCAGAAGCTCTTTTTCAGTGGTTGCATAATTAAGTTGAGCTCCGTCAAAGTTTTACTGGCATAAGCAATTGCATGATGCTTCTTATTTTTAGTTTGTCCCAATACTGCCCCCACAGCATAATCACTAGCATCACACATAATTTCAAAAGGCAACGACCAATCAGGGGGTTGAATGATTGGTGCAGAGATGAGTGCTTTCTTTAATAAATTGAAAGATGTTATACATGCATCATCAAATTCGAAAGGAGCATCCTTGGCTAGCAAAAGAGTAAGTGGTCTAGCAATAAATGAAAAATCTTTTATGAATCTACGATGAAAACCAGCATGGCCAAGAAAGCTTCGAATTCCTTTTATATTCATAGGTGGAGGTAGTTGTTCAATTACTTCAATTTTTGCTTTATCTACCTCAATACCTCTTTCAGACATTAAGTGTCCCAGCACTATTCCTTCCCTAACCATGAAATGACATTTTTCCCAATTAAGGACTAAGTGCTTTTCTTCACATCTTTGCAAAACCTTGTCTAAGTTTTCAAGACAACTATCAAATGTTTTTCCATAAACAGAGAAATCATCCATGAAAACTTCCATAATCTCTTCAATCATATCAAAAAATATAGACATCATGCATCTTTGAAAAGAAGCTGGTGCATTACATAACCCAAAAGACATTCTACGGTAAGCATAAGTTCCATATGGGCATGTAAAAGTGGTTTTGATTTGATCATCGGGATGGATCGGGATTTGATGATACCGTGAATATCCATCTAAGAAACAGAAGAACGAATGGTTTGCTAACCGCTCTAGCATCTCATCTATAAAAGGTAAAGGAAAGTGATCCTTTCTCGTGGCTTTGTTTAATTTTCTATAGTCTATGCACATCCGCCATCCTGTGACGGTGCGTTGCGGAATTAGCTCGTTCTTTTCATTCATAATAACAGTCATGCCTCCCTTTTTAGGCACAACTTGAACTAGACTTACCCACTCACTGTGCGGCACAGGATATATAATCCCTGCATGCAGCAACTTTATAACTTCCTTTTTAACTCCTCTCTCATAGTGTTATTAAGTCTACGTTGGGGTTCTCGAGAAGGTGAAACAGAAGGATTTGTTGAAATACGATGGGTACAAATCATAGGACTGGTTCCTATAAGATCTTGGAGTGAGTAGCCAAAAACTGAGTGATGTTTCTCAAGAATGGTCATTAATCGCAGAGTTTGCTCCTGAGTGAGTTTATCGCTAATGATCATAGGAAACTCTGGATTATTGTTTAGTAAAGCATAGATAAGATCGGGTGGTAAAGTTTTAAGCTCTATGGGAGGTCTAGGTGTTTCTGCGAACTCATCTAAGGGTTCAGGTTCAGAAGGTTCGGCTTCTTCTGTGAAGAAAGGAGTTTCGTCTTCTAAGTCTGGTTCTTCTAAAATCTCTAGAGATGCAGCCTTTACCTCCTCCATAGTATCAGGCAAAAGATATGACTCGTCCTTATTGTTTAAGGAGTGTGAAATTGTTATTGGGATTTTAAAAGTTTTTCCAAAAGAAATGTGTAGGTTTCCAGTATGACCTTCATAAAGGAGTCTTCTAAAAGGTTGTCCTATCAACAGGTTGAAGTCCCATGTATCAAAGATATAGAAGTTCAAATGAACCATGGAGCCTTCTACCGTAAGAGGTAGGACATTGATAATTCCAAGACTGGGGACTAATCGTCCCGAAGATTCCTTTATGACCTTTGTTGTGGGGGTTAAGACAAGATTTTTAAATAGTTTAAGTGCAAAAGATTCAGACATGATGTTTATCCCCACAACAGGATTATAGAGAGCATTAAATCGATCAGAATTATAAGCATAGCGTATAGTTATAGAGGGTGTGTCCAAACGGATCACATCAGAGGAAAGCTCTGACTCCTCCAACCATTCGCTACTCATGACTGAGATAAGCTCTCTCAATTGATATTCACTTGGCAAATAAATGCTAAACTGGCCGTTTTGGGGTTTGTCAATAGAATGGTAATTTGAAATGTTTCCGAAATCAGCAAAAAGATCGGATTCTATATCCAGCATGAAGTCCGGTAGTGGAATTTCTTCCTCTTGTGGCTCAGAACTTGGGATAGCTAAAGTAGATGAAGAATTTGGCACAGTGTCTACTTCGGCTTCGTAGGTTTCATCATGAAGGGTATTATCCATTTCAGCTTCTAGGATTCTATCTAGGATCACTCTAGCTTCATCAGTAGGGATGCGAAAGAAAGAACCTCTAGACATTGTGTGTAGCATTTGTTTGTCATTTTTATGAAGACCTCGAAAAAAGTGAAATAAAAGAATAGGGTCTTCAAGATTAAGGTTTGGACCAGATTCTAAAAGATCAGAAAAATGTTTCCAGGATTTTTCCAAAGTTTCATTATATTTTTGTTTAAAAGATAGGACTTCGAGTCTAAGGCCGGCTATACGGTCGAGGGAATAGAAATCTAGACAAAATTTGGCTCGTAAAACTCCCCATTCACCTCGTTGTTGACTTACCTTCTGACTGTACCATTGTCTAGCTTCTCCCCTTAAAGAAAAAGGAAAAAGCTTCCAACGTAAAGTTTTATCAGAAATGCCTTCAATGCGAAGACAATCACATGTTTGCTCAAAATCTCTAATATGAAGGTAAGGGTTTTCGTCTTCCTTTCCCGAAAAAGATAGGTTTTGAATCATGGCAATCAACCTAGAACTTAACTTATACTGGGATGTTTGGATAGGCTGTGATGATTCCCATGGTAAAAGGTCAGTTACTGAAGGGATTGCAGATTCATGGATCGATTTAGAATTTTGGTTCTCCATAAGGTAAGAGTAAAGAAGATAAATAAAGAATATAAAAGATAAGAAAAGATAAAAGTATAGATACAAGCTAGTAGTAAGACTCAAGGTTATCTCAGCAAACCGTCTTTCTCCCCGGCAACGGCGCCAAAAATGCTTGTTGATATTTGGGAACGCAATAAGGAATTGATCCGCAAGCGCACGGATACCGGTGTGCACTTCACCCGGGAAATTATCCAGAGTATCGTATTTATTTTTTTACCACTAGGAGAAAGAGTGCATCTGACTAACCGGTCTATTACTACTAACCCTTTCGGCAACAAAGAATGTTCTCGATGTGAGTGATAAATAGAGAAGACTACAACCGTAATCTCCTTCTAACCTTGGTAAGGATGATCTACTGTTATATGGGGGAGGCTAACGGAATCTAGACACCACAAAGGATGTTCAACCCGCACCTATAAACCCTATCCTTCCTGCTAACGAGATATGGTCTGCAAAGGTAACTCGGAATTGTCACGTTCCTCACTACTACCACAGTCTAGCTAGTCAGGGAATATCTATGAGTACCCCAGCCTAAACACCACGTTTACGCCAGAAATGATTACTCTAAACTCTACGCGAAGAGATTAAACTAAACTCATAAACCAGAAGAACAATAAAACAAGAACTTACTAGAATTTAGAAGTCGAAATACTGAGGAATCCTACGAGCAAGCCTCGGGTTAGGAGAACTTGATCCTGCAGGTACAAGCTTGGAGTAGACACCGACAGGCCGGGCTTCCACCAATCTACACCTCCACTCTATATCTCTCAATCTAGTAGAAACTAGAAGATCTATTTCTACTTACATTGGTTGCTAAGCCTAAAAAGAAATATTATTTAGAGAAGAGGTTTTCCTTCAAGGGCACCCCTCAACTCTATGATAACTTCTTGTCTCCTCCAGGGGCCAGGGGGTCTCCTTATATAGTTCTCCTCCTCTATGCGTTTTTGGGTCGGTAGGCGAGGTGGTACTACGTTATCTTTGATCCATTAGGTCGGTGGAACATCGTCTGCGAAGAGAGTCCCGAACAGATACAGGAGGGGGCGGGCGCCCAGGTCCTCAGGGCGGGCGCCCTGGGCCTGGCCCCTTTCTGCCTCTGCTTTCTTCCCGTGGCTTCTGGAGTCTTCTAGATTGTAGAAAATCGCGTGGTGCGTTGATATCTCTATGTAATCCCGACATGTGGGCCTTTCTTCCTTATTTCCTGGTAACACCCTGCAGAAATAGATAAACAACAAAACTCGTGGAATTCTGTCAGATCAAACCCTAATTCTAGGTGTTGTTTGCATATTGGTCCTTTCTCTTGTTTATTTGATAATTAAAATTGATACTTAAGAACCGTCAACAGTGTACAGTGCCGCGACCACATGTGCCTCTTGGAGGAGGTCTCTATGCACACTTGCCACTGAAACCTCACGGCTACTAACTAGTTAGGTGTCTAGTGAAAGGTTATGTAGTGAAACCCTGCCACACCTCCTTGGGAGGTGATATGGGGTCGACGGCCCCCTGGCACATGGGAATCACGGCTCGGTGGGTAAAGTTGTACAAATTCTGCAGAATTCTTTGAACTGATATATCAGCCGTGCTCACGGACATGAGCGGCCTGAATCCTTCTTGATTAGTGGTTACTTGGATGGTTTGGGAATAATGTTAATATTGTCAAATATTACTTCAACATGGGCTGGTTTATCACTAAAGTAGTGACTCAGGTTTAATAAAATATTACCAACTAAAAATGCTAATCGCAGTCAAATAGTGTCAAGCCTTTGAGCCTTCAAGAACCCCTTTGTTATACTTGATGAGTATGGTGCGCTCACACTTGCTTTACATTCAACAATCAAAAATCCCGGATGGCTACCAGATGGTGATTCAAAGGTGAAGTTCCCTGAGATGTTGCAAGAGTACTAGGCGAGTGCACCCCCAGTCAACCGTCCCTGTGGAGTATGGAGACCCAAAGAGAAGATATAGAATAGTTTCTGCCATGCTTTGTAATAGATGTAAGCCTTGTTGTAACTTTGTTCCAATATGTAATAAAGCATTGTTTTTGATATTCTCCATATTTGTCACTATATGTGTCGTGTGGACATCCTGGGCACACATATAGTTAGCGCTTGGTATTCTTTGGAAAACCGGGTGCGGCATAAAGGTACACATGCGTTCAAACAAGATCTCATCTCTGGGTTAGGGTAAACTGTTAAGATTTAAACTTACTCATTTTACCTTTCACTTGTGTCTTGAGCAGTTAAAAGATAGAACGGTCTAGTCAAGCGCCATGTCTCTTATTCTTCGATTAACTATAGCTCTGGAGTTTTTGCATATTTTCAAATAAAACTCAAAGATTCCTTGTATGACTCTCTCTAGTCTCTCTTTTGTGGTATTTCTGGATCCTTTCCAAGGCAGTAATGGTGTATGCCTTCTCTCAAAGTATGTGGCATTTTTGGTATGAGGCATAGTGGCATTGCCTTCTCTCTCACCCTACTCTAATAAGGTTTTGATATCTGGAGATCATAGGTGGGAGACAGCTAATACATACTTACAAGACATTTATTGCATAGTCAAACCATGGATCCAGAAGAACAAGTCAATAAGTCAAATCATGATGTGCATGTGTGGCGAATGAACGGTGATAATGGTGAAAGTCTAATTTTACTTTTGCTCTTTTGAGTGGGTACATACCTTCCTTGCACTTGAGGCTTTTGAGGGGAATGAGATGCTCTGTATTTTATTTTTCTTTTCTCTCTAGTGGGTATCTGGTACCCCTAATTCTACTGTCGGACACTTGTCCATTTTTACCTCTCGTCTCACTTTTTCTTTTCCTTCGAGGCTCCGGGCACTTGCCCCTTTTTATTTCCTCGTATTCACTTTTTTTTCAGAGCACTCACCCTCCTAGAATAATGTAGCAAGTGGTAGTAACCAAAATATCTCGAGCATTTATTTCACAGGGAATAACAGAGATAGCATAATGTTTTTGGCTATTCTCTTCTAGATAGGAGTAGAATAATTTTGGGTGAATCTAGATATGGAAATGAGTGGATGTATGTGGATGCGTACTTCCGGAGTAGAAGCAGCATATATGAGTGAACGTGCAAGTGAATCTTGATTTTAACCGCATGACAAGCTACTAAGGGTCTACACAGCTTGACCACACTCAATGCTCATAAGCAGTAAAAAGTAAATGTATGGTTCATAGTCTAATAAGCATGTATATATGGCTATGGTAGGATTTTAAACTCTCATCATACAGGAACTCATCATGCAACGTTTTAAAGATTTTCAAAGATAAAATTCTCCAGAATTCTAGCATCTCTAGGAATAGATAAACAGCAGCTCAACCTTCCCATATCGTATCCGTTAACGACTTAGACTTTAGATCAAGTACTCTTCCCACAAGTTCAGGTTTAGAGCAAATCTTAATTAATAACAGTCATGCCTAAACTTGAGAGAGATTTCAATTTTGAGAACTAGTCACGGCAGAGCAACTATTCATCATTTCCATGTGAGAGCTTATCATGAGGGTTCATAGCAACCTTTATTTATTTATTTATTTAGCAAACTAAGCAAAAATATATATATAAGCACAAAATCTTTATTTGGGTTTTTATGATTATGCATCTTTTAATTATTTGAGTAAAGTATAAATATGAGTAGAACACTTAGCTGGATAAATGGGGGTGCTCTCCCCCAAGCTAGATCATGACGTAATTTCTTCTGATGTAGCTAGCAGGTGGCGGAGGTGTATTTGAATATCGGCAGCACCGTGACAGCGATTAGGATGTCCCGTCTGCTAGTCTTCTTTGATCCTTGAATTCTGTGGAGCTCAAATAGACAATAAAGCTTTGTCGAACTGATTAAGTGTTAGCATAAAATCTCTTAGCCATTATCATGTTCAGCTTCCTCTAATAAATATTACTCTCTTTGGTAGGATCATAAGTTTATTTTTATATTTTCATTTTTATAGGACAGGAATATATTTATTTTATTTTTATGCCACCACAGTAAATGTACTTATGGGTTTTATGCCATGAGCATACTCACATGGGGCTTACTATTTTTAATATTTTTATTTTCTTTTCAAGATGATATGAACCTGATTAACTACACAAACTATTTTAAATAATTGAAAGGAAAAAGATAACTACCAAGTTTACCTCTTGGCAAGGCGTTCGGTGTTTTTAAGTCCTCCGAACGGGACTCTCCGTATTCTCAGTCGTCCTGGGATTCGCTGGATGGCGTAGTCGGTGGTTCTGGCGGCGCCTAGGCTCTTCGTGTATAACTATCTTCTCTCTCCACACCTGACTCGGTGCTACGGTCTCCTCAGGACAGTTCTGTTTAAGCTGTATGTCTTCAGACCTTACCACTTCTCCTTCGCAGTTTGCCCATCCATCCTTGATGATTTGCCTCCTCTGGTTGCGGTTGCGTCGTCTTCTTCTTGTCCTGACCTGCTTAGAGTCTTTAACTATATAGTTAGGGTCAGTAAAATAGCGACGTACCTTCTCAGAGGGGAAGTGCATGTGGACTTCTCCGGTTCCAATGTAGATGATTGCTTTAACGGTGCTGAGGAACGGTCTCCCGAGGATGATGGGTGGATCGTACTCGTCTTCTCCCATGTCAATAACCTGAAAATCTGTATTGACAAAATGATCATCTATTTTGATAGGGACATCAGTTACTATACCTTCAACATTTTGGAATGTCTGATGTGCCATCTGGAGCTGAATGTATGTCGGTTTTAGGAGCATGGTTCCGAACAGGAGCTGATAGGTGACTGCGGCCATTATGTTGATGCCTGACCCGGTGCCGCAAAGCGTCTTCTGGAAGTTGTATCCATTGATGGAGCAGTGGATGCTTGGCATACCTGGGTCGTCATTTTTGGTTAGGAAGGGTGACTTAAGTCAACGATCTTGACCTCCTTGAACTGCAATGACCATCTTAGCTGACTCGGTCCACATTTGCTTGTTCTTGTTCCTCCTGTCGGTCCTCTTCCTTGGTTCATGTTGGGATTGCTCTGAGATTTGTGTAGTCTTGTTCTTGAAGGAAAACGTCTCCTTCCTCCCCTTGATGTAGAAACTGATCTTGGCAGCACTAGCGTAGATGACAGCTCCTGAGGTGTTCAGGAATGGCCTCCCTAGGGTGATGGGTGCCCTCTCATCAGTACCAGTCTCTATCACCATGAAGTATGCTGGGGCGTACAAGGTACCAACTCGGACGCAGAGGTTCTTCAATATTCCCCAAGGCATAATGTTGACACTGGAGCCAAAGTCGCAGAGTGCTTCTGGGAAGTCCACAATGCCAATGGAGATCGGGTTGACGGGGCGTCCTGGATCGCCTCTCTTGACCGACAGAAGGTCAGTAATTACTTCCACAACGGGGTTACTCCAGTAGTTACCTGCATCAAACATGTCTACAAGATTTGCAGATTCTAATCCTTCCGGTTGTGATGGTATACCGGGGTTAGTAGTAGGAACAACAAGAACTATTTGATTTAACTGAGATTCAATCATTTTATTAAAGCTAATTTGATTCTTGTTGGTAGTAGAGAAATTGTCCATTCTATTATTTATATTTTCTACCATTTTATCATTAGATGCCAATTTCTTAGATAGGTTATCCATTAGCTTTCCTTGATTAGACACTAACTCTCTCAGAGGTAGAAAATTATTATTATTATTGTAAGAATTATTACCTTGATAATTACCTGAGTAGTTAGGCCTCTGTTGATTCCAACCTTGATTTTGTTGAGGATAGTTGTAGTAGTTTGTTGTTGATGTAGTTGACGTCCTCAAGCATCTCAGGGCAATAATTGGCTGAGTGTCCAGTATCTCCAGTGTGTTTGTGCTCGTAGATCCAGGTTCTTCACTTGGTGGAGTCTGGGAGTTGTAAAACTCCTTCAGATCAAGTGCATGGGCCCTGTTGGTGGAAAACACCAATAGAACCAAAAGTGTATTTGTTCTTCTCTAACCTTAAGCATACTGAGCAAGACAATGTTGATGGATAATAAGATCATGAGTGTAGCATTTAAAACATTTGTCAGATCAGATCGTTCAACCTAATGGAAATATAATCTATCTATACTTATGTTTATATATATATATATATATATATATCTTCCAAAGATTGCATGTGCAACATTTTAGCTCATATGATTAGGAGTGTCGGATCACAAAGGTGGAAGGACTAAACATACTGAATCGATTGGGTTGGTTAATCTAGACTTGTAAATCATACATGTTTGTCTCTTTTATTCATGTGAACGTCAGAACCAAGGAGAAGCTTATAAAAGTGATAGTCAAGTACCTTAAGATGTTACCTTACTTGAAGAGTGATGGTACAATATCACCTTGTGGAAGCTTTCCTTTCTTAGCGGTTGTGCATCGTATTTGTGGCACCCTCCATGGATCATCTCTTGTGAGCTATGCCTTCCTTGTGTAAATTGTTAACCTTCATGTTTCTCTCTCTTTGTCTCTAATGTGAGTTTATCTCAGGACTTCCCAAGTCGATATGGAAAGTTTTCCTGCAGGGGTTAGTCCAACAAAATATCACATATCTACTATAGCATACCATCGGCTCAAAAATCAACCTAGACACCATGTCTAATTTGATTTAGGAGGGCATTTTAACCTAAGCACCATGCTTAAATTAAAATCCCTTGGAAGTAAGATCATCATTCCTAACTAAGCACCATGCTTAATTAAGGGATAAATGAAACTACTCCAAACCTAGACATATACTAAAGCAAATAAGGGTAGCATGAGAGCATTTATAAAGATCTACTCAAGTGGAGATGAAGTAGTGTGATTAGTATTTAACAAATTGAGCATGTCCCAAAGGTAGGGATAACCAACATAGCAACATGGCAAAGGATATTTTTATGTAAAGTACTAACCCAAGCTTGAATTTTGCAAAATTCAAGTTTGGATGAATTTAATTCAATGTTGTATGATGATTGGTTGGACATACCTTGTGCTTGTCATTCATCCGATCTTCTTGCTCCAATCCGGGAAAGGTTAGTGACAAGAATACCCGAAGGAATTTTTTTACAATTATCCTTATATGCTCAATACACAAGGCAATGTTGCAAATAATTAAAAACTCATGTTACGATCTGATCAGTGCTTATTTTAGGACACTAAGCTTGTCCTTGGGATGCCATCAATTTATGTTGGCGAAGTGGTTTCCCCTCCAACGCTGACCTATATCAACATCAACTCAATAAGATCTGCAATATTTATTATAGACATATGCATCGACAACCGTCCTTTTAAAGGAAGAGGGGGTTGGAGATCTCGAATGTGGTGATGTTGGAGAGACCAATAGATTGGGAAGATGTTGCATATGAGCATGGAGTAAATGAAGTGGCTATGAAATAAAAGCCATGCTCATTAATGTTTGGAGTGAAATCCATGTGGTATGGTGAAAATGGTAAGGTGAGTGTGGTAAAGGAAAAGAAAAAGGATACACGGACGACTTGGTTCGAAACTAGCACAGCTACCGTTCCCCGACAACGGCGCCAGAAAGCTTGGTGGGTATTTTAAACGCAAACAGAAAAATTCGCAAGCGCACGGATACCGATGTAGCATTCACCCGGGAGTATTCCAAAGTATCGATTTTCCATAGGGAACGTGAGTGTACTAATTAAGATTTAAGATCGCCCAAGGATAACTATATAATTATTTTTGGTGGGAAGAGAGGAAGTTTCTTGAGAGTTCTCTTGTTGATCTAAGAATTAAGAATTACTTTAAAGATTATTTATTTCGGGACATCAGAACACTAACCACAGAAAGAGATGAGAAGGGGGATAGGAAGCTCTGACTACGGTCCTACAAACACCGATCCGAATGAGGTGGACTACGTCGACCGTTAGGGCTGTCACTACCCTAGGGCTACCACAACAATCCGCAGGATTGGGTGTAATTCTAGGTAATTGCAAGACTAAACACCACGTCTAATCTATTAATTACTACTCTAGCGTTTGAAAGACTAGAGCACTTGATGCAAGCGGGTTTCCAACAAATAACTTGAATGTAAATAAAAGTAATTAAAGAACTCGGGAATTATGAATTGAAGAACATGGAGAACGATGAAGAACGAACCAGTTGCTGCAAAAGTACAATGTTGAGGAAGATCCGATAGATCCGGCTCCTCCTCCGCTCTCCTCTTCTCTCTCCCTATTTTCTAGATTACAACTAGAACTAGAACTAGAACTAGATGAACTAGAACTAGAACTAGATGAACTAGAGGGATCCTCTCTACTTGGATGAATAATTAAAACCCTAGCTTTGATTCTGTAGAAGAGGTATGTTCTCCAAGGGCCTGCTTATATAGCCCTTCCAAATGAACGTGGACCGTCAGATCAAACCGACCTTAATCGCACGGTTTTCTTTAATCCTTTAGATCGGTGGAGCATGATCCACGAGGCGGAGCCTGATTGGCTCCTGTAGCTGGGCGGGCGCCCAAGGGGGGAGGGCGGGCGCCCTGCCCCGGGCCCACTTGGCCCCCCGTTCGTTCCCGTGGCTTCTGGAGTCTTCTAGATGATAGAAAATTGGCGCACACGTTAATATCTGTATGTAAACCCGATGTGTGGGCCTTTCCTCCATATTTCCTGATAACCCCCTGCAGAAATAGACAAACACCAAAACTCGTGGAATTCTATCAGATAAAACCCTAAGTCTGGGTGTTGGTTGCATATAGGTCCTTTTCCATGAAGATTAGTTGACGGTTAAATGTGAGCATTAAGGACCGTCAACAGAATCGCGTATAAGAGGAGCTTAGGAGGATGTGCTCGAGGATGAGGAGATGCAGGATCCACCCCCACCCTAGCCTATTCAACTAGCTAATACATGGATGGGTTGGACTTCAGTGGTCTGGTTTCCAGAGTCAGACCCCAAGGCTTTCTTCCATGAACTGCTGGTGCTGGCATTGAATCGCTACTAGCCAGATTTGCAAGCCACTCTAGAGTATTGCTGCACTGAGCACAGACATCCCCTGAGGAGATCACTCTGGGATGCTGAGCTATTAATCAAGACACTAGATGCTACTAAGGGGATTCACATGGTGGAGTCAAACCACCTCTCTCGAGTTAGCTGGGCTACTGTAAATGATAGCATGGCTAATGCAGCTTACCAAGCATTGGTCTTTTAACATGGCAGACGCTTTGAGGAGGCCCAGTATGACATGGCATATCATTACCCTCGCTTCATGGTAGAGGAAAGGGCTTGGACCATAGAAGTTCTGGATGCTATAGTACCGAAGCTTCAGGCGCAAGTATTGCTGACCTCTGAACTACCCTTCAATGTGATCAAATTGGAGGATGAACTGCGCCGTGAGAGAGAACTCCTGGAGCAGGAGCGAAGGGAAGCATATGATCTTCGAGCAGAGCTAGGCTATCCCAAGCTTCACTAGAGGCTTCGTTTAGAACCCATCTTAATGGATGCCGCTCGAGAGGAATAGGAAAAACCCATATGTAATAGGTACGTTAGTAGTACGTGAGTCAATTCGAGCCTTTTTTTCTAGTGTGGTGTGAACTTGGGGTGCTTGCTGAATTTGTTATTATGATAATGTGTGATTTGGATTTTTGTAATGAGTTCCGGAACTTTGTGGGCATGTCTACAAGTTCCCTAGTTAAGAACCTTACGTAAGAACATGAATAAATAGTTGGTTTGGGGTCATATTCTGTTTCTGTCCCTTGCTGATTTCTAGAGCAGTCTGCAATGATTCTGGTATAATTCAATTTCTGATCGTGCAAAGTTTATCAATTTATTCTGGGAACAAGTAGACTTTCATATCTTTCCAATGCCGCAAGAATGACATTATTATCTATTATGAGCTGAGAGATATAACTGTTCAAATTTGAGGTTTCTGCGCACTCTGGAATTCTAGAACAGTTTCGGTTCTGCCCAGTTTTGACTAACTTAACCATGGAATCTGTTAATATGATCTAAATGAAAGTTGTAGATAATTTCTTTACTTTTCCAACAGTGCACAGAATGTATCCTTTTGAGTCCTGGAACTCGAGATATGACTGATTTTCTGAACTGCTGA
The DNA here is from genome assembly GCF_000003195.3 of Sorghum bicolor. Taxonomy (NCBI): domain Eukaryota; kingdom Viridiplantae; phylum Streptophyta; class Magnoliopsida; order Poales; family Poaceae; genus Sorghum; species Sorghum bicolor. The sequence continues at coordinate 16,973,868 of NC_012875.2, read as the reverse complement.
TGTTGGATGTTGCCCAGAAAAATTCAGATTCCATTATCACTTGTAATTGTCATGTTGGATGTTACTAAGACTTGTTTTTGTACCTTGGAATGCAGATGGCAGCAAGGGGAAGAGGCAGAGGCAGAGGCCATGGCAGGGGTGCCAATGTTCCAATTACTATGGAAGATCTCATGTAGACTCAGAACGAGATGAAGCTTGCTTTCATGAAACACCTTCAGCATCAACCTGCACCAGCGCCACCACCACCACCTGTTCATGTGAGGGACAAGCGTGGGGAATTCTTGAAGGGAAGACCTCCAGTGTTTACTCACTCTGCTGACCCTATGGAGGCAGATGACAGTCTGCGTGCTGTGGAGAAACATTTGAAAATAGGACAATGTAATGATTTGGAAAAGGTGTTGTACGCTTCAGGACAGCTGCAGGGAGCAACTCAGACTTCGTGGGAGTCTTATCAAGCTGCTCGTCCCAACCATGCTCCTGTTGTCACCTGGCAGGAATTTTTTTCAGAGCATGACATATCAATGAAGGAATGATGGAGCTTAAGCAGGAGGGATTCAGATCTCTCAGAATGGGCTCTATGACTGTGGCTGAGTATCTTGACACATTTGAGCAGTTGGCCCGCTATGCCCCATATGATGTCAGAGAAGATGCTGATAAGCAGCGTCTGTTCATGAAGGGTCTTTACTACGAAATCAGGTTGCAGTTGGCTAGAAATACCTATCTTACCTTCCAGGCTCAGGTGAATCCTGCTATTGTGTTGGATAACATGCGCAAAGGGCAGGACAAGAAGAGGAGGATGCTAGTACAAGGTTCTGGAAGTAGTAACCGCCAGCGCTTCAATTCTCAACAGGGATACCAGTAGAGGTTCCAAGGAGCGGTTAGTTAGTGGAGCCGCAACCAATAGCCTTAGTGTTTCCACAACCAACCACACAATGGGAATCAGCGCCCTCCATTCCAGCAGCGTAATCATAATCAACAGCAGAATGGTAACAAACACCCCGTTGAGGAAATTCAAATGCCACCCCATGAAGAGAAGTGCTCCTAATATCACTACTAGGTGTTTCCGCTGTGGAAAGGAAGGACATATGTCATATGATTGCCCAGAGAAGTTCAACCCGCAGAACAACGACTGAAGATCCACTCCTATTGCGGCAAAGGTGAACAAAGTGGCTGCAGAGACAGTTTAGTAGGGACCAGAAATTATGATGGGTACGTTCAGCATCAACTCTAACCCCGCTAAAGTTTTATTTGATTCTGGAGCTTCGCATACATTTATTCCACAAGCATTTGTTTGAGTTCATAGCATTTCACTAGTTGTCATGAAAACCCCTATGCTACTAAATTCACCAGGAGGGACTATACCAGTTTCTTATTGTTGCCCCTCAGCAAGTCTTTCTTTAAGGGGGGTAGATTTTCCTATCAGTCCTATGGTTATGAGGACTTCAGGCATAGATGTTATTTTGGGTTTGGAGTGGATGAAGAAACATCAGACAAATATTAAGTGCAAAGAGAAAGTAGTGGCTGCGGCAACACCAAAGGGAGAACGAACCAGTGTTGATGTAGCAGTACATGCACCACTCACAGGTACAGTGAACTAACTAGATGATGATGTTGATCTTCAGGATCGTGTAGTGAATGAGTTTACATATGTTTTTCTAAATGAACTGCCTGGTATGCCACCCGACCGAGACATTGAATTTATTATTGAATTACTACCTGGTACTGCACCCATAGCTAAAAGACCATATAGAATGGGGGTTAATGAATTAGAAGAACTTAAGAAACAAAATAAGGAATTGCAAGATAAAGGGTTCATTCATCCTAGTTCTTCACCATGGGGTGCACCAGTTATCTTTGTTGATAAGAAGGATGGTAGTCAGAGAATGTGTGTTGATTATCGGTCACTTAATGAGGTCACAATCAAGAATAAATACCCCTTGCCTAGAATTGATGTTTTATTTGACCAGCTAAGAGGTGCTTGTGTGTTCTCTAAGATTGATATGCAATTTGGTTATCATCAATTGAAGATCCGTAATTCAGATATACTAAAGACAGCATTCACAACAAGGTATGGGTTGTATGAGTATACAGTTATGTCTTTTGGTTTGATCAATGCACCAGCTTACTTCATGTACATGATGAATAAAGTATTCGTGGAGTATCTTGATAAGTTTGTGGTGGTATTTATTGATGATTGTCGAGGATATCAGTAAGGGGTATCCTAACTGGTGTACATGACGAGATTGCCCGTACGCAAGTCGTGGCCTCCAACTCGACGCTCTACCCAGTCACACGTACGGTCCTCGACGACCGCAGCCTCGAAGACGGAAAGGGCGTCGAGCGAATCGATCAGGGCTCGAGCGCCGGCTACCGTCGAATACGGAAACAGGCTCGAGCGAATCGGAAGGCGTCGAGCGCAAGGACGCCGCCTGCCGCCTGACGCGGACACGGGAACCGGGGAATTTAATGCGCCTGTCGCGTTCTCACCTAACACGCCATTCACGGGAAGCGTGATAGGGAATAGGCATCCGTCCCGTCATTCTTTTTGCAGCCTTCCCACCAAACAAGCCAGAGCGTGGCATGATGCAGGGAGTGGGTCGGAACGTCTAATCAAGACCCCCCTCGAGACGTCTAAGGTCAGCGCTCTGGCTGACAAGGCATTATACGACACCAGACCCTCGAGTAGGCACATTTCCTTCCTAGAGAAGAGTTGGGCGTCGAATGACAACACTACAACAACTCCGACATATCTGCCACCGCGACGTACAAGCATGCAACAGCCAAGTCAGTCTAGGACGGCGCACTGGAGCGGGTTTCAGGGGCACGCGTAATCATGATCAAGGCACCAAGATAGGACGGCTCGAGGGCACGACGGTACGGAGGCCTCGAGTCGGTCAGCGCGCCATACCTCTATCGACCCCTATTCTGACGCCTATACATGTACCCTAGGTCTCCCCTTGGAACTATAAAAGGGGAGGCCCGGGAGCAGAACACAAGTGGATACAACACCCACGCCCAGTGTAGCTTCCATACTCCATCTCCATCAATCCCACGCTTGTATTCACCCCTGTACAGGCACATAGGCGTAGAATAATACAAACTCTCCCCCCCCCGATGGACGTAGGGCCATCTCTTGCCCGAACCAGGATAAATCTTTGTGTCTTTTTGCATCACCATATGGAAAAGGGAGCACGCATACAAATTTACTCGTTGGTGTGACCCCCCGGGGGGAAAAACACCGACAGTTGGCGCGCCAGGTAGGGGTCCTGCGTGTTTTTCACAGATTTCCCATTCCTTTCCAGATGACCACTCTCACTTCACCGATTCCGCGCTCCACAGTGATTTGGTTTGGGAGTCTCGAGTTCATGTCTACTGGCTCCGGCTATGACATGATCCTGCTCTCGATCAAAGGACCGGGAGGAGCCCGTGTTGCGCCAGCATGGTTGAGGGCCCCGAGACGCCCTCGCCACCACGCCTCCCCACCCAAGAAGAGGCATGGACAGCACCACCATCGCCCTTGTGCCTCGTCACGACCGACAGTTCGTGCCAGGCAGGAGGTGACGCAGGTGTAACACCCCAGTGTTATGGTTGCATCAATCATGTGCATAGCATGAGCATCATCATCTATTCAAAGCATATCATGATCATCATCTATCTTGAGCCATGTCATTCTATGCAATTATGTTATTTAAATTGCTTAAAGGGGCCTCCTATGCTTATGTTTGAGTGAACCATGCTTGTGTTTGTGCTCTATGCCTTGGTAATTAGTTTTTCTATGCTTAACTTAACCTTGGGAACAATGTTCTTGTTGATCACTTCTCCAAAATAATCACTTAAGTCATACTTATACAAATAGGCCCAAAAGACCTCTTTTGCTTAGGCTTTTAAAAAGTGTTTCATAAAATGTGATGAGGACATCAACACCAGCGATACATATCCTACATCCACCAGCGATACATATCCTACATCCTCTCCAGCACAACCTATAGCTGGTCCTCTTACTCGTGCTCGTGCCCGTCAACTCAACCTTCAAGTAAGTTCAGTTTTAAACTCTTGTCAATCATATTTAGACAATGGAGACACGTGCACTTTCGTGTTGCTCAGGAATAATGGACAAGATCAGCAAGGGAAGGTTCAACTGCATTCAGAATTTGAGGCAACACCAACTTCAAGGGCTGATTGCATATGGGAAGAGTGATAACTTAACAAAGGTGATTGGAGATCAGGTCCAAGCCTCCACAACATCCTCTATCAAGTTACCACGTCGCTTCTAAAGCAAGGAAACAAAGAGTCCAAACCCAACACGTTTTGGGAGTTGGATTCGGACTGGAAAATAACTCTAACTTGTATGGATCACCACGGCGTCATATGGACTCCAACTGGGACGTTCCTATACTTGTTGGAAAGCTCATGAAGTCTACTTTCCAATGGGTCCAACCACATATCTATGCAGCTTATGAGTCAGGCGCAGTCCTTGTTTTCATGCCGACACCTTTTTCTGTTTTGGTGCTGCGTCACCCTATTTTGGACCAATGGCCCATGTATCAAGTTGAGTCCATTAGGGACGCGTCCTAGGGTTGGAGGACGACTCTAGCACCCCTTTGGTCGTCATCCCCTCTATTTATTTACATCTAGAGCCGCCATGAACAACTGGGTTTTGATTAGATAAAGTTTAGCCTTCGCTACTTGCTCGTAAACGCGCGTGCTGATCCAGCCGCCCGTCTACTTGTTTTCGAAACCCCACTTCATTAGAGATTGAGTTTGAAACCTTCATTTACATCTAGTAATTTAGTACTTGTTCTACTTGTTCTTGCTGGTTCTTCGATTGCTTGCAGGACGAGTGCCCTAGTGGCCGGGTGTTGCGCTCCACAAGATCGTGACAGCCATTGGAGGCGGTGTATCGGTTGCTAAGGCGCGGCCTTAGAAGGCTGTAGTCGGGCCGTGAACATCATCTCCATTCACTAATCGAGTTATCCAGCGCCTCTCATCGAAAGATCGGGCGAAAACCCTAGTGGGTTCACATCAGTTGGTAATCAGAGCAAGGTTCTTCGGTGAGAGACTTCTAATCCTTTGCTGTTTTTAATTAATTTCCTATAGTCCAGAAAAGCCAAAAAAAAGTAGATTAGTTTTTCCATAATCCTATTAAACCTTTGTGCCTTGGCTAGTACCGTTTTAGTTAGGGCTTGTTGAATTTGCGTTGCTTCGGTTTGTGTCGAGTTCCTGGTCTTAGTGTCTAGTCCTTTAGAGTTTCGAGTTCTTGTCACCATCTATACACAGCTGAGTATTACCATATCTTCTCTCTGTCGAATCTGTTGTGAAGTCCGAATTGAACTGTGATCCAAAAAGAAAGATAACTCCATACTTGTTCGGCCTTACTCTAGAGAGAGAGAGAGAGAGAGAGAGTGTGTAGCGAATTGCTCTTTTGTATTCCTTTGTTCATATAATCAGTTTTTGAGGTTGCCCAAAAAAAAGAAAAAAAAAAGAAAAAAAAAAGAAAAGAGAAAAGATTCAAAAGAAAAAAAAGGGGCTGTTTTTCATATTGATTTTAGGTTTCTTCCACCTTGTTTTCGGGGGTGTGCTGTGGTTTTCCTTTGTGTCCAGGCTCGCGTCTCTAGCACGGTCTAGCCTAGGACCAGCACAGTACCATCGTCGAACGCTTATTCAGCTCGCTTTTATAACTAACGTGGTGCTAGTTCGTTCCTTGTTTCAGCCCACCTATAGCTCCACCTAACGTTTTGCAGGAGTATTCTGATGTGTTTCCAAGTGAGGTACCAGCGGGGCTGCCTCCACTACGCGGGATTGAGCACCAAATTGATCTTATTCCTGGATCAGTTTTGCCAAATCGTGCACCATACAGGACAAACCCGGAGGAAACAAAGGAAATTCAGCGACAAGTGCAAGAACTACTAGACAAAGGTTATGTCCGAGAATCTCTTAGTCCTTGTGCTGTTCCAGTAATTTTAGTGCCTAAGAAAGATAGAACATGGCGTATGTGTGTTGATTGTAGAGCTATTAATAATATCACCATTCGATATCGACACCCTATTCCACGATTAGATGATATGCTAGATGAACTGAGTGGTGCTGTTGTGTTTTCAAAAGTTGATTTACGTAGTGGGTACCACCAGATTCGTATGAAATTGGGAGATAAAGGTAGAAAGCAATTGATTCTGGAACCTGGGGATTTGGTTTGGTTGCATTTGCGAAAAGATAGATTTCCAGAACTGAGAAAATCCAAATTGATGCCTAGAGCTGATGGTCCTTTTAAAGTGCTGCAACGAAATAATGATAATGCATATAAACTTGATCTTCCTGCAGATTTTGGGGTTAGTCCCACATTTAACATTGCAGATTTGAAGCCTTATTTGGGTGAGGAAGATGAGCTTGAGTCGAGGACGACTCAAATGCAAGAAAGGGAGGATGATGAGGACATCAACACCAGCGATACATATCCTACATCCACCAGCGATACATATCCTACATCCTCTCCGGCACAACCTATAGCTGGTCCTCTTACTCGTGCTCGTGCCCGTCAACTCAACCTTCAAGTAAGTTCAGTTTTAAACTCTTGTCAATCATATTTAGACAATAGAGACACGTGCACTTTCGTGTTGCTCAGGAATAATTGACAAGATCAGCAAGGGAAGGTTCAACTGCATTCAGAATTTGAGGCAACACCAACTTCAAGGGCTGATTGCATATGGGAAGAGTGATAACTTAGCAAAGGTGATTGGAGATCAGGTCCAAGCCTCCACAACATCCTCTATCAAGTTACCACGTCGCTTCTAAAGCAAGGAAACAAAGAGTCCAAACCCAACACGTTTTGGGAGTTGGATTCGGACTGGAAAATAACTCTAACTTGTATGGATCACCACGGCGTCATATGGACTCCAACTGGGACGTTCCTATACTTGTTGGAAAGCTCATGAAGTCTAGTTTCCAATGGGTCCAACCACAAATCTATGCAGCTTATGAGTCGGGTGCAGTCCTTGTTTTCGTGCCGACACCTTTTTCTGTTTTGGTGCTGCGTCACCTTATTTTGGACCAATGGCCCATGTATCAAGTTGAGTCCATTAGGGACGCGTCCTAAGGTTGGAGGATGACTCTAGCACCCCTTTGGTCATCCTCCCCTCTATTTATTTACATCTAGAGCCGCCATGAACAACTGGGTTTTGATTAGATAAAGTTTAGCCTTCGCTACTTGCTTGTATACGCGCGTGCTGATCCAGCCGCCCGTCTACTTGTTTTCGAAACCCCACTTCATTAGAGATTGAGTTTGAAACCTTCATTTACATCTAGTAATTTAGTACTTGTTCTACTTGTTCTTGCTGGTTCTTCGATTGCTTGCAGGACGAGTGCCCTAGTGGCCGGGTGTTGCGCTCCACAAGATCGTGACAGCCATTGGAGGCGGTGTATCGGTTGCTAAGGCGCGGCCTTAGAAGGCTGTAGTCGGGCCGTGAACGTCATCTCCGTTCACTAATCGAGTTATCCAGTGCCTCTCATCGAAAGATCGGGCGAAAACCCTAGTGGGTTCACATCAAAATGCTTGCATGTTAAAACTTCCTACAGCAAAGTTGTAGAAAATTTTATAAGGAACAAAAGTCCTTTTATGGCCATCTCATGAAAATGAACAGAAATAGCTCAAAAGTGACCCACAAGGCAGATTTGGGGCTGTCTCCAACACTTAGAAAATTTTCTAAGTCTTGGAACGAAACCAGTTTGCTCGATCGATTTTGGAAACTCTATATCTCTCAATCCAGGCCGATCTAGCTTTTGCTCCAGTTGGCAAAGTTGTAGATCTCGGCTAGTACTCCAACTTTGTCAACTACATCATCTCCTGGTTCGTGCTGGTTTAGGAGATAATCGTCGTCAAATTAGCTCTGACAGTCGGCCATCGCTTTCTCTGAATCGAAGCCGAGCTCACCGTCGGGGATGGCCAGAGCGCCACCTGTCCGCCAGATGTCGTCCGTACGCCGGCGATGGCCCCACTCGTCAGCTCCCAGCGCCCGCATGACGTCCACGGCGACGCCCCACGCAGAGTGGACGCGTCCACTTCCTCTCTGCCTCATCCCTCTCGCCAGAAACGCGGCCGCCGTGAGCTCTCCGTCGCGAGCGAACTCCGGCGAGCTCGCGCGCGTTCCTTGCTGCGCCATTGCTCACCAAACTTCACCCAAAGCTCCTCCGTGACCCGCTCTCCATTCTCCACCCACCACCTCGCCGTGAAATCCACCGGTGAGCCGCCATTCCCTTTTTCCCCCAAATCGGGTCGCCGTGACCATCTTTTCCGGCGAGCCCAATGCCAAGCCCTGTGAAGCCTCTCGTCGTCTCTGGTTAGGTCCTAGAGGTTGCTTAGGTTTCTAGCTCGCGTTTGCGCCACTTGGTGGACGCTCTACCGAGCTCTCCGTCGCCGGACCCGATGCGCAGCGCCGCCGTGTTTCCGCCGGAGATGAGCGCTCTCGTGGCCAGCGTGTTCCACGAGGTTTCAAGCCAAGCCGCGTACCTAGGAAGCTCCGCCGTAGTTCGCTGGTGCTGTAGAAGGTCTTAGGTCGCGCTCTACCGGCCTGAGGGCTCCGGCGTAACGCCGAGCACCTCCGCCGAGCCGCCATCGTCGACGGCGAGCCCCTTCCGGTGGCTCCACCGTGGGAAAAGTGGGATCAATCGAGTCGCTAGAGTCTGGGGATCACGTTAGTGCCCTTGGTTTGGCCGGAGACCTCGCCGTCGCGGAGAAATCGCCGGCGAAAGTCGCCTCGGCCGTGAGGAAGACGACCCTGACAGGCGGGGTCCACTGTCAGCGTCACTCTCCTTCCCTCCATTTCTTTTTTTCAAAATCCTGATTTTTGGCTTTCTTGCAAAAATCATATCTCCTGTTTCTGAGATCCAAAAATTGTGAAACCAATTTTGTGGTATTCCTGGAGATGGCTAGTTTTTAATAAAAATATAAAATGAACCATGTTTTCTGGGAAAATATTTATTAAGGATTTAATCTTGTTATTCGTGGATAAATTCATATCTCTTGTTTTACTGCTTAGTTTGTTCTAAAAATTTTGTGGCAGGCTCTGGGTGAGATTAGAATACTATGATAAATATTTCATGATTTTTGGAGTACTGCAGCTTAGATATGTAATTTAGGTGTGAGATTTGGCTTGTTTCTTTAATTAAATCATATAAAATAATTGGTGCTTATGCTGGTGTTCCACTTTGGTGGTAAACTTGTTTATGGTATTCCTAAGATATAATAATCTAAAATCTGTTGTTTGACATCATATAAGTCATGTTTCTGAATTTACGAAATAAACATCTTGGCACATGTTAAATGTATATCTTTAAATCGGTATGTGCAATTGCTCTGAAATTTTTATGGTGATGCTCTGGTGTTTTACTTGTACCTCTGTAATTTTTGAAGATTTTTTTGAGCATCTTGAGTAATATCTTGTAGTTATGCTCTTTTCTAGAATTACTTAATAAATGCCTTGTTAAGTAAATGTTTGAGGGTTATCATCTGATGTTCTGGTAACCTTGTGATAGGCTTGTGCTCATAAGCCATGTGGTTGGCATGGTTTGTGTTTTGGTTATGTCATCAAGTAATTAATTATAGGGTTAAAGGCTGTTCTGGACAGCAAGGGAGCACTTTAACTTTTGTTTAATGATAATTTGGTTTTCTGAGAACCTTATCTAAATCAAAGTTGTTGTAAACTTATTGAACTAGCTGTGGTTTGAATTTGGGATGATTTGGTTTAGTAGTTTAAAAGTTATAGCTGTTCCAAGTTGGGTTCCAGAAATAGGTGCTCTCTGTTTTTCTGGGACAGAACCTGGAACTTTGTTTAAATGATTGGTTTAATGTATGAATCTTGCTGTGATGTTTAAAGATGATTTGTAGACAATTTCATAAGCTTTCCAGAATGTCCTCACTTAAGTGTGTTGGACCTTGGTAGCAGTAGTTATGGTTTGTTTACTGAGCTGATCTGTTTTATGTGCTTGCTGTTATAAGTTAACTTGTTTAGTTTGTTTATTCATGTGGTTTTCTTGTAAGTTAACTTAGAAGTTTACTCCGTAAATGGGTGCCCAGTGAATCCATTATGCTATCAAGCATTCATTCTTGTGTTTGCACGTCTTCTCATTCACCGAGCATGCAATAGGTGCACCGGACGTGGCAGTTTCCTTCGAGCTCCAAGCGAACCCCGAAGGCGAGGAAGGCAGCCAGGAGGTGGAGGTCCAGCAAGTTGGACCCGAGGAGCCAGAAGAAGAAGTTGAGTGCCCAAGTCACGAGCCAGCCTCGTTCGTGAAAGGCAAGCCCCGGAGCATTCTAAGTCTCCCTTTACTTTTGAAAGTTTATTTAATATGTTATATCTATTGCTGCATTAAGTATAGGAGTTGTGATGAAACCTTTGCTGCATTTTACTCATTCCTTGTCCAGATACCTTATCACTACCTGGTTATAGAGTTAGGATCGAGTAGCAGCTTAGCCATGCTTAAATCGGTAGAAGTCGGGTGATATCCTGTCACCTGCGCGATATAGGGTTATGTCGGATCACGATGGTCTATATGTGCTATCATGGATGGAACCTGATTAATTTGACTTAAGCCGGGCGGAGTTTTGCAAGTTTGTAGCAACTCCGTCTGTGGCAGCTAAGGACCAATCGTTGTACGTCCTCTTGTCATGTTGAACGCATGCCTGACACTTAGTTGGCCGGATAACTCGTTCCGACCGCGAAGCCGAGTAGTATGACTCAGGCCGGAAGGCCGGCAAGTATAAAGTGCGCACTACCGGAGGAAGTGCGGTGTGCGGGGGACCATTGGCGTAAGCCCAAAGGCAGGTGAGTTAAAATTCCTGACCTCCCTGGCAGAGTGGTAGCCCTGGGAGTGCGGCGCTGATTGGAGCCGCGATTCCTGAGTCGTACCAAAGGTGACCCGTTGGCTCTCCGACGGAGGATGCTTGGGTGAGTGCTAGGAATAACCCTCCAGCTGGATAGGAATTCGATTCGAATCGCCGTCTCTCCCGGTCAGTGAGAACTTGACAGAGCAGCGGCAAACGTAGCATTCACTAATGAACTTGGTTCATGATAATGATGATAGCAAGGAAGAACATAAGATGAATTTGATATGGTTATTATTGCTTGTATTAATCAAGTGAAGTGCTTTAGTTCAGGTGCTAATCTAAGTGGTAGGCTGATGATAAATAAATAAGATGCTCTCACAATGAGTCAGTCATAATAAAGGCTTTTGGCAAAAATGTCGAGTCGACCAGCTCTACTTTTATATCTTAGCCTTGCATGATCCTTGGTGTCTTTTATATTTTACTAGACGGGTAAGTCTAGCTGAGTACATTCTCGTACTCAGGGTTTATTCCCACCTGTTGCAGATGACATCTTCTATGACGGTTTCTGCAAGACCTGTCTCCATCCCACTGGGGATGAGGACTAACCATTGGGCACGGTTCTCTAACAACCTCGTATCTGATGCTTTTGGAAGGATGGCATAGACTCTGGCAGTCACTTGAACTTCAGAACTGAATTTGGAAAGAGTGTGTGTAACTATTTTGCTTCCGCTACTTCAAACTTGTGTTGTAATAACTTAATACTCCAATGTGGTGCCGCTTCGACGGCAATGTATGACTTTGTAACATTCGCCGTGTTTCTATTGAACTATTACGATCTTGGTTTGTTGCGAGTTGGTTTGAAGTCCTTCGTAATTTCGATTGACTACCGGGATTATATGGGCTTAAGTTTGGAAACTTGATTGCTTGTCGATCGTTTCTACACTTAAACTCTTATAATTTGGTCGGTTCTGTGACAGCTGGCATCGGAGCAAGTTCAGCATTATAAATGCAGCGTTTGTGTATTTAAAAACAAAAGAGTTTTTAAATAAAATGGTGTAAATCATTAATTAAGTTATGCCAGTGGTCGAATCCTCCTTACCCACATAAGGACTATAGGTGGCTAATTAAGTACTGACTTGGGGGGGGTTTATTTATGCATCTCCGGCAGTACTCAGGTATGGATGTGTGATGACCGCACTATGCTACGCTGTGGTCTAATGGTGGAGGTAGCCTTCATATGTGAATTAGCCACATGTGTTGCTAGATTTAAATTATGCAACGTCACACCTACGCTCTGGTAAGTGTGAGCTGTGAGCGCATGATCATCCAAACGGCGGTCTAGGGGAGTGTTCGCGGTGGTTTTCTGGAGTGGTTACAAGTTAAAACCATGGAACCACGAAAGAAACTTAATTGGGGAGCATTTAATTTCTCGGGTAGCTGTGGTGTCATTGTTTGTGCATGTTGGGCATGTCCAAGCAATGTGCACTTAGTTTACTACTTTCTTGAGTGATATTTTGGGAACTGTTGGGCTGAAATGAAGTTTTCTACAGGTACTCTAACAGCGCACGTGTAAATCGATAGTTATCATATCGAGAGACGAATGTATGCCACCGTATATCCGTTAGAATATTAATTTTCTAAGTTTGTGAGGACGTACGGTTCGTGCATGCATCATGTCGTATTCATACATACATTCTGTCTACTCCTTCCCTTACAATGTCGTCCCTTTTAATTAAATAAATGTTGCTTAAACTAATCCTCTTTTACCCATGGTATTCCTTTTCCTTTCCACAGATGGACGCACCCGCTTCACCCCGTCCCAGTGACACTTTCTTGAGCGAGTTTGGCACTCCTACTTTGCTCTGGAGAGTGCTTCAGTCTGTCGGGTATACTGAGCCACCTCAGTATTCCTGGTGGGAGTCGGAGAGCACAGGAGAGATACAGTGGTTTGTTGTGCAGGGAGTTGTCCCTCCACATGGGGACAAGCTTGCATGGACAGGATGGACTTGTAGCTCAGATGGGCAGACTCCTTGGGAGGCAGCTCAGGTTGCAGCTCAGACTATCCTGCTCGATATCTGTCAGAGGTGTGGTGATGAGCTGATGGGAGGACCCGCGGCCTCTATTCCCCATGCTGACCCAGTAGCAGCGGAGTGGAAACAGGCTGATGGTTATGCGTTGGTTCGAGGCAGGGGAGAGAGAGCTGAGAGTTCTAGTCCTGCTATGAGTGCTATGATGGCTGTACTCAAGATGATCAGTCAGCGAGAGAACACCTATGCACAGGTGATGATGGCTGTTCGCCAGGCTCAGGAGATGCAACGGAAGGCTGAAAAGCGTGCTCGCAAGTTCCGCAAGCAAGCTAGACTCCTGGAGCAAGCTCAGAAGGAACGCAATGACTGGGAAGACATTGCGGAGTACCGTAGGCAGCAGTGGGTGAAGGCCATTAGAGAGAGAGATCATAAGCAGGATCAGATGAGTCAGTTAGCTAGAGAGAAGGAGACAGTTCAGGAGCGCTTGGTGCAGATCACTCGTGAGAGGGACACTGCACTCCGCGTGTCGGAGAACAGGCGTAGAGCATGGGAGATGCACCAAGTTCAGTCTCTTGAGCGGGAGAACTATCTGCAGGATCAGATTGAGGCTAGTCTTGTGGAGATTCACCGTCTCAACAACTTGCTACACCCTATTCCTCGCCCTATACCCGTGTATCCAGAGGTGGGACCTCAGGTGATTGTGGCCGATGATGATGGTATGGAGGACGATGGACCAGCAGTGGCTGCACCACCTTTGCACGAGGACGTGGAGGATGAGGAGCTTGAGCCGGTTAGCGACGAGGATGGAGAGGCGATCTTCGACGCTGACTCGGACGACGAGCCTGGAGTGTAGGGAGTAGGGGGTAGTGTCTTGTGAGGACCTTTTGTAGTCTGGCAGCTAGCAGTGATACTTTTGTAACCATGTTGTAATCTGGAACCTTGACCTTGACTCATGGCATGTACTGTGATGGTGTAATAACTTTATGGACCCGATGTGCAATCTTAACATATTTGTTATGTTATGACGACGTTTTCCGTTGTGGTGCATTTTGCGGATATCTTTGTCATGTGTGGATTGGTGATGTTGTTTTGTGGAATTGAATTATTGTCCCTTTTCTGTAAAGCTATTCTCTCGAATACTTTGAGGCATAAATATAAGTTCTTCTGTGGCAAATCTTGTCATCATCAATGCTCACTGACTGTGTCTTTACAGATGTCTCGTGGCACCCGAGGTGCGGAACAGTGTGCAAACATGAATCCACCACCTCCTCCACCACCACCCAATCCTGCTGAGTTAATGCAAATGATGGTGGACAATCAGAGGATGCTCACTGAGACCATCAATCGGATGGTGAATCAGGGTGGTCGTAATGCACATGAAGGGCCAGCTCCTAACTAGTACAGTAGCTTCAAGGACTTCATGGATACAAAGCCCCCACCTTTCAGAGAAGCTGAAGAACCCCTTCAAGCTGAAGAATGGCTGAACACAGTGGAACAAAAGTTCCGCTTGCTTCGGTTGACTGAAGGTTTGAAGGCAGAGTATTCAGCTCATCAACTGCAGGGTCCAGCAGGCATCTGGTGGAATCAGTATCGGGAAGCTCTTCCAGCCGACACTATGCTTGACTGGAATCTGTTTCGTGATGCTTTTAAAGGGCATTTCATTCCTCCTGGTGTTATGGAGATGAAACATACCGAGTTCATGCAGTTAACTCAGGGCAACAAGACTTTGAAGGAGTATTTGCATGCTTTCAATCATTTGTCGAGATATGCTCCTGAGTTTGTGAACATGGAGACGAAAAAGATTGCTAGTTTCAAGCGGGGTTTGGGCCCCAAGTTGCTAAAGACTATGGGCTGCACTAAGTGTGCAACTTTCAATGAGTTTGTCAGTGATGCTCTCACTCAAGAGAACTATAACACTGTGTACACTGCGACCAAGACCCGCAAGAGGGCTTTTGAGGCCGGGACAGGGTCATCTCAGTCCAAGGCTCCAGTGGCAGCCAAGCCACCGTTCCGCGCTCCAACGCCTAACCAGCGGTACCGCCCTCCGATGAAGAAGAATCAGGTCAAGACAGGTTTTCGCAAGGGGTACTCTATTGCTCTTCCTAGGGGCAACACGGGACCCAACTATGCCAAGACTCCACCTGCCAACCGTCCGTGCTGGAACTGCAATCAGACCGGGCATTGGCAGAGCAACTGTCCCTACCTGCCAAAGAAGGTCAACCAGGGGAACGTCCGTCAGGGGCGTGTTCACTACACCACTGTAGAAGCAATCCCTGCTGGTGAGGTAGTTACGGCTGGTAAGTTTCTGGTCAATCAACATGACGTGCTTGTGCTTTTTGATTCAGGAGCATCGCATTCTTTTGTGAGTTCTGAATTTGTGTCTAAGCATAATCTCAAGGCAATTACACTTGATAAGGGCAGTTATTGTATTAGTGCTGTGGGAAATGATATTTTCACCAATCAAGTGGTTTTGGGGGCAACTCTGGAAATAGGAGGCCGTCAGTTTCTTGATGATTTGGTTGTTCTACCCGGTGTGGGCATAGATGTAATTCTGGGGATGAAGTGGATGAGTGGCAACGGAGTTCTTATCGACACCACCACTCGTGTAGTGATGTTGAAAGACCCGAATACCAAGGAGGCATTTCTAGTGCAACTCCCTCGTGATATTCAAATCCGTAGCACTGTGAATGCAGTTACATCTAAGGCTATTCAGGACATTCCGGTGGTGTGTGAGTTCCCGGACGTGTTTCCTGATGATTTACCCGGGCTTCCTCCGGATCGGGATGTGGAGTTCAAAATTGAATTGATTCCCGGTACCGCTCCTATCTCTAGAAGACCTTATAGAATGCCACCCAACGAATTAGCTGAGCTTAAGACCCAATTGAATGAGTTGTTGAAGAAGGGTCTTATCCGTCCTAGTTCGTCTCCTTGGGGTTGTCCGGCTATCTTTGTGAAGAAGAAGGATCAATCCTTGCGCATGTGTGTGGACTATTGTCCCTTAAATGCGGTAGCCATCAAGAACAAATACCCTCTTCCTCGCATTGATATCTTGTTTGATCAGTTGTCTAAAGCTAAGGTATTGTCCAAGATTGATTTGCGATCTAGGTACCATCAGATCAAGATCCATCCTAAAGATGTGCCTAAGACAGCTTTCTCGACGAGATATGGGTTGTATGAGTATCTCGTCATGTCCTTCGGTCTTACAAATGCACCTGCTCACTTCATGTATCTCATGAATTCGGTGTTCATGCCCGAATTGGACAAGTTTGTGGTGGTCTTCATTGATGATATCTTGATATATTCCTACAATGAAGAGGAGCATGCAGAGCATCTACGTATAGTGTTGTCGCGTTTGCGTGAACATCAGCTTTATGCCAAGTTTAGCAAATGCGAGTTTTGGCTGAAGAAAGTACCTTTCTTGGGCCATGTCTTATCTGAAGAAGGCATATCGGTGGATCCGGCTAAAGTGCAAGAGGTGCTGGATTGGAAAGTTCCAACTTCGGTACACGAGGTTCGGAGTTTTCTTGGTCCGGCTGGATATTATCGTCGATTCATTCCCGAATTCTCAAAGATATCTAAGCCTATGACTTGTCTGCTTCAGAAGGATGAGAAGTTTGTGTGGACGCCTGAATGTGAAGAGGCATTCCACAAGGTGAGGACATTGCTGACATCAGCTCCTGTTCTAGCCCAGCCTGATATCGAAAAGCCCTTCGATGTCTTTTGTGACGCATCAGGCATTGGTCTAGGTTGCGTGTTGATGCAAGAAGGTCGCGTTATCGCGTATGCCTCGCGCCAACTTCAAAAACATGAGGTCAATTACCCTACTCATGACTTAGAATTAGCGGCAGTTGTTCATGCTTTGAAAATCTGGAGGCACTATTTGCTGGGTAATCTGTGTAATATCTACACCGACCATAAGAGCCTCAAGTATATCTTCACTCAACCTGAACTGAACATGCGGCAGCGAAGGTGGCTTGAGTTGATTAAAGATTATAATCTACAAGTGCACTATCATCCGGGCAAGGCGAATGTGGTGGCGGACGCCTTGAGTAGGAAAGCGCACTGTCACTCAATCCAAGTGGAAGATCCGTTGTTGTCGCATCTTATGCATCCACTTGTGCTCAACCAGATTTCTTTGGAGAGTACTCTTCGCAATCGAGTCATCGAATTGCAGCAAACAGATGTAGGCATCCACCATATAAAAAGGAAAATGAAGGAAGAAGAAACCAAGTATTTCCGGGTCGATGAGAACGGAATTCTTTGGTTCAAAGATCGACTAGTGGTCCCAAAAGACCGCGAGCTGCGAAATCAGATCTTATCTGAAGCTCATTCATCCAAATTGTCTATCCATCCTGGTAGTAGTAAGATGTATCAGGATCGGAAACCTTTGTTTTGGTGGACAAAGATGAAAAAGGAGATCGCTGCTTTTGTCGCTCGTTGTGACAATTGTTGTCGTGTGAAGGCTGTTCACATGAAAGCTGGTTTGCTTCAACCCTTGTCAATTCCTGGTGGAAATGGGAAGAAGTCAGCATGGATTTCATCAGTGGACTCCCAACTTCTGTTAAGGGTTACGACTCCATCTGGGTGATTGTAGACCGTTTGACCAAGGTTGCTCGATTTATTCCAGTTCGAACTGACTATCGTCCACATCAATATGCGGAATTGAATTTCGAGCACATTGTTCGTCAGTATGGTGTGCCTCGAACAATTATATCAGATCGTGGACCACAATTCACTGCTCATTTTTGGGAATGTCTGCATGAGCAAATTGGTACTCATTTATTCCGTAGCTCTGCTTATCATCCCCAAACTGCAGGTCAGACTGAACGGGTTAACCAAATCTTAGAAGACATGTTGAGGGCATGTGCTCTCTCTTCAAAAGGTTCTTGGGTTAAGTGGTTGCCATTGGCTGAGTTCTCCTATAACAATAGTTATCAGGAGAGTATCAAGATGGCTCCATTTGAAGCTTTGTACGGTCGAAAATGTCGAACCCCGTTGAATTGGGTAGAAGCCGGAGAACGAAGGATTTATGGCATCGATTTCGTGAACGAAGCAGAGCAGAAAGTCCGTACCATCCAGCAACATCTGGAAGCTACTCAAGCTCGTCAGAAAAGTTATGCCGACAAAAGAAGGAAGCCGATTGAGTTTTCAGTTGGTGACCATGTGTATATCAAGGTGTCTCCGATGAAGGGTGTACAAAGGTTCGGAGTCAAGCGAAAGCTTACACCTCGTTATGTTGGACCTTATCGGATTCTCGAAAAGAAAGGGAATGTGGCGTACAAAGTTCAACTCCCTGTTGCGCTTCGAGCTATTTTCCCTGTCTTCCACGTATCACAATTAAAGAAGTGCCTTCGTGTACCGGAGGAACGAGTGGAAGTTCGAGATATCAAGTTGAAGTCAGATCTGGTGTATGAGGAGAAACCCGTAGCGATTCTTGATCGCAAGGAACAGGAGACTCGTAATCATGTGGTTAAGTTCTACAAGGTGTTGTGGAGTAACCACGGGGAAGAAGATGCTACTTGGGAGACGGAGGATTATTTAAAAGAAGTTTACAAAACATTCTTCGAAAATCAGTAAGCTTTCAAATCTCGGGACGAGATTTTTGTAAGGGGGGAAGGCTATAACACCCCAGTGTTATGGTTGCATCAATCATGTGCATAGCATGAGCATCATCATCTATTCAAAGCATATCATGATCATCATCTATCTAGAGCCATGTCATTCTATGCAATTATGTGATTTAAATTGCTTAAAGGGGCTTCCTATGCTTATGTTTGAGTGAACCATGCTTGTGTTTGTGCTATATGCCTTGGTAATTAATTTTTCTATGCTTAACTTAACCTTGGGAACAATGTTCTTGTTGATCACTTCTCCAAAATAATCACTTAAGTCATACTTATACAAATAGGCCCAAAAGACCTCTTTTGCTTAGGCTTTTAAAAAGTGTTTCATAAAATGTTTTCATGTTAAAACTTCCTACAGCAAAGTTGTAGAAAATTTTATAAGGAACAAAAGTTGTTTTATGGACATCTCATGAAAATGACAAGAAATAGCTCAAAAGTGACCCACAAGGCAGATTTAGGGCTGTTTCCAACACTTGGAAAAATTTCTAAGTCTTGGAACGAAACCAGTTTGCTCGATCGATTTTGGAAACTCTATATCTCTCAATCCAGGCCGATCTAGCTTTTGCTCCAGTTGGCAAAGTTGTAGATCTCGGCTAGTACTCCAACTTTGTCAACTACATCATCTCCTGGTTCGTGCTGGTTTAGGAGATAATCGTCGTCAAATAGCTCTGACAGTCGGCCATCGCTTTCTCTGAATCGAAGCCGAGCTCACCGTCGGGGATGGCCAGAGCGCCACCTGTCCGCCAGATGTCGTCCGTACGTCGGCGATGGCCCCGCTCGTCAGCTCCCAGCGCTCGCATGACGTCCACGGCGACGCCCCGCGCAGAGTGGACGCGTCCACTTCCTCTCTGCCTCACCCCTCTCGCCAGAAACGCGGCCGCCGTGAGCTCTCCGTCGCGAGCGAACTCCGGTGAGCTCGCGCGCGTTCCTTGCTGCACCATTGCTCACCAAACTTCACCAAAATCTCCGCCGTGACCCGCTCTCCATTCTCCACCCACCACCTCGCCGTGAAATCCACCGGTGAGCCGCCATTCCCTTTTTCCCCCAAATCGGGTCGCCGTGACCATCTTTTTCGGCGAGCCCAATGCCGAGCCCTGTGAAGCCTCTCGTCGTCTCTGGTTAGGTCCTAGAGGTTGCTTAGGTTTCTAGCTCACGTTTGCACCACTTGGTGGACGCTCTACCGAGCTCTCTGTCGCCGGACACGATGCGCAGCGCCGCCGTGTTTCCGCCGGAGATGAGCGCTCTCGTGGCCAGCGTGTTCCACGAGGTTTCAAGCCAAGCCGCGTACCTAGGAAGCTCCGCCGTAGTTCGCTGGTGCTGTAGAAGGTCTTAGGTCGCGCTCTACCGGCCTGAGGGCTCCGGCGTAACGCCGAGCACCTCCGCCGAGCCGCCATCGTCGACGGCGAGCCCCTTCCGGTGGCTCCGCCGTGGGAAAAGTGGGATCAATCGAGTCGCTAGAGTCTGGGGATCACGTTAGTGCCCTTGGTTTTGCCGGAGACCTCGCCGTCGCGGAGAAATCTCCGGCGAAAGTCGCCTCGGCCGTGAGGAAGACGACCCTGACAGGTGGGGTCCACTGTCAGCGTCACTCTCCTTCCCTCCTTTTCTTTTTTTCAAAATCCTGATTTTTGGCTTTCTTGCAAAAATCATATCTCCTGTTTCTGAGATCCAAAAATTGTGAAACCAATTTTGTGGTATTCCTTGGGATGGCTAGTTTTTAATAAAAATATAAAATGAACCATGTTTTCTGGGAAAATATTTATTAAGGATTTAATCTTGTTATTCGTGGATAAATTCATATCTCTTGTTTTACTGCTTAGTTTGTTCTAAAAATTTTGTGGTAGCCTCTGGGTGAGATTAGAATACTATGATAAATATTTCATGATTTTTGGAGTACTGCAGCTTGGATATGTAATTTAGGTGTGAGATTTGGCTTGTTTCTTTAATTAAATCATATAAAATAATTGGTGCTTATGCTGGTGTTCCACTTTGGTGGTAAACTTGTTTATGGT
The DNA here is from genome assembly GCF_000003195.3 of Sorghum bicolor. Classification (NCBI taxonomy): domain Eukaryota; kingdom Viridiplantae; phylum Streptophyta; class Magnoliopsida; order Poales; family Poaceae; genus Sorghum; species Sorghum bicolor. The sequence goes on along the minus strand of NC_012875.2, from coordinate 16,953,392 downwards.
ATTCCTAAGATATAAATAATCTAAAATCTGTTGTTTGACACCATATAAGTCATGTTTCTGAATTTACGAAATAAATATCTTGGCACATGTTAAATGTATATCTTTAAATCGGTATGTGCAATTGCTCTGAAATTTTTATGGTGATGCTCTGGTGTTTTACTTGTACCTCTGTAATTTTTGTAGATTTTTCTGAGCATCTTGACTAATATCTTGTAGTTATGCTTTTTTCTAGAATTACTTGATAAATGCCTTGTTAAGTAAATGTTTGAGGGTTATCATCTGATGTTCTGGTAACCTTGTGATAGGCTTGTGCTCATAAGCCATGTGGTTGGCATGGTTTGTGTTTTGGTTATGTCATCAAGTAATTAATTATAGGGTTAAAGGCTGTTCTGGACAGCAAGGGAGCACTTTAACTTTTGTTTAATGATAATTTGGTTTTCTGAGAACCTTATCTAAATCAAAGTTGTTGTAAACTTATTGAACTAGCTGTGGTTTGAATTTGGGATGATTTGGTTTAGTAGTTTAAAAGTTATAGCTGTTCCAAGTTGGGTTCCAGAAATAGGTGCTCTCTGTTTTTCTGGGACAGAACCTGGAACTTTGTTTAAATGATTGGTTTAATATATGAATCTTGCTGTGATGTTTAAAGATGATTTGTAGACAATTTCATAAGCTTTCCAGAATGTCCTCACTTAAGTGTGTTGGACCTTGGTAGCAGTAGTTATGGTTTGTTTACTGAGCTGATCTGTTTTATGTGCTTGCTGTTATAAGTTAACTTGTTTAGTTTGTTTATTCATGTGGTTTTCTTGTAAGTTAACTTAGAAGTTTACTCCGTAAATGGGTGCCCAGTGAATCCATTATGTTATCAAGCATTCATTCTTGTGTTTGCACGTCTTCTCATTCACCGAGCATGCAATAGGTGCACCGGACGTGGCAGTTTCCTTCGAGCTCCAAGCGAACCCCGAAGGCCAGGAAGGCAGCCAGGAGGTGGAGGTCCAGCAAGTCGGACCCGAGGAGCCAGAAGAAGTTCAGTGCCCAAGTCACGAGCCAGCCTCGTTCATGAAAGGCAAGCCCCGGAGCATTCTAAGTCTCCCTTTACTTTTGAAAGTTTATTTAATATGTTATATCTATTGCTGCATTAAGTATAGGAGTTGTGATGAAACCTTTGCTGCATTTTACTCATTCCTTGTCCAGATACCTTATCACTACCTGGTTATAGAGTTAGGATCGAGTAGCAGCTTAGCCATGCTTAAATCGGTAGAAGTCGGGTGATATCCTGTCACCTGCGCGATATAGGGTTATGTCGGATCACGATGGTCCATATGTGCTACCGTGGATGGAACTTGATTAATTTGACTTAAGCCGGGCGGAGTTTTGCAAGTTTGTAGCAACTCCGTCTGTGGCAGCTAAGGACTGATCGTTGTACGTCCTCTTGTCATGTTGAACGCATGCCTGACACTTAGTTGGCCGGATAACTCGTTTCGACCGCGAAGCCGAGTAGTATGACTCAGGCTGGAAGACCGGCAAGTATAAAGTGCGCACTACCGGAGGAAGTGCGGTGTGCGGGGGACCATTGGCGTAAGCCAAAAGGTAGGTGAGTTAAAATTCCTGACCTCCCTGGCAGAGTGGTAGCCCTGGGAGTGCGGCGCTGATCGGAGCCGCGATTCCTGAGTCATACCAAAGGTGACCCGTTGGCTCTCCGACGGGGGATGCTTGGGTGAGTGCTAGGAATAACCCTCCAGCTGGATAGGAATTCGATTCGAATCGCCGTCTCTCCCGGTCAGTGAGAACTTGACAGAGCAGCGGCAAACGTAGCATTCACTAATGAACTTGGTTCATGATAATGATGATAGCAAGGAAGAACATAAGATGAACTTGATATGGTTATTATTGCTTGTATTAATCAAGTGAAGTGCTTTAGTTCAGGTGCTAATCTAAGTGGTAGGCTAATGATAAATAAATAAGATGCTCTCACAATAACTCAGTCATAATAAAGGCTTTTGGCAAAAATGTCGAGTCGACCAGCTCTACTTTTATTTCTTAGCCTTGCATGATCCTTGGTGTCTTTTATGTTTTACTAGACGGGTAAGTCTAGCTGAGTACATTCTCGTACTCAGGGTTTATTCCCACCTGTTGCAGATGACATCTTCTATGACGGTTTCTGCAAGACCTGTCTCCATCCCGCTGGGGATGAGGACTAACCGTTGGGCACGGTTCTCTAACAACCTCGTATCTGATGCTTTTGGAAGGATGGCATAGACTCTGGCAGTCACTTGAACTTAAGAACTGAATTTGGAAAGAGTGTGTGTAACTATTTTGCTTCCGCTACTTCAAACTTGTGTTGTAATAACTTAATACTCCGATGTGGTGCCGCTTCGACGGCAATGTATGACTTTGTAACATTCGCTGTGTTTCTGTTGAACTATTACGATCTTGGTTTGTTGTGAGTTGGTTTGAAGTCCTTCGTGATTTCGATTGACTACCGGGATTATATGGGCTTAAGTTTGGAAACTTGATTGCTTGTCGATCGTTTCTACACTTAAACTCTTATAATTTGGTCGGTTCTGTGACAGCAGGAGCCGACAGCGCCTGTAACACCCTAGGTGTTAAGCATGCATTTAGCTCTATCACAACATGCATAAGCATTCTCATCAAGCATAGCATCATGAGCATGTCATTCATCCCAAAACATGATTTTATGTGCTTTATTTCATGTGTTTTAATTATGCTAAAAATATGATGCTTGCTTCTAAAAATGTGAAATATTCAAACTAGGTTGATTTATGTGTAAGAAGAATTTAGAGTATTTTTGTGTAATTTTTGGAGCTATGGAATTTGAGAAATGGAATTTATACAAGATTTCCAAATTGAATTTATTTAAAAACCTAGAACTAAGTTTTAATTTGTAATTCAAATTCTATTTGGAATTTGTCTTACTTATTAAAGCAAAGTTGTAGAGTTTTTGATTTGGAACAACTTTGTTTTTGGGAGCAAGAGGTGAAAATGATTTTAAATTGGTCCAAATGAATTTAGAAAGAATTTGGAGAAATGAAATTCAAAAAAAAAGAGAAAGGGGCAGGCGCTGCTGGGCCAACCCCGCTTCCCTTTCGGCCCAGCGAGCAGCCCGGCCTGCCTCCCCTTTCCCCTCTCTCCCGCGCGTGCGGACGCGCCTCGCTCCACCCGGCGCCGGCCACGTGGCGGCCGTACACCGGCGTTGGACGCGCTGCGGCCGGACACCGACCCCCCTGGTCGGGACGCCGGCTCGGGCTCCCAGGCCATTTCGCCCGTTCTGTCCCCCGCGCCTTCCTTCTCCTTTCTCCCTCCGCTCGCACCGCGCAGCAGCAGCAGCTCCTCCGCGCGCCATTACCGGAGAAAGCCCCGCCGCTCGCCGTCGACCGCACCAGAGCCTCAAGCTCACCGCCGAGAGCACCAGCGCCTTCGTCATCGATAGGGTAAGCTTGTGCGCGCGTTCTACCGAGGTGAGAGTCCGTCGAGCGCCGTGAATCGCTCGCCGGAGTTACCCCGAGCTCGCCGGAGTACTCCGCCGCGACGGATCTTGTGTTTCTCTGCCTCTTTTCGCTGGTTCTTGGGTGCGCTAGGTCGGTAGGGTGGTGAGGAAGCTCGGAGAGGCGTTTGCGCACGCTCTACCGCGCCGGAGCGGCCTGGCCACGGCGAGCAGCGCTGCCGTGCCGCCATGCATGCTCGTCGGAGGTGTTCCGGTCATCCTCCGTCCAATCCAAGGGTACCGTTGGGTGCGCCTCGCTGCGGGGAGCACGTTGGTGCTTACCCCGTGGCCGGAGACCTCACCGTCAGCGAGATCTGCTCGTCGGAGGTGAGCTCCCTCTCGGTCTCGCTGACCAGTGGGGTCGGGGACCCACTGTCAGTCGCAGGGGGATCCCGGTGGGTGTAGATCTGGGTGTGTAGCCTTTTTCGTCGGTTTTCTTGAATAAAAGTTTTCCAAAAATTGATTCAAAACTTGTAAAATTCATATCTTGAGTTCTACAGCTCCAAATTGGATGAAATAAATTTTGGTGTGCTCTATATTTCCAGATCTACAGTTTGATGTAATTGCATGTCATGTTTGAGTAACTTTTCTGAATGAATATATTTAATCCATGTTTTTACTAAACTTGGAAAATGCATAGTAAATAAAATATGGTTCAGAAAAATGTGAAACTTGATTTGTTAGCTCTGCATGTATGTTTACTCACTGGAAAAATATTGCTACATATTATTTGGTGTATAAATGAAATTATGGTAATTTAAATGCTTGCATGGCAGTGATGTATGATTTTTAATAATTAATTGGATCATGTAATAAATCTGGAAAATTTTGTGGGTGTTTCTTATGATATTAGACAAATTGTAAAAATATGAAATCTGTTGTTTGACACTTATATCACAGTAGAGTGATCATACTTACCCTATGAATTAATCTTGTGATTTTTGTGGCTTAAATTAAGTATCCCAAAATTATGAAAAATTTACAGTAGACTTTGTGCTTAGCTGGTAGTCTCCTGTAATTTTTGTGGAATTTAGTGATGAACAGAATTGCATGTGATTTTTAAGGGGCCTAGAAATGAATAAAGAAAATTTATGAATTGTTGTGTATATAGGTTGAATAGGATAGGTTGGGTTTGGTGTATCTTTGAAGCATCATGTGGGTTGCTGGTTGCATTTGAAAAATAAGTGTAGAAGAGAATGCAATAGATATTGATTCAATTGTTTGTTCTTGGATGATGTTGACTACCTTGTAATGAGCATGACTAAGTACATTACATATGCATCATGTCATGACTCCTCTGGTACTTTCTCATACAAGCATCCACTCGGGCATCTCGCACTCCACTCATAAGCACACATGCATCATACAGGCTCGCAGGAGAACGAGGTGGGACCCGAGGAACCCGAGGAGATTCAGGAGCAGGAACCTCCGGAAGCACAGGAACCCGAAGAGGAACTGCAGGAGTGTCAGGATCACTGACCCAGCACGTTTGAGAAAGGCAAGCCCCGGAGCATTCTAAGTCTCCCTATTCTCGCTAACTTACATGATGCACTGTACTTGCTCTACTATATTGCATCTAAGTGATAGGAATTGCCTGATACCGTTGATGCATATGTACTCCTTGTTATCCCTACTCGCTCACCTACCTTATCCTATGTATATAGGCACGGAGTCTATGCTTAGCTTGCTTAGTCCGGTAAAAGTCGGGTGATTTCCTGTCACCTGCGAGATATAGGTGGATACCTGCTCGATTAAGCATTGGTTGATCGGGGAAAAGAATAACCAAGTGTGGAATGAATTTGGAGACCGGGCAGGGTCTTATGGTGGGTTGACTATAGTGCCCCTGCCTGTGTCGATTAAGGACCGATCGTTGATGGCCCTCTTGTCATGTTGAACGCATGCCCCACACTTAGCTGGAAGGATAAGTCGTTCCGACCGCGAAGCCTGAACACTATCCGGGCCGGGAATCGAGCCGCCATGTGCTGTATTGGTGATGGTTGAGGAGAACGACGAGGGCGCGGCGCGCAACCTTGGTATACCTTGGATACCTCGGTCGCCGGAACGGTCCTCGGGTACTGGCGGTGCCTGCCGAACCCGCAAATTGGTCCTGGATAGTGTAATACGGTGATCTGAAGCTCACTTGATTAGTGAGTGTGGTTTGTGTGGGGAATACCTCGCCAGCTGGTTAGAAATTGATTCGAATCGCCATCACTCCTGGATAGTGAGCACTTGACATGAGCCCTGACCTCGTAGTAAGGACTATGGAACACTTGGGTTATAATGAAAGGGTTTATGAATGCTATGATGAAGTACTATCATATCCTTATACTCGCTTGTAATAGTGCAGGTGCAAACCTAGATTGATAGGTAATGATACTTTCAACTTGACCAAATTAAAAGAAGAAAGACTTATGTAGGTTATGATAGTAAAATCCTACGGTTTTGCAAAATGGTTGTGAGCTACCCCACTATATAGCCTTCATGATCCTTGATGAGTCTTTATTTTAAGTTTATGACGGGTAAGTCTAGCTGAGTACCTTCTCGTACTCAGGGTTCTACTCCCATGTTGTTTTGCAGATGGTCAAATGTACTTTGGTTATTGCATCCTCTGTCTGTACCCAGCCATGGGTGATGACTAGACCAAGGGCGATGGTCACTCCGTCTCTTCTTTTGCTTTTGTGGGAATGACCGAACTATGGCACTGTATCAGACTAAGTGTGTGTGTTGTATTTTCGAACTATGAAGCTTCCGCTACTTGAAGAACTTGGTTTGTAATAACTTTAAGAACTCCGATGTATTTTATGAATGTTGTAATCTGTATGTATTTGTGAATGGCGACCGCTAAACTTATTACGATTTTGGCTGTTGTGCGTTATGTGGTTTGAAATCCTTCGAGATTTCACGGACTACCGGGATTATATGGGCTTAAGCGTGATGGTTTGACTACGCAAATGGTCACTGTTAGGCTTAATCTCTTATAATTTGGTCGGTTCTGTTACAGCTGGCATCGAAGCAAGGTTTAGCGAGTTACTGTTCATAAGTACGTTCTAAACAAAATCTAAACCGATCTAATAAAGGATTTTATTAATTAATAATGATCAAGGTGTTAAACTAAGTTTTGGAAAACTATCTAGTGTGCCATGGTCATATCCTTTATGCCCAGTTAAGGACTCTAAGGTGGCTAGTTAAGTACTGACTTGGGGGTTAATGCATCATATTTTTATTTCGTCGCTCATACGGCGTGCAATAGTATGAGTACCATTCATTTGAGTGGTAATGTATGGATCTATTTTTCCTCTACGTCATGGTAAGTGGGAGCTGTGAGAGCAGGATCGGATACACTGCCGGTCTAGGGGAGTGTTGTTAGGTACAGTGTCATGCACACATGTTTTGGTGTGTCTTGGAAACAGTACCGCATGTTGGGAATTCCGTCCTGAGAGGCGATGCCGTCATTAGGGCGATGATATGGGTAGCAACACATCACATGCATGGGCGGGTGTCAGTGTATGTGAAGTGCATAGTTTTAAATTTTGTTTTGCATTAGCATACTGTGGGTGGGCTGAAATGAGTTTTCTGCAGGTACCCTAACCACGTTCTCGCTTAGAACGCTAGTTACGTTATGAGAGAACGTTGTGTGCCACCGCATATACCGCTTAGTGTTAACCTTTGTTTCTAAGTTGTGAGATCGTAAGTTCGTGCATGCATCATGTTCATGTCATATCATTCCTTACTTTCCCCCTTAATTTAATCTGTCCTAATTCTAAATAAAATAATTAAAGGTAATCCTCGCTCTTACCCACGGTATTCCATTTGCAGCAGATGGCACGCACTAGGCTCACCGCTCGCAAGTCCACTGGTGGGCGGGCCCCTCGCCATCCGTTGGCAGCTAGGAGCTTGCGACATAAGAGCAAGTTCCTGGAGGAGTTTGGGATGCCCACTTTGCTTTGGAGGGTGCTCAGTTCGATGGGGTATCCCGAAGGAAGGGAGCCTCGCTACTATTGGGATAAGGAGCCGCTTGGTGACGAGACCCTGGTGGGGATCGAGGCAGTTGTCCCTACCAGTGGAGGAGACCCTGCTTGGGGTGGCTGGGTGTACGAGTCCCGAGGTGTTACGCCTTTCCACGGTGCCAGTAGGGCAGCTTTCGCAGTTTGGGGGACCTCATGGAGAGGTTTCCCCAAGAGCTGGCCCATGCCTTCGCTGGGGTGTTTCCCCGGGGTGACCCCTACACTTCGGTGTGGGATCAGTCCGAGGTGAACGCTCTAGAGAGGAGTGCGGATAAGGACCAGCACAGTGACAGTGCAGCTATGAGTGCCATGTACGCGTTGATGAAGACCTATGGAGGCCTAGAGCGTTGTTTGGGTCGATTGTCCAGGTCTCTTCTCACCGTCCAGGATGAGAAGCGTCAGTTGAAGCGTGAGTTTGACTCTGAGGTTGAGAGGCTGCAGGCAGAGTTGGCCCGTGTGACCAGAGAGAGATCAGGCAGTCCAGAAGAACAGTGAGCTGAGTCAGGACCTGCTTGCAGTACGGGAGCAGAAGGACAGGGCGACCACTGCTCACAGGAACTGCGAGCGCATGCTAGTCCATGTGCTTGGACAGAGGAATGAAGCCTGGCACGAGGAGGACACTTTGAGGGCCCGACAGCTGGAGCTAGAGCAGCAGCTAGCTAATGCTGAGGAGTACAATGAGAACTTGCATGAGGAGATCCACCAGCTGCATAACCAGCTCCACCCTCACCACCTGCCTGGAGCAGCTGAGCTAGACTCTGAGGATGAGATGGACGCGGATCCCGAGATAGAAGCAGCTGCTAGTGGAGATGAGGATGAGGATGGCTCCGGTATGGACAGTGACCATAGCGAGTAGATGCTGGGGTTCGAGAGCTAGTCCTTCTCCTTTTGTTGTTGTATGTTGCATGGCATATCGTGTACTTTTGGATCTGGGCTATGTAAGACTTTATGAGTTAATGCTGAAAGTCCAGTGTATGTATGCTGGTGTCGAGGGTATCAGTAAGGGGTACCCTCAGCGATGCGCATTATGAGATTGTCCGTACGCAGGTTGAGACCCTCAATTCGACGCTCTAATCTTACGTATGCGCCGCCATCGACGGCCGCAACCTCGAAGACGGAAATAGCGTCGAGCGAATCGATCAGGCGTCGAGCGCCGGTTACCGTCGAATACGGAACAGGCTCACGCGAACCGGGGGGCGTCGAGCGCAAGGACGCCGTCCGCCGCCTGACGCGCGCACGCGGGCCGGAGCATTAAATGCGCCTGATGCTTCCCCACCTAACACACAGGTCACGGGAGGCGTGATAGGGAACAGGCTTCCGTCCCATCAATCTTTTTGCAGCTTTCCCGCCGAACGACCCAGGGCATGGCAGGGCGCGGGAAATAAGGATGGGACGTCTAATCGGGACCCCCTCGAGACGTCTAAAGTCAGCGCTCCGGATATCAGCACAATGTACGGGGTCTGACCCTCGACCAGGCAGAGATCCTTCCAGGGGACGGGTTGGGCGTCGACTGACTACATCCCAACCACTCCGGCGGATTTGCCGCCGGATCGTACAAGCGTGCACCCGTCGAACCAATCCAAGACGGCGCGCAGAGCAGAATGCAGGGGCACGCGTGATCATCACCAGGCTATTAAGACGGGACGGCTCGAGGTCATGCCGGTACGGAAGCCTCGAGTAGGTCAGCGCTCCATGCTGCTATCGACTCCTATTCTGACGCCTATACATGTACCCTGGGTCTCTCCTTGGAACTATAAAAGGAGGGACTCAGGAATAGAACGACACAAGACCACGCTCATACGTAGTAGAGCTCCACACTTCATACCACGCTTGTATTCCCCCCTGTACAAGCACTTAGTTGCAAGATAATACAAACTCTCCTCCCCCCACTGGACGTAGGGCCTTCTCTTGCCCGAACCAGGATAAATCTCAGTGTCTTCTTGCATCACCATCTGGGAAAGGGAGCACGCATACAAATTTACTCGTTGGTGTGACCCCCCGTGGGGAAAACACCAACAGCTGGCAAGTTGGGTGTACGCGAACCTTGTTGCGTGAACTTTAAGCAATCTGTTAGTGATGTTGTGCGTAGATGATGAATTGTTGTGCCTCTGTTTATTGTGCGAATTTATTCCCTCAGTAAATTCAGTACGGCATGATTCTACACATTTCTACCGTTGATAACAACTCCTAACAAATGCTTATCATTGACGTATGCAGATGGTGCAAACACGTGGCGGGGGTAACAGCAATCCGGGCCTTGGAGCAGGTACATCCGGAGGTGGGGCTCAACGGAATGAGGATAGAGCACCAACACCGCCACCACCACCGCCTCCTCCGTACACTGCGGACGTGTTTTTCGCGCAGTTTCTGGGTGTTGACGGTCCTTAAGTATCAAATTTAATTATCAAATAAATAAAGAAAAGGATCCAAATGAAATCAAGATCTAGACTTAGGGTTTTATCTGATAGAATTCCACGAGTTTTGGTGTTTGTCTATTTCTGCAGGGGGTTATCAGGAAATATGGAAGAAAGGCCCACATGTCGGGATTACGTAAAGATATTAACTTGCTGCGCAATTATCTTACATCTAGAAGACTCCAGAAGCCACGAGACCGAAGCGGAGGCGAAACGGGGCCAGAGGCAGGGCGCCCGCCCACCTCCTGTGTCCAATCAGGACTCTGCTTTGCGGGAGATCTCCACCGACCTAAAGGATGAATCTAAACCATACAATCTATGTCGGTTTGATCCAATGGCCCATATTCACTTGAAGGGACTATAAAACCAGACCCCCTGGCCCCTAGAGGAGAGAGAGCCTCTCAACCCTAATTCATTGTTCCATCAAGGGAGAAGAAGCCTCTGATCAAGATTAGAGCCACCACATCAATTAGATATCTAGATTAGCATAGCTACATAGGATTAGAACTAGAAGGAGTCAATCTTCGATTGGTTTCCGGATCTGTCAGGAGGATTCTTGGTAATTCTCTAATTGTGTTTCTAATTGCTTTCTAATTATCTTTGTTCTTCAATATTATGAATATGACTTTGTTCTACTTCAATATATTGCTTATGACTTTGCTCTACTTGCTTATATTCAAGATTATATTGTTCTTAGTTTATCATAGTTATGTACTTGGCTTAGTTAGATTAGATCTATATACATGCTTAGGATCGTATAGCGCTTATCCATCGGATCCATGGGTAAATGATAGATATTGTGTAGGCGTGGTGCTTATACCGTATTTATCTGCGATTGTACCCAATATGCCAGATCGTGGGGTGGTTCGTGATAGTGACAGCTTCATTGATTCTTATATAGTCCCCCTCTCGTGTATTGGGCTGGCAGAGCAACATTATTACAGGGGAGTGATTGCTATGTTTCTCATATTCCTTGCTAATATCACTATGCACAGGCGTAGTCTTGTCTCACAATGATTGCTAAGTATGCTTGCACTAACTATGATAATGCTAGACTATATAGTTAAGAATAACTTAGGGAATATTCTTGTAGTTCGTTCTAATACCATGCTAATGACTTTCTAGAGTATCTAATTGAGGTGCTTATCATATTTATTATGTGGCTAGATCAGATTAGTTATCCTTGTCACTATTATTATTTCATATATCTTTTATGTGACACTTATCCCTGTATGAAGAGTTAAATATAATGTTCTCAATTATACATGCAATGATAGATGCTCAATCTCATATTCTATTCTGTAATCATTAGTGATGATTTCTAATCCCTTCCCAGTGGTAAAAATATAAATAACGATACCTGGAATACTTCCCGGTTAAAATGCTGCATCGGTATTAATCTGTGCGCTTGCAGATCCCATTCATTATTTATTTAGAAGAGCAATTGCATATTTCAATACCGCGTCTCTTATATCATGCTGGGGATGACAACTTGGCTTAAGTGGTGTGAGGGATAGGTTTGGCATTTTTGGCACCGTTACTAGATTTAGAGAACTTAGTCTACTTTTGGTAATGATGTTAAGAATACCCAAGAAGCATTTTTTGGCGCCGTTGCCGGGGAAGGTTGATTACCAATCAGGAATGAAATAAAAGATTTTGAGTTATCATTCGCATCACTAATATGATTGAGCTTATCTATTCTCTCATACAGTTTTACCCCGATGTTTTTCTATTTTATCTTATGCAGGGGAATGTATGAATAGAAGACATCTTCCAGGAAATTTTGTTGACAATCTCGAAGCATTATTCAAGAAGACGAGGGCCAAGCTCAAGAAGAGATCATCAACACTTTACGAAGAAGCTTCATCCAATCAAGAAGATCACCAGAACTTGTCTTCAGAGTTCGAAGCCATGGCGAACAAATCGATCCGCGAGTTCTCAGCTCCCACTACGGACAACATCCGCACTGGACCTGCTGCAGAGATCGATGGCAACTTTGAGCTCAAGCCTGGACTTATCAACATGGTGCAATCCAACCAGTTCTGTGGGAAGGCACACGAAGATGCTAGTGCTCATTTACAATACTTCCTGGAGATTTGCAACACATTCACCATACAAGGAGTTTCCAAAGACGCTATACTACTTCGCCTCTTCCCATTCTCACTGTTAGGAAGAGTGAAGCAGTGGTTTTATGCTACAAAGGAGAAGAACACTACGTGGGCACTCTGCTCAACAAACTTCCTGGCTAAGTTCTTTCCCATGGGCAAGACCAATGCTCTCCGTGGGAAGATTACAAGTTTTCAGCAACAAAATGATGAATCTGTTCCAGAAGCATGGGAGCGCTTTCAAGACTACATCCTAGAATGTCCCCATCATGGAATGGAGAGTTGGCTACTGATGCAGACGTTTTATCATGGGCTCAGCAACAGTGCCCGAGAGACCATGGATGCTGCAGCTGGAGGAGCATTCTTATCACTTACTATACCACAAGCCACAGCTCTTGTGGAGAAGATGGCGTCCAATCAAAGCTGGAATGAAGAGAAGACCCAGACACGCAAGAGAGGTGGAGGTATGCATCAGCTGAAGGAGGTAGACATGCTGTCTGCAAAGCTAGACCTGCTCATGAAGAAGCTCGACGATAGAGCTGGAGACAGGAAAGAAGTTATGCACATCTACGACTCTCACATGACTTGTGAGGAGTGTGGAGACACTGGACACTCAGGCAATCACTGCCCTGAGATACTTGTGGATGTAAACTACATCAGCAACAACAACAACAACTACTACAACCGTCCTCAACAAAATCAAGGTTGGAATCAACAGAGGCCTAACTACTCAGGTAATTATCAAGGTAACAATTCTTACAACAACAACAATAGTAATTTTCCACCTTTGAGGGAGTTAGTGTCTAATCAAGGAAAGCTAATGGATAACCTATCTAAGAAATTGGCATCTAATGATAAAATGCTAGAAAATATAAATAATAGAATGGATAATTTCTCTACTGCCATCAAGAATCAAATTAGCTTTAATAAAATGATTGAATCTCAGTTAAATCAAATAGCTGCTGCTGTTCCTACTACTAACCCCGGTATACCATCACAACCGGAAGGATTAGAATCTGCAAATCTTGTAGACATGTTTGATGCAGGTAATTGGAGTAACCCCGTCAATGAATTCTCTACTGACCTTCTGCCGGTCAAGAGAGGCGATCCAGGACGCCCCGTCATCCCGATCTCCATCGGCATGGTGGACGTTCCAGAAGCACTCTGCGACTTTGGCTCTAGTGTCAACATTATACCTAGGGTACTCTATGAAAAATTCTTTACATATCCTTTATTAGAGACAACCATGTGTTTGCAGTTTGCAGATCAGACGATAACTTTTCCAAAAGGAATAGTGAAGAACCTTTGTGTCCGAGTTGGTACCTTATATGCCCCAGCAGACTTCGTAGTGGTAGAGACCGGAAATGATGAGAGAGCACCTATCATCCTAGGGAGGCCATTCTTGAACACCACGGGAGCTATCATCTACGCCAGTGCTGCCAAAATCAGTTTCTACGTCAAAGGGAAGAAGGAGACATTTTTCTTCAAGAACAAGACTACACAAATTCCAAATCAAGCCAGACGTAAATCAAGGAAGAGGACCAACAGGAGAAACAGGAACAAGCAAGTGTGGACCGAGTCAGCTAAGATGGTCACTGTAGTCCATGGAGGCCAAGATCACCAACTTAAGTCACCGTTTTTGACCAAGAAGGACGACCCAGGAATGCCAAGCATCTACTGCTCCATAAATGGATACAACTTCTACAAGACGATTTGCGACACCGGATCGGGCGTCAACATAATGGCCGCAGTCACCTATCGGCTCTTGTTCGGGACCATGCCACTAAGACCAACATACATCCAGCTCCAGATGGCAGATCAGACATTTCGAGATGTCAAAGGAACAGTAACTGATGTCCCAGTCAAAATAGACGATCACTTTGTCTACACAGACTTTCAAGTTGTTGACATGGGAGAAGACGAGTATGATCCACCCATCATCCTTGGAAGACCGTTCCTCAGCACCGTTAAAGCAATTATCTACATTGGAACCGGAGAAGTCCATATGCACTTCCCCTCAGAGAAGGTACGCCGTTATTTTACTGACCGTAACTATATCATTAAAGAATCTAAGCAGGTCAGAAAGAGACGCAACCGCAACCAGAGGAGGCAGATCATCAAGGACGGATGAGCAGACTATGAAGGAGAAGTTGTAAGGTCAGAAGACGTTGAGTTTAAACAAAATTATCCAGAGGAGATTGAAGCACCGAGTCAGGTATCGAAAATGAAGATAACTATACATGAAGAGGAGGCGCTGCCGGAAGTACCGACTACGCCTCCCAACGAACCTCAGGACGATTAAGAAATTGGAGAGTCCCGTTCGGAGGACTTAAAAACACCGAACGCCTTGCCAAGAGGTAAACTTGGTAGTTATCCTTTCCCTTTCAATTATTTCAAATAGTTTACTTAATTAATCATGTTCATACTATCTTAAAAAGAAAATAAAAATGTGAAAAAACTGTAAGCCCCATGTGAGTAGACGAGTGGCATAAAACCCATAAGTACATTCACTGTGGTGGCATAAAAATAAAATAATTATTTTTCTGCTCTATAAAAACAAAAATATAAAAACAGAGAGTAATATTTATTAAGGAGTCTCAAGATAATAAAGGCTAGATATTTATGCTAACACTTAATCAGTTCCACAAGCTATGTTGTCTATTTGAGCTCCACATAATTTAAGAATCAAGAAGACTAGCAGACAGAGGACATTCTATTCGCTGTCAGAATACTGCCGACTTTCAAATACACCTCTGCCACCTGCTAGCTACGTCAAGAGAAATTACATCAAAATTCAGCTTGGGGGAGAGTACCCCCATTTATCTCGATAAGTATTTCTTTCTATCTATCTATCTTTATACTTATATTATTTTAGAATATAAATACACATAAACTATGGAAACCAAATAAAGAGTTTATGCTTATATATGTCTTTTGCTTAGTGTGTTTAATATATAAATAAAGTGCTATGCTAATCTGTATCTAAATAAAACTTAAGCATGGATATGATGAATAGTTGCTCTGCCTAATTTGCAAATTTTAAGTTCTCTCTCAAGTTTAGATATAACTGTTATAATTTAAAGCTTGCCCTAGACCTAAACTTGTGGGATGAAAACTTGATCTGAAGTCTAAGTTGTTAACGGATACGATATGGGAAGGTTGAGCTGCTGTTTATCTATTCCTAGAGATGCTAGAATTCTGGAGAATTTTATCTTTGAAAATCTTTAAAATATTGCATGATGAGTTCCTATATGATGAGAGTTTAAATTCCTACCACAGCCATATATACATGCTTGCTAGACTTTGAGCCACACATTTACTATTTACTGCTTATGAGCATTGAGTGTGGTCAAGCTGTGTAGACCCTTAGGAGCTTGTCATGTGGTTAAATCAAGATTTTACTTGCACGTTCACTCATATATGCTACTTCTACTCCGGAAGTACCATCCACATATATCCACCCATTCCATCTCCAGAATCACCCAAAAATATTCTACTCCTAATCCGGGAGAGAATAACCAAAAATATTTCTGCTTTTCCCTTGTGAAATAAATGCTCAAGTTATCTTGTTACTACCACTTGCTATATTATCTCAAGAGATGAATGCTCTGAAAAAAAAAGAAAGAAAAAAAAAGAGAGATACGAGGAAATAAAAAGGAGCAAGTGCTCGGAACCTCGAAAGAAAAGAAAAAGTGAGACGAGAGGTAAAGATGGACAAGTGTCCGACAGTAGAATTAGGGGTACAAGATACCCACCTGAGAGACAAGAAAAAGATAGAGCATCTCATTCTCATCATAAAGTTTCAAAAGCAAGGAAGGTATGTATCCCCTCAAAAGAGCAAAGTAGAATTAGACTTCCACCTCCATTGTTTTCACCATTGTTGTCACCATCATCACCATACACCATTCATTCGCCACACATGCACATCTTGATTTGGCTTATTGACTTGTTACTTTGGATCCATGGTTTGACTATGCAATAAATGTCTTGTAAGTATGTATACTTTATCTCCCACCTATGAGCTCCAGATATTAAAGCCTTATTAGAGTAGGATGAGAGAGAAGGCAATGTCACTATGCCTCATACCACAAATACCACATATCTTGAGAGAAGGCATATACCATCACTGCCTTGGTAAGGATCCAAAAATACCACAAAAGAGAGACCTGAGAGAATCATACAAGGAATCTCTGAGTTTTATTTGAAAATCTGCAAAAACTCCAGAGCTATAGCTGATCAAGAATAAGAGACATGGCACTTGGCTAGACTGTTCTATCTTTTAACCACTCAAGACAGAAGTGACGGTTACAAGTCCCATGGTGAAGGTAAAGTAAGTAAGTTTTAAGTCTTGACAGTTTACTCTAACTCAGAGATGAGATCTTATTTAAAAGCATGTGTACCGTCAAATTTTTAAAGATATTACAACCACTTATGATCCATAGCTGAGTCTATCCTTGCTCAGGGACGAGCAAGAGGTAAGCTTGGGGGAGTTTGTTGACGGTCATTAAGTATCAAATTTAATTATCAAATAAATAAAGAAAAGGATCCAAATGAAATCAAGATCTAGACTTAGGGTTTTATCTGATAGAATTCCACGAGTTTTGGTGTTTGTCTATTTTTGCAGGGGGTTATCAGGAAATATGGAAGAAAGGCCCACACGTCGGGATTACATAAAGATATTAACGTGCTGCGCAATTATCTTACATCTAGAAGACTCCAGAAGCCACAAGACCGAAGCGGAGGCGAAACGGGGCCAGAGGCAGGGCGCCCGCCCTGTCCTACTGGGCGCCCACCCACCTCCTGTGTCCAATCAGGACTCTGCTTTGTTGGAGATCTCCACCGACCTAAAGGATGAATCTAAACCATACAATCTATGTCGGTTTGATCCAATGGCCCATATTCACTTGAAGGGACTATAAAACCAGACCTCCTGGCCCCTAGACGAGAGAGAGCCTCTCAACCCTAATTCATTCTTCCATCAAGGGAGAAGAAGCCTCTGATCAAGATTAGAGCCACCACATCAATTAGATATCTAGATTAGCATAGCTACATAGGATTAGAACTAGAAGGAGTCAATCTTCGATTGGTTTCCGGATCTGTCAGGAGGATTCTTGGTAATTCTCTAATTGTGCTTCTAATTGCTTTCTAATTATCTTTGTTCTTCAATATTATGAATATGACTTTGTTCTACTTCAATATATTGCTTATGACTTTGCTCTACTTGCTTATATTCAAGATTATATTGTTCTTAGTTTATCATAGTTATGTACTTGGCTTAGTTAGATTAGATCTATATACATGCTTAGGATCGTATAGCGTTTATCCATCGGATCCATGGGTAAATGATAGATATTGTGTAGGCGTGGTGCTTATACCGTATTTATCTGCGATTGTACCCAATATGCCAGATCGTGGGGTGGTTCGTGATACTGACAGCTTCATTGATTCTTATATAGTCCCCCTCTCGTGTATTGGGCTGGCAGAGCAACATTATTACAGGGGAGTGATTGCTATGTTTCTCATATTCCTTGCTAATATCACTATGCATGGGCGTAGTCTTGTCTCACAATGATTGCTAAGTATGCTTGCACTAACTATGATAATGCTAGACTATATAGTTAAGAATAACTTAGGGAATATTCTTGTAGTTCGTTCTAATACCATGCTAATGACTTTCTAGAGTATCTAATTGAGGTGCTTATCATATTTATTATGTGGCTAGATCAGATTAGTTATCCTTGTCACTATTATTATTTCATATATCTTTTATGTGACACTTATCCCTGTATGAAGAGTTAAATATAATGTTCTCAATTATACATGCAATGATAGATGCTCAATCTCATATTCTATTCTATAATCATTAGTGATGATTTCTAATCCCTTCCTAGTGGTAAAAATATAAATAACGATACCTGGAATACTTCCCGGTTAAAATGCTGCATCGGTATTAATCTGTGCGCTTGCAGATCCCATTCATTATTTATTTAGAAGAGCAATTGCATATTTCAATACCGCGTCTCTTATATCATGCTGGGGATGAGAACTTGGCTTAAGTGGTGTGAGGGATAGGTTTGGCATTTTTGGCATCGTTACTAGATTTAGAGAACTTAGTCTACTTTTGGTAATGATGTTAAGAATACCCAACACTGGGGAGCCAATGCAACATGGAACAAATGCAGCGCAACATGGAAGAGGCTCTGCGCAACATAGCTGACAACACCCGTCGTGGGGATAACCAGGGTGGCCGAGAGGTCAACCAGTACAGTTCATTCAAGGACTTCATGGATACCAAGCCACCAATCTTCAAGGAGGCCTTGGAACCGCTCGAGGCAGATGAGTGGATCAACACTATGGAGCAGAAGTTTCGTCTTCTCCGAATGACAGAGGAACTTAAGGCTGAGTATGCGGCACATCAGTTGTAAGGACCCACTGGGATTTGGTGGTCCCATCACCGTACCACCTACCCAGAGGGGACCCCAATCACCTGGAACCGCTTCACCACCGCTTTCCGGGGAAATTACATTCCTCCGGGTGTGGTTGAAATGAAGGTTGGGGAGTTCATGAGGCTGTCCCAGGGGACGAAATCTGTAAAGGAGTATCTACACGCTTTCAATAATCTCGCTCGCTATGCCCCTGAGTTTGTAAACACGGAGGCTAAGAAGATTGCTAGTTTCCAGAGGGGCTTGAATCCAAAGATGCTGAAGACCATGGGTACAGGGGCCAAGGCTACCTTCAATGCTTACACCAGTGACTGTCTCACCCAGGAGAACAACAACTACTACTACAGTGCATCCAAGTCACGTAAGAGGGCTTTTGAAGCTGGATCATCTCAGTCCAGGGCACCAGTGGCAGGGCGGCAGCAGTATCGTCCTCCTGCCCCAGGTGCTAGGTTCCAACCGCCGCAGAGAAGGAACACCAGGCATCCAACGCAGCAGAAACCGTACAAGGTGGCGATAGCCCCTGCCAAGCCAAAGGCAATTCAAGCTGCAGCACCTGCCGCCAACAATGCGCCCAAGGGTCCGTGCTATAACTGCCACAAGATGGGGCACTTTGCTAAGGAATGTCCCTACCCCAAGAGGTAGCAGCCAACCTATCCAGCTCGTGTGCACCATACCTCGATTGAGGAAATCCCGGAAGGAGAACCGGTAACAGCTGGTATGTTTCCTGTCAACCAACATCTTGCAGTTGTTTTGTTTGATTCTGGATCATCGCATTCATTCATGAGCCAAGCATTTGCACAAAAGCATAGTCAACCAGTTACAGATCTGGGTTATGGCTACCGCATCAGCTCAGCAGGGGCAGATGTGTTGACCAATAGAGGGGTCCGAGGGGCAACCCTGGATATAAGTGGCCGAGTTTTTCGGGTAAATCTAGTGGTCATGCCTGGGTTAGTTTTGGATGTTATCATGGGCATGAACTGGATGAGAGAATGGGATGCCATCATAGATACTGGGAAGAGAATGTTATCTCTCAGAGAACCGCAGAGCAATCGCTCTTTTCAAGTACCTCTACCCAGTCGTCTTGACTTTGCTAGCATCTCTTGTGCTACGCACGTGGTTCCATTACCACAGATCCCAGTAGTCTGTGAGTTCCCTGATGTTTTCCCTGAGGAATTACCAGGACTTCCCCCAGATAGGGAAGTAGAGTTTGCAATCGAGTTGATACTAGGTACAGCACCGATATCGAGAAGGCCGTACCGGATGCCACCAAACGAACTCGCTGAGTTGAAGAATCAACTAAAAGAGTTACTAGATAAAGGGTTCATCCGGCCAAGCTCGTCGGAATGGGGTTGTCCAGCGTTGTTTGTGAAAAAGAAGGATCAGTCGCTGCGCATGTGCGTGGACTATCGTCCACTCAATGCCGTGACAATCAAGAATAAGTATCCCTTGCCAAGGATCGATATCTTGTTTGATCAGTTGTCCAAAGCAAAAGTGTTTTCCAAGATAGATTTGAGGTCCGGGTATCACCAAATCAAGATTCGTCCGCAAGATATCCCGAAGACTGCTTTTTCCACCAGATATGGGTTGTATGAGTATCTTGTCATGTCCTTTGGATTGACGAATGCTCCTGCATACTTTATGTATCTGATGAATTCAGTCTTTATGCCAGAATTGGATAAGTTTGTTGTGGTGTTTATTGATGATATTCTGGTTTACTCAGAAAATGAGCAAGATCACGCCGAGCATCTGAGAATCGTGCTGACACGATTACGAGAGCATCAGTTATATGCCAAGTTCAGCAAGTGCGAGTTCTGGTTGAAAAAGGTTCCTTTCCTAGGGCACATTCTGTCGGAAGAAGGGATTGCTGTGGATCCGTCAAAAGTGCAGGAAGTCATGGACTGGAAGGCACCAACTTCTGTCTCGGAAGTTAGAAGTTTTCTTGGTCTGGCCGGGTATTATCGCCGATTCATACCTGACTTCTCCAAGATTGCTAAGCCAATGACAAGTTTGCTACAAAAGGATCACAAGTTTGTCTGGACGGAAGGGTGTGAGTTAGCCTTCCGCACCTTGCGAAAGTTGCTAACCACTGCTCCCGTTCTGGCACAACCTAATATCGAAAAGTCTTTTGATGTGTTTTGTGACGCATCGAAGAGTGGCCTGGGGTGTGTGTTGATGCAAGATGGTAGGGTGATAGCTTATGCTTCCCGACAGTTGAGAAAGCACGACCTCGAGTTAGCAGCAGTAGTGCACGCTTTGAAGATTTGGAGACATTATCTGCTGGGAAATAAGTGTCACATTTATACCGATCATAAGAGTTTGAAGTATATCTTCACTCAGTCTGAGCTAAATATGAGGCAACGACGGTGGTTAGAGTTAATTAAGGACTATGATCTGGAAGTTCACTATCATCCGGGCAAGGCTAATGTGGTAGCAGATGCGTTGAGTCGTAAACCGCACTATCAAGTGGTTCAACCGTTGTTTGAAGATGGGTTCAATCTTATGCATCCTGAGGTCTTATGTCACATACAACTCAGTTGTTCACTCGAGAGTCAAGTCATTGAAGGACAGAAAACAGACAAGGGTATTTTCCACATCAAGGAGAAGATCAAAGATGACCCAAAAACTCAATTTCGCGTTGATGAGAAAGGGGTACTGTGGTTTCAACATCGGTTAGTAGTCCCGAAGGATCGGGAATTGAAGAATCACATCATGGATGAAGCCCATCTCTCTAAGCTTTCTATTCATCCTGGCAGTAGCAAAATGTATCAAGATCTAAGACCCCACGTTTGGTGGACCAAGATGAAGAATGAAATAGCCGCATATGTAGCCCGTTGCGACACGTGTTGCAGAGTTAAGGCCATCCATATGAAACCTGCAGGTCTGTTGCAACCGTTATCAGTTCCAGAGTGGAAATGGGAAGAGGTCAGTATGGACTTTATCACGGGTTTACCGACGACCAGAAAGGGGAATGACTCGATTTGGGTAATCATAGATCGATTGACCAAATCGGCCCATTTCATTCCTGTGAAGACTCGTTACCGACCTCCTGAGTATGCCGATATATATATGGCCAAGATTGTCAAGTTGCATGGTATTCCCAAGACCATCATATCGGATCGGGGACCGCAGTTCACCGCTCACTTCTGGGAGCGCATGCATAAGAGCTTGGGGACCAGTCTCATAAGAAGCACGGCGTATCATCCCCAGACTTCAGGTCAAACCGAGAGGCTAAATCAAGTGTTAGAAGATATGCTGAGGGCCTGTGTGCTATCATCCAAGGAATCATGGGAATCATGGTTACCTTTGGCTGAATTCTCATACAATAATAGTTATCAAGAGAGCATCAAGATGGCCCCGTTTGAAGCTTTGTATGGTCAAAGATGTAGAACTCCGTTAAACTGGGTGGAACCTGGTGAAAGAAGATACTATGGTATCGACTTTGTGAATGAAGCCAAGAAAAAGGTGCAGATCATACAGCAGCATATGCAAGCGGCACAATCACGGCAAAAGAGTTACGCTGATAAGAGAAGAAGGCCACTTGAATTCAGTGTAGGTGACTATGTGTACCTCAAGGTTACGCCAATGAAGAAAGTTCAACGTTTTCGAGTTCGAAGCAAGCTTGCACCCAGATATGTGGGACCGTACCAAGTACAGGAAAGGAAAGGCCCCGTGGCCTACAAGATTCAGTTACCTGAAGAATTGAGCTCGATCTTTCCAGTCTTCCATGTGTCGCAACTGCGGAAATGTTTGAAAGTACCTGAGCAAAGAATTGAACCTCGAGGGATCAAAATAAAAGCAGACTTAGAGTATAAGGAGCAACCAGTGGGAATTGTGGATACCAAGGAACGGGTAACCCGAAACCAAATTGTCAGAACTTATAAGGTGGTGTGGAGTCATCATGACGATAGGGATGCCACCTGGGAAACAGAGGATTACTTGATAACAGTTTATCCAAAATTTCATAAGAAATGGTTAGTAACCCAAAATCTCAGGACGAGATTTCCCTAAAGGGGGAAGGGCTGTAACACCCTAGGTGTTAAGCATGCATTTAGCTCTATCACAACATGCATAAGCATTCTCATCAAGCATAGCATCATGAGCATGTCATTCATCCCAAAACATGATTTTATGTGCTTTATTTCATGTGTTTTAATTATGCTAAAAATATGATGCTTGCTTCTAAAAATGTGAAATATTCAAACTAGGTTGATTTATGTGTTAGAAGAATTTAGAGTATTTTTGTGTAATTTTTGGAGCTATGGAATTTGAGAAATGGAATTTATACAAGATTTCCAAATTGAATTTATTTAAAAACCTAGAACTAAGTTTTAATTTGTAATTCAAATTCTATTTGGAATTTGGTCTTACTTATTAAAGCAAAGTTGTAGAGTTTTTGTTTTGGAACAACTTTGTTTTTGGGAGCAAGAGGTGAAAATGATTTTAAATTGGTCCAAATGAATTTAGAAAGAATTTGAAGAAAAGAAATTCAAAAAAAAAGAGAAAGGGGCAGGCGCTGCTGGGCCAACCCCGCTTCCCTTTCGGCCCAGCGAGCAGCCCGGCCTGCCTCCCCTTTCCCCTCTCTCCCGCGCGCGCGGACGCGCCTCGCTCCACCCGGCGCCGGCCACGTGGCGGCCGTACGCCGGCGTTGGACGCGCTGCGGCCGGACTCCAACCCCCCTGGTCGGGACGTCGGCTCGGGCTCCCAGGCCATTTCGCCCGTTCTGTCACCCGCGCCCTCCTTCTCCTTCCTCCCTCCGCTCGCACCGCGCAGCAGCAGCAGCTCCTCCGCGCACCATTGCCGGAGAAAGCCCCGCCGCTCGCCGCCGACCGCACCAGAGCCTCAAGCTCACCGCCGAGAGCACCAACGCCTTCGTCATCGATAGGGTAAGCTTGTGCGCGCGTTCTACCGAGGTGAGAGTCCGTCGAGCGCCGTGAATCGCTCGCCGGAGTTACCCCGAGCTCGCCGGAGTACTCCGCCGCGACGGATCTTGTGTTTCTCTGCCTCTTTTCGCTGGTTCTTGGGTGCGCTAGGTCGGTAGGGTGGCGAGGAAGCTCGGAGAGGCGTTTGCGCACGCTCTACCGCGCCGGAGCGGCCGGGCCACGGCGAGCAGCGCCGCCGTGCCGCCATGCATGCTCGTCGGAGGTGTTCCGGTCTTCCTCCGGCCAATCCAAGGGTACCGTTGGGTGCGCCTCGCTGCGGGGAGCACGTTGGTGCTTACCCCGTGGCCGGAGACCTCACCGCCGGTGAGATCTGCTCGTCGGAGGTGAGCTCCCTCTCGGTCTCGCTGATCAGTGGGGTCGGGGACCCACTGTCAGTCGCAGGGGATCCCGGTGGGTGTAGATCTGGGTGTGTGTAGCCTTTTTCGTCGGTTTTCTTGAATAAAAGTTTTCCAGAAATTGATTCAAAACTTGTAAAATTCATATCTTGAGTTCTACAACTCCAAATTGGATGAAATAAATTTTGGTGTGCTCTATATTTCTAGATCTACAGTTTGATGTAATTGCATGTCATGTTTGAGTAACTTTTATGAATGAATATATTTAATCCATATTTTTGCTAAACTTTGAAAATGCATAGTAAATAAAATATGGTTCAGAAAAATGTGAAACTTGATTTGTTGGCTCTGCATGTATGTTTACTCACTGGGAAAATATTGCTACATATTATTTGGTGTATAAATGAAATTATGGTAATTTAAATGCTTGCATGGCAGTGATGTATGATTTTTAATAGTTAATTGGATCATGCAATAAATCTGGAAAATTTTGTGGGTGTTTCTTATGATATTAGACAAATTGTAAAAATATGAAATCTGTTGTTTGACACTTATATCACAGTAGAGTGATCATACTTACCCTATGAATTAATCTTGTGATTTTTGTGGCTCAAATTAAGTATCCAAAAATTATGAAAAATTTACAGTAGACTTTGTGCTTAGCTGGTAGTGTCCTGTAATTTTTGTGGAATTTAGTGATGAACAGAATTGCATGTGATTTTTAAGGGGCCTAGAAATGAATAAAGAAAATTTATGAATTGTTGTGTATATAGGTTGAATAGGATAGGTTGGGTTTGGTGTATCTTTGAAGCATCATGTGGGTTGCTGGTTGCATTTGAAAAATAAGTGTAGAAGAGAATGCAATAGATATTGATTCAATTGTTTGTTCTTGGATGATGTTGACTACCTTGTAATGAGCATGACTAAGTACATTACATATGCATCATGTCATGACTCCTCTGGTACTTTCTCATACAAGCATCCACTCGGGCATCTCGCACTCCATTCATAAGCACACATGCATCATACAGGCTCGCAGGAGAACGAGGTGGGACCCAATGAACCCGAGGAGATTCAGGAGCAGGAACCTCCGGAAGCACAGGAACCCGGAGAGGAACTGCAGGAGTGTCCGGATCACCGACCCAGCACGTTTGAGAAAGGCAAGCCCCGGAGCATTCTAAGTCTCCCTATTCTCACTAACTTACATGATGCACTGTACTTGTTCTACTATATTGCATCTAAGTGATAGGAATTGCCTGATACCGTTGATGCATATGTACTCCTTGTTATCCCTACTCGCTCACCTACCTTGTCCTATGTAGATAGGCACGGAGTCTATGCTTAGCTTGCTTAGTCCGGTAAAAGTCGGGTGATTTCCTGTCACCTGCGAGATATAGGTGGATACCTGCTCGATTAAGCATTGGTTGCTCGGGGAAAAGAATAACCAAGTGTGGAATGAATTTGGAGACCGGGCAGGGTCTTATGGTGGGTTGACTATAGTGCCCCTGCCTGTGTCGATTAAGGACCGATCGTTAATGGCCCTCTTGTCATGTTGAACGCATGCCCCACACTTAGCTGGAAGGATAAGTCGTTCCGACCGCGAAGCCTGAACTCTATCTGGGCCGGGAATCGAGCCGCCATGCGCTGTATTGGTGATGGTTGAGGAGAACGACGAGGGTGCGGCGCGCAACCTTGGTATACCTTGGATACCTTGGTCGCCGGAACGGTCCTCGGGTACTGGCGGTGCCTGCCGAACCCGCGAATTGGTCCTGGATAGTGTAATACGGTGATCTGAAGCTCACTTGATCGGTGAGTGTGGTTTGTGTGGGGAATACCTCGCCAGCTGGTTAGAAATCGATTCGAATCGCCATCGCTCCTGGATAGTGAGCACTTGACATGAGCCCTGTCCTCGTAGTAAGGACTATGGAACACTTGGGTTATAATGAAAGGGTTTATGAATGCTATGATGAAGTACTATCATATCCTTATACTTGCTTGTAATAGTGCAGGTGCAAACCTAGATTGATAGGTAATGATACTTTCAACTTGAGCAAATTAAAAGAAGAAAGACTTATGTAGGTTATGATAGTAAAATCCTGCGGTTTTGCAAAATGGTTGTCAGCTACCCCACTATATAGCCTTCATGATCCTTGATGAGTGTTTATTTTAAGTTTATGATGGGTAAGTCTAGCTGAGTACCTTCTCGTACTCAGGGTTCTACTCCCATGTTGTTTTGCAGATGGTCAAATGTACTTTGGTTATTGCATCCTCTGTCTGTACCCAGCCATGGGTGATGACTAGACCAAGGGCGATGGTCACTCCGTCTCTTCTTTTGCTTTTGTGTGAATGACCGAACTATGGCACTGTATCAGACTAAGTGTGTGTGTTGTATTTTTGAACTATGAAGCTTCCGCTACTTGAAGAACTTGGTTTGTAATAACTTTAAGAACTCCGATGTATTTTATGAATGTTGTAATCTGGATGTATTTGTGAATGGCGACCGCTAAACTTATTACGATCTTGGCTATTGTGCGTTATGTGGTTTGAAATCCTTCGAGATTTCACGGACTATCGGGATTATATGGGCTTAAGCGTGATGGTTTGACTACGCAAATGGTCGCTGTTAGGCTTAATCTCTTATAATTTGGTCGGTTCTGTTACAGCGCCGCGCGCCGAAACCGTGGGCATGACGGCTCAATGCCATGAGGATCGCACGATGACAGGAGGTGACGCGCCCCGCGCGCTCTCCCCCACCGCTGGGCTACTTCCACATGGGCTGTTCGCCCCAAGAAGAGCGTTGTTGTTCGTTCTTGACAATGCCGCGGCGTCGCTCGCTAGGGCGAAATGTCCAAATGCCCATACGTACGTGGAGAGACCAATGGTCCTCCCATGCGACACTGGAGTACAGCAACGGACGTCCGAGCTGCCGGATTTCTCCTAGGTACGAGGCCTCCGTCGCCTAGGGCCTGGGCGATACACGATCACCTCCCTTAGGCAACGGCTGCTGGAGGAAGGACGCGGGTGCTTCTACGCCGCCAAGTCGGACTCCAGCTCTGAGTCCGACAACTGCGACCCTACTAGGGAATGCTTCCATATCGACGGGGCGGTGGAAACCAACGATGAGACACAAGATGCTATTGCTGGCGGTCGAGCCCCTGCAGCAAGGGAAGACCCCAGGACGCCTGGGAATGACGGTCAGGTCGACCCCGCTCCACAAGAAGATAGAGCCGCGCAACTTGCGTAGCTACGAGAGCTCAAGACAAAACTTGACGAAGATCATGAGCGCCTCGTCCTGCTCGAGCAAATCCTTGAGCAGGATCTGCCATACCCACCTGGCGGAAGTGTCCACAGAAGGGCTCGAGAGGTACACCGACAGATCGTCGAGGACGGGGAGCCAGAACAACCTGTCAGCCGCTTCCCTCGAGCAGGCCAGAACGTTGTGGTAGCAACAATGCTATTACGTAACATGCCTGAGCCCTCGAACTCCCAAGCGCAATGCATTCGAGACGAGGTGCAGACTCTGCTCCAAGTGGCGGCAGTTCAGCAGGCCGAGAGCTCGGCCTCTTGACGTCGAGGAGCGGCCACAGAAAAGCGTGACGAGCCGGCCGACAACAAAAAGGAGGTGTCGGTCCATCAGCAGCCGCCCCCTGGAGGGAAAAAGACCACACTCGTCCTCGCCGTTGACAACCAACGACGACACGATGCACGACGCGACATCGACGAGAATCGTCGCCGTCAGCATGGAGACGCAGAAGAGCGCAGTTACAGCGCCCACCGCGGCGGGAGGTACGACAGCGACGAGGATCGGATGGCTCCAGAACCACCGGGCCCATGGGTGTTCAGCAGAGCAATCCGCAGCACGCCACTGCCCAGCCCGTTCCGACCCCCGCAGCGACGAGGATCGGATGGCTCCAGAACCACCGGGCCCATGGGTGTTCAGCAGAGCAATCCGCAGCACGCCACTGCCCAGCCCGTTCCGACCCCCGACCAGCATTGCAAAATACAACGGCGAGACCAAGCCAGAGCTATGGCTGGCAGATTTCTGGCTAGCCTGTCAACTAGGAGGCGCTCGAGGGGACGATCGAGCCATCATCAGACAGCTGCCGCTCTTCCTCTCCAACACCGCCCGCAGATGGCTCGAAGAACTCCCGGCCAACCAGATCTACGACTGGGTCGATTTGATCAGGGTGTTCGAGGGCAACTTCAAGGGAACCTACATATGACCCGGCAACTCGTGGGACCTCAGCAAATGCAAGCAGAAGTCGGGAGAAACCCTCCGAGAGTATGCTCGACGCTTCTCGAAGCAGCGCACCGAGCTGCCACACATCCCCGACCACGACGTCATTCTGGCCTTTGTCTCTGGTACCACCATTCGAGACTTGGTGCGGGAACTGGGCCAGAATCGCCCTCAGACCGTCGACGAACTGATGGACATAGTGGCAAACTACGCTGCAAGGGAAGAAGCGGTCGGCGCCTTCTTCAGCTGTGAAGGAAGGAAAGGCAAGCCGCCCACCGATGATGATGAGGGCCCTAGTCGAGGACCCAAGAAGAACAAAAAGAAGAAGAAGACACGACCGTTCCAGCGGGAGGACCTCGATGACGATCTCGTCGCTGCCATGGAGCGCAAAAGGCCTTGAGGGCCCCCAGAAGGGGATATCTTCGACAAGATGCTAAAGGAGCCATGCCCTTACCACAAGGGAGGGGCAAACCACGAGCTCGAGGACTGCCGTATGCTGAAAAAGCATTTCGACGGCCTAGGTTTCAAGAAGGACGCCGGTGACGACCCGAAGAAAGAGAAGAATGGCGACAAAGGGGACAGCAAAGACGACGACGGTTTCCCTCCTGTCCACGACTGCTACATGATCTACGGCGGACCCTCAACGCAGCTGACCGCAAGGCAACGCAAGAGGGAACGCCGTGAGGTCTTTGCGGCAAGGATGGTGGTGCCCCAGTACCTCAGCTGGTCGAGCACCCCCATCACCTTCGATCGAGACGACCACCCCGACAAGGTAGTCGCCCCTGGTGTCTACCCGCTCGTCGTCGACCCCATCATCGTCAACACCAGACTCTCGAAGGTGCTGATGGACAGCGGCAACAGCCTGAACATCATCTACCTCGAGACCCTCGACCTCCTCGGCATCAACAGGGCGCAGCTCCAACCAAGCGCCGATGGCTTCCATGGAGTCGTACCCAGGAAGAAGGCGTTACCGGTAGGTCGAATCGACCTACCGGTCTGCTTTGGCACGGTGGCCAATTTCAGAAAGGAGACCCTCACCTTTGAGGTGGTGGGGTTCTGAGGCACGTACCACGCCATCATCGGGCGCCCGGGCTACGCCAAATTCATGGCTATCCCCAACTACACCTACTTGAAGCTGAAGATGCCCGGACCCAAGGGCGTCATCACGAGTGCGACGTCGAAAGCGTCGAGTATGGGGAAGCTGTCGGGAGTTCCACCGAGCTCGCCTCGAAGTTCGAGGCCCTGGCTACAGAGGCTCCAGAGCCCAAGCGCCACGCGGGCAGTTTCGAGCCAGCAGAAGGAACCAAGAAGATCCCACTCGACCCCAACAACTCCGACGGCAAGGTGGTGACGATCAGCGCCGACCTCGACCCCAAATAGGAAGCCGTGCTCATCGACTTTCTCCGTGCAAACGCCGACATGTTTGCATGGAGTCCCTCGGACATGTCAGGCATACCGAGGGAAGTCGCCGAGCACTCCTTGGAGATTTGAGCCGGTTCCAAGCCAGTGAAGCAGCGGCTGCGCCGCTTCGACGAGGAGAAGCGCAAGATCATTGGCGAGGAAATCGACAAGCTTTTGACGGTCGGATTCATCAAGGAGGTTCACCATCCCGACTGGTTAGCAAATCCTATACTAGTTAAGAAAAAGAATGGGAAAATGAGGATGTGTGTCGATTATACGAGTTTAAATAAAGCATGTTCGAAAGTTCCTTTTCCATTACCACGTATCGATCAAATTGTTGATTCTACTGTGGGATGTGAAACCCTTTCTTTCCTTGATGCGTATTCTGGTTACCATCAAATAAAAATGAAAGAGTATGACCAGCTCGCGACATCTTTTATTACGCCTTTTGGGATGTATTGTTATGTAACCGTGCCATTCGGGCTTCGAAACGCGGGAGCCACGTATCAACACTGCATGCTCCACGTGTTTGGCAAGCACATAGGGTCGACGGTCGATGCCAACGTCGATGACATCGTCATCAAGTCAAAGCAACGGGGAGACCTGATAAAGGACCTCGAGATCGCTTTCAGTTGCTTACGTGCCAACCAGATCAACCTCAACCCCGAGAAATGTGTTTTCGGTGTGCCTCGAGGCATGCTCCTGGGTTACATCGTTTCCCAGCGCGGCATCCAGGCCAACCCGAGAAAGTCTCAGCCATCACGAGAATGGGGCCAATCCGAGACATCAAGGGCGTGCAGAGAGTCACGGGATGCTTAGCGGCGCTGAGTCGTTTTATCTCAAGGTTGGGAGAAAAGGCGTTGCCACTGTATCGACTCTTGAAAAAAGTCGAGCGATTCTCCTAGACCCCCGAGGCCGAGGAAGCCCTCGATAACTTGAAGAAAACGCTGTCCTCTGCACCAGTCCTAGTCCCGCCTCAACCCGCAGAACCTCTGCTTTTATACGTTGCCTCGACGACCCAGGTCGTCAGTGCAGCTGTGGTGGTCGAGAGGCAGGAAGAGGGGCATGCGTTGCCGGTCTAGAGGCCAGTCTATTTCGTCAGCGAGGTGCTCTCGGAGATCAAGGCACGATGCCCACAGATCCAGAAGCTAATCTATGCCGTGATCCTCGCCCGACGCAAGCTGCAACATTACTTCCTCGGCCACCCTATCACGGTTGTCTCGTCCTTCCCCTTGGGTGAGATCATCCAAAGTCGGGAGGCCACGGGAAGAATCGCTAAGTGGTCGGTCGAGTTCATGAGTGAGACCCTCACTTATGCGCCCCGTAAAGCTATCAAGTCACAAGCCCTGGTAGATTTCATCGTGGAATGGACAGACTCCCAGCTCCCCCCGGCTCAGGTTCAGGCGAAGCTGTGGACAATGTATTTTGACGGGTCTCTTATGAAAACTGGAGCTGGGGCCGGCCTGCTATTCATCTCGCCCCTAGGCGTTCATATGATGTATGTCATCAGGATTCATTTTGCCGCATCCAACAACGTCGCGGAGTACGAGGCCCTTGTCAATGGTCTGAGGATCACCATCGAGTTAGGAGTCCGACGCCTCGACGTTCGAGGCGACTCCCAGCTCGTCATCGACCAAGTGACAAAGGCCTCGAACTGCCACGACCCGAAAATAGAGGCGTACTACAAGGAGGTCCGTCGACTCAAGGACAAGTTCCACGGCCTCGAGCTCGTCCACATCGCCCGACGCTACAACGAGGCGGCTGACGAACTCGCTAAGATCGCGACGACTCGAGGCACGGTCACACCTGACGCGTTCTCGAGAGATCTACAAGAGCCATCTGTCGACTTGGGCTCGGGGGCTGGTGTCCAAGCTGCTCCTGCCCAGCAAACCGAGACCGTCGAAGCGCTACTGGCAGCTGAGGTAATGGAGGTGGAATAGCGGCCCAGTCGACCGTTTGACTGGCGCACGCTGTTCCTCGACTGCCTAATTCGCTGCGAGCTGCCAGAAGATCGATCTGAGGCCCGCCGTATCGCTCGACGGGCCAAATCATATGTAATCTACGGCGAGGGCAACGAGCTATACTGACGAAGCCTGATTGGGATCTTGCAACGTTGCATCACCATAGAAGAAGGCCGAAAACTCCTCGAGGATCTACACTCGAGGGCTTGTGGTCACCATGTCGCTCCACGGACCCTCGTAGGGAATGCTTTCCGACAAGGCTTCTACTGGCCAACGGCCGTAGCTGACGCCATCGAGCTCGTGCACTCGTGCCATGGTTGCCAATTCTACGCCAAGCAGACACATCTGCCCACCCACGCTCTCCAAATGATCCCCATCCGTGGCCATTTGCGGTGTGGGGGCTCGACTTAGTAGGACCTCTACAAAAGGCGAAAGGGGGTACACCCATTTGTTGGTGGCCATCGACAAATTCTCCAAATGGATTGAGGCTCGACCCATCACCAACATCCATTCCGAGCAAGCCGACCTCTTCTTCACCGACATCATCCACCGGTTCGGGATTCCCAACGTCATCATCATCGACAACGTCACCCAGTTCACCGGCAAAAAGTTCTTGGACTTCTACGATCAGCGTCACATCCGTGTGAATTGGTCTGCAGTGGCCCACCCTCGAACTAACGGCCAGGTCGAGCGTGCCAACGGTATGATTTTGTAGGGGCTCAAGCCGAGGATCTATAACCGCTTGAAGAAATTCGGCAAGAAATGGGTCGAAGAGCTTTCTTCGGTCCTATGGAGCTTAAGGACGACACCGAGTAGGGCCACAAAATACACCCCATTCTTCATGGTCTATGGCTCTGAGGCCATGCTCCCGACGGACCTCGAGTATGGATCCCCTCGACTCAAAGCATACAACGAGCAATCAAATAAAGAGACACGAGAGAATGTGGTCGACCAACACGAGGAAGCTCGAGACATGGCCCTCCTCAACTCCGCCAGATACCAGCAGAAGCTTCGACGCTACCACGACAAACACGTGCGCAAGAGAGATCTGAACGTGGGTGACCTTGTCCTACGGCGGCGCCAAAGCAACCAAGGACACCACAAGCTGACTCCACCTTGGGATGGCCCATAGGTAGTGGCCGAGGTCCTGAAGCCAGGGACATACAAGCTCGCGGACGAAAAGGGGGTAATCTACCAACGCGTGGAACATCGAACAGCTTCATCGATTCTACCCCTAGAATTTCAAAGCTTTATGTTCCCATGTACATTCTGTACCAAGGCCTTGTGAATGAATGCATGAATGAATAAGATCTTTCCCTCGAGTAATTTACTTTTCCACGAGTCGAAATCTCGACGTTAGAAGGGAGTACCAACTATGACCCATCATAGCCGATACCCCCTCGGGGGCTAGCAGGGGGGTGGTGCCCGCCCCAAGTGTCGAAAAAACAAAGTAATTCTTTTGTTCCTATCAGTAAACCTCGTACGGTCGAGTAGTAGAGGCACCTTGAGCCCCTTAAGGGCCGAGAGACAACGAGCCTAAGAACTCCTACGCCCTCGGGCTATAGAAACTCTACTCGCTTCCTCACACTTGAGGCAATCGAGATCGCCTTAAACAAAAGACCAAACGAGGAATACAAACATAGGCGCAAAAGGAAACAAAGGAGCCTCGAGCGGAAAGACGGGCAAACATTCACAGATATTATAAGTCACTTAAAAACACAATATTACACAAGATAGAATGACAAAGTACTATACAAAGGGCCTTAACACCGAGTGGAGGCTCACAGGCCTCAGTCCACATCACGGCCCTCACCACCATCGTTCGCACCCGAGCTAGTCTCGGCGGGAAGCACTTCCGGCTCGAACAGCTTGGCCAACCGTTCCCCAAGGACCTCCGCGTCGTCGATCAAGGTGTGGAGCCACTCCTCGTTCTCCGCATCAGTCTTGGAAATGTCAGTGACGAAGCCATGAGACACCACCTCCATATCGTAGGAAAAGCCTGAGCAGACAACTGCCATTGCCCGCTTTACCCCGGTATGGAGGGCGTCCCACACCCGGTCCCTCAGCGTAGCACCAAGGTAGCATAGCTGGTCGACGAGTGCATCGCCTCGAGCCTCCTCCCTTGACTCGCCAACAGGCTCGAGCTCTCAGGAGGCCGAGAGGTCGCTTATCGCAGTCTGTAGACGACCATTCAAGGCGACCTCCCCCTCGAGCTGAGTCTTGATGGAACGAGCCTCGACTTGGGCGGCCAGCAGCTCATCTTTGAGCCCTGCAAGGACCAACATGAAGAAATTAGATAACACCAAGCACACCTCAGAAAAGAAACTCGATAGTAGAAACGTACCACAAATGCTCTCCTCCAGAGCCGTGTTCTCACCAACCAAGTTGGTATTGGCCCTCTCGATCTCTTTATTGGAGCGCGCCAGCTCGGTGTTGGCGACGTGCAGATCCTCGATCGCCTTGCCAGCCTACACAATGGCTCCATTTTTCTCCAGTAGCCCTTCAGACAGTCAATGTCGTTAGAGAGGCTGCGAGATCGAGTCCGCTCACCCTCGAGATCTTCGAGGGCCTTCTTCTTGGCCTCCTCCGCGGCGCTCCGAGCGATCTCGCCGTTCATGCACTCCACCTTCATCCTTTGGAAGGTTTCTCAGGCGGAGGCAAGTTCAGTCTGGAGGAGGCCCTTCTCCTTGTCCAGGTCAGCAGCCACATTCTTGTAGGTTAAGGCCTCATCCCGGGCTTTAGACGCAGCCTCCTCGACCGTCATAGCCCGCTCCCTCAGCAGCGCAGCTTCTTCCACCGCCTTCCTCGAGGCCTCTCGAGCCTCGGCCAGAGCAGCCTCCCTCTCCTTCTTCTCCTCCTCAAGCGCCAAAAGATCTTGTAGGCCTTGAGGAGCTTCTCCTGCGACTCCTGGAGTTTGTCCGTGAGGATGGGGAGTTGCTCCTAGCCGCCTCTCGCGGTGTGGATGAAGCTCGATTTGATGCGGGAAGTCTCTTTCAGGTCCTACGAGCCGGCGATCGAGCAGTTAGAACACAAAATCAACGTTCTATAAGGATTAAGGACTGAAAAATACTTACAAAGTAGGCCGGTCTGAGCCCGTTGTTAACAACGTCGGCCAGGAGCCCCACCGTATGCTTCATCCACAGGCAAAGCGCCTCGACGTGCTCCCACTTCTCGGCCTCCGTCCGGTCGTCTAAGAAGATGTTGGGTCCGGACGGATCGGTGGAAGCCCGGATGCGGATCCGGTCGGGACACCAGTTCTCCATCTCCTGGTCGGCACGCGCCTTGATGCCTCGGATGAGCTCCTCGATGGTTTCGAGAGACCCCCCGTGGCATAGGAACAGGTCGAAGAGAGAGGGGAACCGCCCGTCGTCATCCACCGTCTTCCACGTCCTCGCTGCCGCCACCGCCACTGCCACCTGACGTCCCGATCTCATCTTCCTCGACGGGGACGCGCTCCTCCCACGATCGACGCTCCCGGAGGAATCCCAGAGCGATTCCATCCATGCCGTAGATCGTCCTCCTGATCTCGGACTCGGGGTCGACGGGGTTACGCATCATGCAGGCGAGCACCACCACGCTGTCCGCCCGCCCCGACTCTGGTGGGATCGAGGCAGGCGCCCCTGGACGGAGCCATGCTGGGGTCAGATGACCGTAAACTGGCAGTCCCTCCTCCTGGTTTCCAGGCTCTTGCGGCGCTGCTGGCACTGCTTAGGGTGAACTGTGAGAGGGAGGCTCGAGCAGTCCCTCCAACTGCTGGCCCCTCCGCTGCTGCTGCTCCTGGAGCTCCTGCAGCTCCTGTTGACGATCCTGCTCTAGGAGCTCCTCAAGCTGGGGACCTACTGGCAGATGACCTTCCTCTCCTTCTTCCTGCTGCAGCCGCTGCTCCTCCTGCGGCTGCTGCCGCGTCTCCTGCTCGCGCCCCTCTTCCTCTTTCTTCCTCCGCTCCTCGACGGAGCGAAGCCCAGCAGGCCAGGGCGTCCGCTTCGTGACGTGAGAGGTCTGGGTTTCCTCGTCCATAGGACGGGCGTCCTTCGAAGACCCGTTGCCGCCAGACCCATCACTTATAGTGATAGGATCCCCCTCGACCCCAGGTCGGGGAGGCTCGGGGGCTCCCTCCTGCCCTTGGGAGTGAGGCGCCTCGACCCGCTTTGGCGACGATGGGGCAGACTCACCCGCCAGGGGACGGGGCGGGGCGCTCTCAGCACCGGTCGGCGGTCGGGGGTCGGAGGAGCCTATAAAACAAACAAAAAGCAAAGGTCAGTCATCACGATGATCGACGTAAGAACAACACCACTCCCATAACGACGGGAATGAGCCGCTAACCTGAATCTTTGGAGGCTGCTCCCACTTTAAGCCTTTTAGCCATCGAGGGCTGGGCCTGCTCGAGCGTCCGCTTCAACCTGAAGAGAGAAGAACGGGCATCAAAGAGGTCGTTACACGAGAAAACGCAAAGACATAGGAAGATGAGAATCATAGCGTCGAAGACCTTACCCCACAGGGAGAACGGCCCGCTTGCCGGTGCCTCGACTGGCAGGCCTCGAACCGCCCCGCGTCGAGGCTCCAGGCCCCTCACGAACGGGCGCAGGCCTTGGTTCAGCATCTCCCACCTGGCGAGCACCAGGGCTAGCGCTCCTGCGGCCGATTTCCCCCTTTCCGGAGGCCGCGGCACGGCCACAGGTCAACGGCCCCGTCGCCTGGGGCTTAGCCTGGCCGCCCGCCTTTGGCGCAGGGGGAGGTTGGGGGCACGGGACGGCCTGACTTTGCGCAGGCATGGGAGGGGTGTCAGCACGGGAGCGGTGAGACCAGCTTGGCCCCTCTTTCGGTGCACCCGTCCGCGGGGCGTCGACGTCGCCTCGAGGCGGACCCTCGAGGATCCGGTCAAGGCGAGAGGCCATCCCCTTGGAGTCGTCGTTGTCGTCATCGCCATCGCCGCCGTCGTCCTCACTGGGGGATTCTTCTTCAGGCTCCCCCCTTTGCTTGGACTTTGCTCGATGCGCCTCTAACGCTTGGCGATCGAGATTTTTTGTCTTCTCCTTCTTCTTTTCTGAGTCCTTTGCGGACTTCTGCTTCTCAGCGGACTGGCGCCGCTTGTCGCAGTCGACCTCGTCCTCCTTTACTCGAGGCCTCGAGGACCGAACGTCGATCGGTCCCTGCGAGAGCAAAGACAAGCTCAAAAAGGGATCGAAGGAAATCCAGAATCGAAGCCATATGCAAGAAAAGAACTTACCAGATTGATTGATCCCACATCAGGCCTCATGGGGAAGCCATTGATGTGCTCTGGCTGGAAGTCGCCGGCGACGGCCGCCCTGACCCAGGCCGCGACCTCATCATCCGTCGGAGCCTCGTTGGACATCCGGCACGCCTCGAGGTCCCGTGACGAAACGCCGGGACCCATCTCATCCATCCTCAGCAGCCGAGACATCAACGGGAGAACCCTCCGATGATGGACGGCCGAGAGGACGAGAGCGGCGGTCAGGCCTTCCTCGTGTAATTTCTTCAAGGCGTCGAGGAGGGGGTCGAGCCGCGATTGGTGGACTTAGACTACGCCGTACGTCCAGTTCTTAGGGCGCTCCGTGATTAAGCGGCTGGTGTAGGCAGGAAGGAGGCCATCATCGTTTCTCCAGTAGAACCACTGGGAGTCCCATCCTGCGTGGTTCGATGACAATCCCACTAGGATGTACTCGTGTGGCCTCTCCGTCTTGCCAGTCTTCAGCACCAGGTTGAGGCACCCGGCCTGCACAGGTTTCCTCACTCCAGTAGTTCCGGTGGGAGCATCAAAAGCTCACCTCGGTACAGGTGGAGCCATAAATCCCAGTGGGGCATCATCCCCAAATAGCCTTCACACACCGCGGCAAAGACCGCCGCGACGTTGATGGCATTTGGGGAGAAGTGCTGGAGCTCCACCC
Organism: Sorghum bicolor; assembly: GCF_000003195.3. Lineage (NCBI taxonomy): Eukaryota > Viridiplantae > Streptophyta > Magnoliopsida > Poales > Poaceae > Sorghum > Sorghum bicolor. Next base: position 16,916,144 of record NC_012875.2, on the reverse strand, counting down.
CATAGTGATGGCAGAGCGCTCGTATGAAGTGACTCGGAGGAGCGCCCAGGCTGTGGCGGTGGAATTTGGCGAAGGAGACCACATAGCCCGTGGACGGCCTGGGCTCCCGGTGGTCCGCCGCCGGCACAATCCACTCCGGCCGTGACGATGAAGTGCGGGGGCGCAGAAGCCCCTCCCTCTCGAGCTCCAGTAGCCGGCGCTCCGTCATCGACGACGGGCGCCAGTCGTCAGCGGCGACGAGTCTCACAGGCATCTTTGGGTGGAGGAAAGGCGGATTCGCTACTGCTCGAGGGCGCGCGCGCGCGTGAGATGGCAAGGGAGCTGAGGCGAGAATGGCGGCAGAAGGCGGAAGGGAGAACGGCGGCAAGGCCACGGGATATTTATAGACGGCAACCCACCAACGGACAGATCCGATAAACACTATAACTCCCCCCATAAATGCGCCGCCTAACGGTCTTTTTCCCCTCACAGATGGGACGCTACGAATTCTGCGCCGATACAGTGCCGCAACGGCTCCCGCCTGAAAAGACGCGCCCAACGGGCAAAAAGGTGAACCGCCACGGCCTCTTCCTTCCCTTGTAAGCCAAGGTACGTACCTATGAAAGTCTCGAGAGGTCGCTGGCTGACCCGCCGAAAGGGTTCGATAGCCGATCTCAAGCACTAGAGTCAGGGATGCCCGGCGAGTGGTCAAAAATTGAGGCCCGCCTCGAGAACTCGCTGGGGATGTCCAAGGTAGGGTCGAGACACTCGAGAGGAATCCCCCCGACGGGAGGCATCGAGCCACTGGACTCTATCGAATGAGACCAGCATCCCCGACCACGTCGACCCCGCTTTATGAGAACGCCCCCGGGCTGCAGCTGACCCCCTCGAAAGGGGCACAGGTTCTCACTTGGTTCACCCGCTAGGAGCTCAATCTGGGGTAGATGACCCTCGCTCTATTGAGAGTACGTTGAGACCCCTACGTAAAACGAATCAATCAGAACCATCCACGATGGATATCGAGGGCTTTTCCACAAGTTAGGCATTATAGCCCTCAAAGGAGTCAAAAACTCCTCCAAGGACTCGGGGGCTACCCCCGCGGGGTCGCTCACGTGCCCCCACGGAAACTCAACCGCAAAATAAAGCCTCCACTCGAGCGCCAGCGCTCAAATGGAGACTCGGGGGCTACTGTCGAGGATATCAGTAAGGGGTATCCTAACTGGTGTACATGACGAGATTGCCCGTATGCATGTCGAGGCCTCCAACTCGATGCTCTACCCAGTCACATGTACGGTCCTCGACGACCGCAGCCTCGAAGACGGAAAGGGCGTCGAGCGAATCGATTAGGGCTTGAGCGCCGGCTACCGTCGAAAACGGAAACAGGCTCGAGCGAATCGGAAGGCGTCGAGCACAAGGACACCGCCCGCCGCCTGACGCGGACATGGGAACCGGGGCATTTAATGCGCCTGTCGCGTTCTCACCTAACACGCCAGTCACGGGAAGTGTGATAGGGAACAGGCATCCGTCCCGTCATTCATTTTGCAGCCTTCCCACCAAACAAGCCAGAGCGAGGCAGGACGTAGGGAGTGGGTCGGAACGTCTAATCAAGACCCCCCTCGAGACGTCTAAGGTCAGCGCTCTGGCTGAGAAGGCATTATACGACACCAGACCCTCGAGTAGGCACATTTCCTTCCTGGAGAAGCGTCGGGCGTCGAATGACAACACTACAACCACTCCGACATATCTGCCACCGTAACGTACAAGCATGCAACAGCCAAGTCAGTCCAGGACGGCGCACTGGAGTGGGTTTTAGGGGTACGCGTATTCATGATCAAGGCACCAAGATAGGACAGCTCGAGGCCACACCGGTACGGAGGCCTCGAGTAGGTCAGCGCGCCATACCTCTATCGACCCCTATTCTGACGCCTATACATGTACCCTAGGTCTCCCCTTGGAACTATAAAAGGGGAGGCCCGGGAGCGGAAGACAAGTGGATACAACACTCATGGCCAGTGTAGCTTCCATACTCCATCTCCATCAATCCCACACTTGTATTCACCCCTGTACAAGCACTTAGGTGCAGAATAATACAAACTCTCCCCCCCGCTGGACGTAGGGCCTTCTCTTGCCTGGGATAAATCTTTGTGTCTTTTTGCATCACCATCTGGAAAAGGGAGAACGCATACAAATTTACTCGTTGGTGTGACCCCCCGTTGGGAAAAACACCGACAATGATATACTGGTATTCTCTAAAACAAAGGAAGAACATGCTGAACATCTGAGATTGGTCTTACAAAAACTTAGAGAACATAAGTTGTTTGCTAAGCATAGTAAATGTGAGTTTTGGTTGGAAGAAGTTTCTTTTCTTGGCTATGTTGTCTCTAATGGTGGTATTGCAGTGGATCCTAGTAAGGTGAAAGATGTGCTGAATTGGAAACCGCCTACAGATGTAAGTGAAATTCACAGCTTTCTTGATCTAGCTAGTTATTATTGTAAATTTATTAAAGGATTCTCAAAACTTGCAAAGCCTATGACTGCTCTGTTAGAGAAGAATGCTAACTTTGTTTGGTCTAATAAGTGTCAAGCTAGCTTTGAGGAATTTAACAAGAGACTGACTACTGCACCTATGTTGGTATTGCCAAATCTGAGTAATAGTTTCTCTATTTATTATGATGCCTCTTGTTTGGGATTGGGTTGTGTTCTTATGCAAGAGGGTAGAGTGGTAGCATATTTATCCAGACAGTTGAGGAAACAATCCTACTCATGATCTAGAATTAGGAGCAGTGGTCCATGAACTGAAGATTTGGAGACACTATTTGATTGGGCATAAGAGTGACATATATACTAATCATAAGAGTTTGAAATATATCATCACGAAGAAATATCTGAATTTGAGGCAATGTAGATGGTTGGAACTGATAAAAGATTATGATTTAGAAGTGCATTACCATCCTGGAAAGGCGAGTGTCATAGCTGATGCACTTAGCAGGATGAAATATGCTAATGAGCTTCAGGCGACACCAGAATCTGAGGAGTTGTGTGCTGAATTTGCATATTTGAACCTAGGAATTGTAGTGAATGCTATGGAAATAGAGGTGACTCCTACTTTAGAGATGGAGATATTAAAAGGACAGTTGGAGGATGAGAAACTTGTCGGTGTTTTCCCCACGGGGGGTCACACCAACGAATAAAACTTATATGCGTGCTCCCCTTTCCAGATAGTGATGCAAGAAAAGACACAAAGATTTATCCTGGTTCGGGCAAGAGAAGGCCCTACGTCCAGCGGGGGGGGAGGTGTTTGTATTATCTTGCACCTAAGTGCTTGTACAGGGGTGAATACAGGAGTCAGATGGATGGAGATGGAGTATGGAAGCTCTACTAAGCGTGAGTGTTGTATTGTATCGCGTGGTCCCTATCCGCTCCCGGGCCTCTCCTTTTATAGTTCCAAGGAGAGGCCTAGGGTACATGTATAGGCGTCAGAGTAGGGGTCGATATCGGTATGGCGCGCTGACCTACTCGAGGCCTCTATACCGGCATGGTCTCAAGCCATCTTGTCTTGGTACCTTGATGATGATTATGCGTGCCTCTGTATCCCGCTCTGTACGCCGTCCTGGACAGGCTTATCTGTTGCACGCTTGTACGTCGCGGCAGCAGCTGCGTTGGAGTGGTTGAGGTGCTGTCACTCGTCGCCCAACACTTCCCTAGGAAGGAAACACGCCTACTCGAGGGTTGGATGCCGTGTAACACTTTGCTAGCCAGAGCGCTGACCTTGGGCGTCTCGAGGGGGGTCTTGATTAGACGTTCCGACCCACTCCCTGCACCCTGCCATGTTCTAGCTTGTTTGGTGGGGAAGGCTGCAAAAAGAATGACAGGACGGGTGCCTGTTCCCTATCACGCTTCCCGTGACTGGCGGGTTAGGTGAGAATGCGGCTGGCGCATTAAACGCCCTGGTTCCCGTGCCCGCGTCAGGCGGCGGGCGGCGTCCTTGCGCTCGACGCCTTCCGATTCGCTCGAGCCTGTTTCCGTATTCGACGGTAGCCGGCGCTCGAGCCCTGGTCGATTCGCAGGACGCTCTTTCCGTGTTCGAGACTATGGCCGTCGAGGACCGTGTGTATTAGTGGGTAGGGCGTCGAGTTGGAGGCCTCGACTTGCGTACGGTTATTCTCGTTATGCACATCAGTTGGGGTACCCCTTACTGATATCCTCGACAAAACTAAAGGAGATAGCATAGAATGTGGTACTAGGTAAGGCACAAGGATTCAGGATAGATGACAACATTATATTGTGGTTTGGGAAAAGGATATGTGTTCCTGAAGTGAAGGCTATTCGTGATAAGATTCTACGAGAGGCTCATGAATCAGCTTATTCTATTCATCCTGGTAGCACTAAGATGTATCTAGATCTGAAACAAAAGTATTGGTGGTATGGCTTAAAAAGGGATGTGGCTAAGTATGTTACTGTGTGTGATACTTGCAAGCGAGTGAAAGCTGAACATCAGAGGTCAATTGGACTGTTGCAACCAATGAAGATCTTAGAATAGAAGTGGGGAGAGGTAGGTATGGATTTCATAGTGGGTTTACCACGTACACAGAGAGGGTATGACTCAATATGGGTGATAGTAGATCGTTTGACGAAAGTTGCTCATTTTATACCTGTCAAGACTAAGTATACCAAAGGACGCCTAGCTGAGCTGTATATTAAAAAGATTGTATGTCTACAAGGGGTCCCTAAGAATATTGTGTCTGATTGGGGTACCCAATTCACATCCCACTTTTAGAAAGCGGTGCATGATTCCTTGGGAACAAAGTTGAATTTTAGTACAGCATATCATCCACACAGATGGACAGACTGAAAGGATTAATCAGATCCTAGAGGATATGTTGAGAGCTTGTGCACTGTAGTATGGAACTAGTTGGGACAAGAGTTTGCTATATGCAGAATTTTCTTACAACAACAGCTATCAGCAGAGTCTTAAGATGGCACCATTTGAGGCATTGTATGGTCGTAAGTGCAGGACTCCTCTATTTTGGAATCAGACAGGAGAGACCCAGGTGTTTGGCACGTATGTGCTTAGGCATGCAGAACAATAAGTGCAGACCATACGGGATAATCTAAGGGTTGGCTTTCGAAGAAGGTGATTATGTCTATCTAAAAGTGTCACTAATGAGGAGTGTGAAGAGGTTTAGTATGAAAGGAAAGCTAGCTCCAAGGTATGTTGGTCCGTTTAAAGTTTTGCAAAGGCATGGAGAAGTGGCCTATCAGGTGGAATTGCTTGAAAGTTTATCTGGTGTATATGATGTGTTCCATGTGTCACAACTTAAGAAGTGTTTGCGAGTACCTGAGGAGCAAATACCATTAGAAGAGCTTTTTGTTAAGGGTGATGTCACATATGAAGAATATCCGGTTAAAATATTGGAGACAGCTCAGAGAGCCACTAGCAGTCGGGTCATTAGACTGTGCAAAGTGCAACAGAATCGGTATTCAGAAGCAGAGGCAACTTGGGAAAGAGAGGATGATCTGAGAAAATCATATCCACAGTTATTTGAGTAAGCACTGCTCAATCTCGAGGACGAGATTCTTTTAAGGAGGGTAGAATTTGTAACACCCAAAATCTGATTTTCAATTAATAGGATTTAATTGGATTTATTTAAGTATTTTTGTGGGCATTTAATATAGCAAATAAATAATTTTTGTTGAAATTAAAATGCGTCATAAGGTTAGGAACATGTTTTGCATTCATGCTGGAGCATAATTATTTTTGTGCTGATTGTTTCTACTTTTATTTTATTTGTACTCAAAAGTTCATTTGGAAAAATTTTTGGAAAAGAACAAAAAAGAGAAAGCTTACATGCTCTCGGCCTAGGGCAGTGTCCAAGGCCCAGCTTCCCTCTCCCCACGTGCGGCCCAGGTTTCGGCCCAGTGCGTGGCCCAGGAATGTGCGTGCGCCATCCCTCCCTCTTTTCTGCCGCTGACGACCAGGACCCAACGCTCCTTACTCTGACGCTTGGGGCTCACAGGGCAGCACCCTCCTCCTTCTCTGCGTGACCGAGCCGGAGTTGATGGAGTCCACCGAACCTTCCCAATCCCGATTTCCACAGGATTTGATTTTCTCGAGCCCTATTTAGCCTTGGCCTTCCCTCACCGCATCTCTTTTTCCATCTACTAGCGACCGACGCACGTTTCGTTGCATCCCAATGCCAGGGGGATCTTGCCGAGTTGCTGTAACCAGCTGCCGTCTTGGAACTCTCGGTTCGTGGCTGTGTTAGCGAAACTATGATCGTTGTTGACGGTCCTTAATGCTCACATTTAACCATCAACTAATCATGGAAAAGGATCTATATGCAACCAACACCTAGACTTAGGGTTTTATCTGATAGAATTCCACGAGTTTTGGTGTTTGTCTATTTCTGCAGGGGGTTATCAGGAAATACGAAAGAAAGGCCCACACGTCGGGTTTACATAGAGATATTAACGTGCTGCGCAATTTTCTACCATCTAGAAGACTCCAGAAGCCACGGGAAGGAAGCGGAGGCCGAGAGGACTCAGGGACAGGGCACCCGCCCACCTTTCCTGGGCGCCCGCCCTCAGCCAGAGTCCAATCAGGACTCTCTTTCGGGATATTGCTCCACCGACTTAAAGGATCAAGGAAAACCACACGATCAATGTCGGTTTGATCCAATGGCCCAGATTCACTTGAAGGGACTATAAAACCAGACCCCCTGGCCCCTGGATATCATACCTCTTCTACAGAATCAAAGCTAGGGTTTCAATTCTTCATCCAAGTAGAGAGGATCCCTCTAGTTCTTCTAGTTCTACCTCTAGTTCATCTAGTTCTAGTTCTAGTTCATCTAGTTCTAGTTCTAGTTCCTCTAGTTCTAGTTCTAGTTAGTTCTAGTTGTAATCTAGAAAATAGGGAGAGAGAAGAGGAGAGCGGAGGAAGAGCCGGATCTGTCGGATCTTCCTCAACATTGTACTTTTGCAGCAACTGGTTCGTTCTTCATCGTTCTCTAGGTTCTTCAATTCATAACTCCTGGTTCTCTAATTACTTTTATTTACATTCAAGTTATTTATTGGATTCCCGCTTGCATCAAGTGCTCTAGTCTTTATAACGCTAGAGTAGTAATTAATAGATTAGACGTGGTGTTTAGTCTTGCGATTACCTGGAATTGCACCCAATCCTGCGGATTGTTGTGGTAGCCTTAGGGTAGTGACGGCCCTAACGGTCGACGTATTCCACCACGTTCGGATCGGTGTTTGTAGGACCGTAGTCAGACCTTCCTAGCCCCCTTCTCATCTCTTTCTGTGGTTAGTGCTCTGATGTCCCGATATAGATAATCTTGAAGTAATCCTTGATTCTTAGATCAACTAGAGAACTCTCAGGAAACTTCCTCTCTTTCCACCAAAAATAATTATATAGTTATCCTTGGGCGATCTTGGATCTTAATTAGTACACTCACGTTCTCTGTGGAAAATCGATACTTTGGAATACTCCCGGGTGAAAGCTACATCGGTATCCGTGCGCTTGCGGATTTTTCTGTTTGCGTTTAAAATACCCAACAAGCTTTCTGGCGCTGTTGCCGGGGAACGGTAGCTGTGCTAGTTTCGAACCAAGTCGTCCGTGTATCCTTTTTCTTTTTCTTTTATACCATTTTCACCTTATCATTTTCACCATACCACATGGATTTCACTCTAAGCATTAATGAGCATGGAATTTATTTCATAACCACTTCATTTACTCCATGCTCATATGCAACATCTTCCTAATCCATTGGTTTTTCCAACATCACCACATTCGAGATCACCAACCCCCTCTTCCTTTCTTTTTATAAAAACTTTAAAAGGGCGGTTGTCGATGCATATGTCTATATTAAATATTGCAGATCTCGTTGAGTTGATCTTGATATAGGTCAGCGTTGGAGGGGAAACCACTTCGCAGACATAAATTGATGGTTTCCCAAGGACAAGCTTAGTGTCCCAAAACAAGCACTGATCAGATCATAACATGAGCTTTTAATTATTTGCAACATTACCTTGTGTGTTGAGCATATAAGGACAATTGAAAAAAATATCCCTTCGGGTATTCTTGTCACTAACCTTTCCAGGATTGGAGCAAGAAGATCGGATGAATGACAAGCACAAGGTATGTCCAACCAATCATCTTACAACATTGAATTAAATTCATCCAAACTTGAATTTTGCAAAATTCAAGCTTGGGGGAGTACTTTACATAAAAACATCCTTTGCTATGTTGCTATGTTGGTTGTCCCTACCTTTGAGACATGCTCAATTTGTTAAATACTAATCACACTACTTCATCTCCACTTGAGTAGATCTCTATAAATGCTCTCATGCTACCTTTATTTGCTTTAGTATATGTCTAGGTTTGGAGTAGTTTCATTTATCTCTTAATTGAGCTTGGTGCTTAGTTTAGGAATGATGATCTTACTTCCAAGGGGTTTTAAATTAAGCATGGTGCTTAGGTTAAAAAAGCCCTCCTGAATCAAATTAGACATGGTGTCTAGGTTGATTTGTGAGCCGATAGTATGCTATAGTAGACATGGGATATTTTGTTGGACTAACCCCTGCAGGAAAACTTTCACTATCGACCTGGGAAGTCCTGAGATACACTCACATTTTTGACAAAGAGAGAGGCACATGAAGTTTAACAATTTACACAAGGAAGGCATAGCTCACAAGAGATGATCCATGGAGGGTGCTACAAACACGATGCACAACCGCTAAGAAAGGAAAGCTTCCACAAGGAGATACCGTACCATCACTCTTCAAGTAAGGTAACATCTTAAGGTACTTGACTATCACTTTTATAAGCTTCTCCTTTTTTCTGGCGTTCACATGAATAAAAGAGACAAACACGTATGATTTACAACTCTAGATTAACCAACCCAATCGATTCAACATGTTTAGTCCTTCCACCTTTGTGATCCCACACTCCTAATCTTATGAGCTAAAATGTTGCACACTCAATCTTTGGAGGATATATTTTATAAAAAAACAACATAAATATAGATAGATTATCTTTCCATTAGGTTGAGCGATCTGATCTGACAAATGTTTTAAATGCTACACTCATGATTTTATTATCCATTAACTTTGTCTTGCTCACTATGCTTAAGGTTAGAGAAGAACAAATACACTTTTGGTTCTATTGGTGTTTTCCACCAACAGGGCCCATACACTTGATCTCTGCCTTGTCTCTATGAGCAGGTACACTTCGAGCAAAATATGAAGGACTTTTACAACTCCCAGACTCCACCAAGTGAAGAACCTAGATCTACGAGCACAAACACACTGGAGATACTGGACACTCAGGCAATCACTACCCTGAGATTCTTGAGGACGTAACTACTGGAGTAACCCCGTTGTGGAAGTAATCACTGACCTTCTGCCGGTCAAGAGAGACGATCCAAGACGCCCCGTCATCCCGATCTCCATCGGCATGGTGGACTTCCTAGAAGCACTCTGCGACATTGGCTCCAGTGTCAACATTACGCCTAGGGTACTCTATGAAAAATTCTTTACACATCCTTTATTAGAAACAGCCATGTGTTTGCAGCTTGCAGATCGTACGCTAAGTTTCCCAAAGGGAATATTGAAGAACCTCTGTGTCCAAGTTGGTACCTTGTACGCCCCAGCAGACTTCGTGGTGATAGAGACTGGTATTGATGAGAGGGCACCCATCATCCTAGGGAGGCCATTCCTGAACACCTCAGGAGCTGTCATCTACGCTAGTGCTGCCAAGATTAGTTTCTACATCGAGGGGAGGAAGGAGACGTTTTCCTTCAAGAACAAGACTACACAAGTCTCAGAGCAATCCCGACATGAACCAAGGAAGAGGACCAACCGGAGGAACAGGAACAAGCAAGTGTGGACCAAGTCAGCTAAGATGGTCACTACAGTTCAAGGAGGACAAGCCCGTCGACTTAAGTCACTGTTCCTGACCAAAAAGGACAACCCAAGTATGCCAAGCATCCAGTGCTCCATTAATGGATACAACTTCCAAAAGATGCTTTGTGACACCGGGTCAGGCGTCAACATAATAGCCGCAGTCACCTATCAGTTCCTGTTCGGAACCATGCCCCTAAAACCGACATACATTCATCTCCAGATGGCAGATCAGACATTCCGAAAGGTTATCAACATGGGAGAAGACGAGTACGATCCACCCATCATCCTTGGAAGACAGTTCCTCAGCACCGTTAAAGCAATCATCTACATTAGAACTGGAGAAGTCCTCATGAACTTCCCCTCTGAGAAGGTACGCCGCTATTTTATTGACCTTAACTATATAGTTGAAGACTCTAAGCAGGTCAAGACAAGAAGAAGATGACGCAACCGCAACCAGAGAAGGCAAATCATCAAGGATGGATGGGCGGACTATGAAGGAGAAGTGGTAAGGTCTGAAGACATACAACTTGAACAGAACTGTCCTGAGGAGACCGTAGCATCGAGTCAGGTGTGGAGAAAAAAAAAGATAGTTATACATGAAGAGCAGGCTCCACCGGAACCACCGACTACGCCATCCAGCGAAGCGCAGGACAACTGAGAAAATGGAGAGTCCCGTTCGGATGACTTAAAAACACCGAACGCCTTGCCAAGAGGTAAACTTGGTAGTTATCTTTTTCCTTTCAACTATTTAAAATAGTTTGCTTAGTTAATCAGGTTCATATCATCTTGAAAAGAAAATAAAAATGTTAAAAATAGTAAGCCCCATGTGAGTATGCTCATGGCATAAAACCCATAAGTGCATTCACTGTGGTGGCGTAAAAATAAAATAAGTATATTCCTGTCCTATAAAAATTTAAATTATAAAAATAAATTTATGATCCTACTAAAGAGAGTAATATTTATTGAGGATGCTCAACATGATAAAGGCTAGATATTTATGCTAACACTTAACTAGTTCCACAAAGCTTTGTTGTCTATTTGAGCTCCACAGAATTCAAGGATCAAAGAAAACTAGCACACGGAGGACATCCTAATCACTGTCAGGGTGCTGCTGACATTCAAATACACCTCCACCACCTACTAGCTATATCAGAAGAAATTACGTCAAAATCCAGCTTGGGGGAGAGCACCCCCATTTATCCAGCTAAGTATTCCACTCACGTTTATACTTTACTCTAATAATAAAAAGATGCATAATCATAAAAACCCAAATAAAGATTTTGTGCTTATATATATATCTTTGCTTAGTTTGCTAAATAAATAAATAAATAAAATTTGCTATGAACCCTCATGATAAGCTCTCACATGGAAAGATGAATAGTTGCTCTGCCATGACTAGTTCTCAAAATTGAAATCTCTCTCAAGTTTAGGCATCACTGTTATTAATTAAGATTTGCTCTAAACCTGAACTTGTGGGAAGAGTACTTGATCTAAAGTCTAAGTCGTTAACGGATATGATATGGGAAGGTTGAGCTGCTGTTTATCTGTTGCTAGAGATGCTAGAATTCTGGAGAATTTTATCTTTGAAAATCTTTAAAATGTTGCATGATGAGTTCCTGTATGATGAGAGTTTAAATTCCTACCACAACCATATATACATGCTTGCTAGACATTGAGCCACACATTTACTTTTTACTGCTTATGAGCATTGAGTGTGGTCAAGCTGTGTAGACCCTTAGGAGCTTGTCATGTGGTTAAATCAAGATTCACTTGCATGTTCACTCACACATGCTACTTCTACTCCAGAAGTACCATCCACATATATCCACCCATTTCTATCTCCAGAATCACCTAAAAATATTCTACTCCTAATCCGGGAGAGAATAGCCAAAAACATTTATGTTTTCCCCTGTGAAATAAATGCTCAAGTTATCTTGTTACTACCACTTGCTACATTATCTCATGAGATGAGTGCTCTAAAAAAAGAAAAAAAAAGAGAAAGAATACGAGGAAATAAAAAGGGGCAAGTGCCCGGAACCTCGAAAAAAAAAGAAGAAAAAAAAAGAAGTGAGACGAGAGGTAAAAATGGACAAGTGTCCGACAGTAGAATTAGGGGTACAAGATACCCACCTGAGAGGAAAGAAAAAGAAAATATAGAGCATCTCATTCTCCTCAAAAAGTTCCAAAAGAGCAAGAAAGGTATGTATCCCCTCAAAAGAGCATAAGTAGAATTAGACTTTCACCATTGTTATCACCATCATCACCATACACCATTCATTCGCCACACATGCACATCTTGATTTGACTTATTGACTTGTTCTTCTGGATCCATGGTTTGACTATGCAATAAATGTCTTGTAAGTATGTATTAGCTGTCTCCCACCTATGAGCTCCAGATATCAAAAGCCTTATTAGAGTAGGGTGAGAGAGAAGGCAATGCCACTATGCCTTATACCACAAATACCACATACTTTGAGAGAAGGCATACACCATTAATGCCTTGGTAAGGATCCAGAAATACCACAAAAGAGAGACTAGAGAGAGTCATACAAGGAATCTCTGAGTTTTATTTGAAAATCTGCAAAAAACTCCAGAGCTATAGTTGATCAAGAATAAGAGACATGGTGCTTGACTAGACCGTTCTATCTTTTAACTACTCAAGACAGAAGTGACGGTTACAAGTCCCATGGTGAAAGGTAAATGAGTATGTTTTAAGTCTTAACAGCTTACTCTAACCAGAGATGAGATCTTGTTTAAACGCATGTGTATCTTTGAGTTATGAAACCACTGCAGAAACTCTTGAGTTCATCTTTGCTCAGGGACGAGCAAAGGTTAAGCTTGGGGGAGCTTGTTGACGGTCCTTAATGCTCACATTTAACCATCAACTAATCATGGAAAAGGATCTATATGCAACCAACACCTAGACTTAGGGTTTTATATGACAAAATTCCACGAGATTTGGTGTTTGTCTATTTCTGCAGGGGGTTATCAGGAAATACGGAAGAAAGGCCCACACGTCGGGTTTACATAGAGATATTAACGTGCTGCGCAATTTTCTACCATCTAGAAGACTCCAGAAGCCACGGGAAGGAAGCGGAGGCCGAGAGGACTCAGGGACAGGGCGCCCGCCCACCTTTCCTGGGCGCCCGCCCTCAGCCAGAGTCCAATGAGGACTCTCTTTCGGGATATTGCTCCACCGACTTAAAGGATCAAGGAAAACCACACGATCAATGTCGGTTTGATCCAATGGCCCAGATTCACTTGAAGGGACTATAAAACCAGACCCCCCTGGCCCCTGGATATCATACCTCTTCTACAGAATCAAAGCTAGGGTTTCAATTCTTCATCTAAGTAGAGAGGATCCTTGTAGTTCTTCTAGTTCTACCTCTAGTTCATCTAGTTCTAGTTCTAGTTCATCTAGTTCTAGTTCTAGTTCCTCTAGTTCTAGTTCTAGTTAGTTCTAGTTGTAATCTAGAAAATAGGGAGAGAGAAGAGGAGAGCGGAGGAAGAGCCGGATCTGTCGGATCTTCCTCAACATTGTACTTTTGCAGCAACTGGTTCGTTCTTCATCGTTCTCCAGGTTCTTCAATTCATAACTCCTGAGTTCTCTAATTATTTTTATTTACATTCAAGTTATTTATTGGATTCCCGCTTGCATCAAGTGCTCTAGTCTTTATAACGCTAGAGTAGTAATTAATAGATTAGACGTGGTGTTTAGTCTTGCGATTACCTGGAATTGCACCCAATCCTGCGGATTGTTGTGGTAGCCTTAGGGTAGTGACAGCCCTAACGGTCGACGTATTCCACCACGTTCGGATCGGTGTTTGTAGGACCGTAGTCAGACCTTCCTAGCCCCCTTCTCATCTCTTTCTGTGGTTAGTGCTCTGATGTCCCGATATAGATAATCTTGAAGTAATCCTTGATTCTTAGATCAACTAGAGAACTCTCAGGAAACTTCCTCTCTTTCCACCAAAAATAATTATATAGTTATCCTTGGGCGATCTTGGATCTTAATTAGTACACTCACGTTCTCTGTGGAAAATCGATACTTTGGAATACTCCCGGGTGAAAGCTACATCGGTATCCGTGCGCTTGCGGATTTTTCTGTTTGCGTTTAAAATACCCAACAATCGTGCTGAGCTCCAGGTAGGGGTAACGGAGTTTCTGAGCATCCCCTTTCGTTCTCTACCGCACCCTTTTGCTCTTGTGCGGCTGCCGAACTTGCAGGAGGAGTTCCGGCCGCCATTTTCCGACGTCAGCCTTGCCCAAGTCCTTCCTACTCTCGATTCTACCCTAGGTGAGCTCTCGGGGAGTTTCTCTTTGCTTTCGTGTTTTTATTTTGTCGAATCATGGTCTCAATCGTCAAAACGGCTAACTCCGGCGAGGTCTCTTCATGCCAACCATGGAGCCGCCGTGCCAAACACACTGTTCTGGCCGGGGCATCTCTCTCTCTCTCTTTCCCCAGGTCTAATCCGAGCCATTCAATCGTGATCCGACGACCAGCAATGAAGGATACCTCTTCGGGGGAAAAATTGCTAAAGCAACCCTGTAAAATCTGAGTGCTAACCCGCTGTCCATGGCGCTCTGGGAAAATTACGCTTTTCAACTCCGAAAGCGTATTCCTCGTCGGTTGTGTTCAAATACGTTTTTAGATATTTACTAGTTTGCCATTGAATTTAATTTGCTCATAAAATAATCATTTTAACTCTGTTTTGGTTCAATCATATTCCGTTAGATTCGTTATTGCGAGCTCTACGTGTTAGTGGTACTGTTTCACTGGTTTGAAACTTTTTAATTTTGCAGTAGCATTTAATTATTTATTCTTATATAGGAAATATTAGAAAATTTATAACTTCTACGTTTTAATTCCGATTGTCTTAACTTTACGTTTGTGTGATCGTAGCGCAGCGTAGAATATTTTTATAAACTTTTATATTTGTTTTATCAATGTTGGTGTAATGTTCTAATTATAGCTTGTTTGCTTTGTGTAGGATTGTCTCTATTAGAATGCGTGTTGTTGATTGATGATTCGGAATAGACGGTGAGCCGTACGTTGGTGAGCAAGACCAAGCCTTTGATGACCAGCAGCCGCCTCAGGAGAGATTTGATCAAGACAAGTATAACTTGGGACTATCCTTGTTACCTACACACAATTAATACAATATATATCATATGCATTTGTCCACCTTGTCGACCTTCGCAAAATCATAGATGATTGTTACCTTGACTTCCTTGTTACCTATTTGATATGCATTTGGTGCGGTTTTGCTAGTGCTTAATGTAATCCATGATCTTGTAAGATGATTAATAGCATGCAATAAACATAAAAAGATGGCAATAACTGTATGGGATCTTATCTGAACGTGATCACCCGGGATAACAGTGCAACCATGCGGGCTATAATGGCTCCAGCTTTAGCTTAGTATGAGGACCTTTTCTAGCTTGTTAGAGGTTACCCATAAGGGCGCTAGAGGTGCTTGCTGACAAGGGTATAGTGCGAGCCTCTGTCCTTATGTGTATAGGATGCATGTCATTATGCCATTTAGAATGGGGGCTCTATATCTGCTCGCCCGGGAAACCTTGCGGCCCTAACATGTTAGACAAACTTTTGAAAGGCTTCATAGTGATCCCTGCCGACCTCCCTGGGAAGGGGGTTAAGAGATTAGCTACCTCAAGCGTAAGGGTAAATCATGACACATGGGTAAAGATGTACAACCTCTGCAGAGTGTTAAAACTAGTATACTAGCCGAGCTCACGGTCAGGAGCGGCCTTGGGGGCATCTACATTAAGATGATGAGCTTGTTATGTTATTATGTTGATTTGTTTATCTTTATGCTATGATTTAATTATGCTTACATTTGATCATGTGATTATGGGATTATTTATGCTACCTTGACACTTGCTATTTAATTATGAACATGCTATCTATATATAAAAGCTAAATGTAGTTAAACCAGTGTCAGCTATTTGAGCCTCATGAACCCCTGGTTATACTTGTTGAGTACGATATGTGCTCACTCTTAAAATTTCCCAACACCTCAGGTTATACAAATGATGATGATTAGAATGAGGACTATCGATATGAGTATTATATTCGAAGTCAACCAGTCAACGTTTGTCCCTGTGTGATGCTTCCGTCAAGAGAGTTTATTTGTTGTTATTTATCATTATTGTATAAGACTATGTGATTATTATTGTTCTTCTATGTAATAAACACTGCATTGATACTCTTGAGATTTCTCTACTTATGTGTGCAACTGTTTCTGGGGCGCACATGAGTCTTTTACGCATCCTATTTTGTTCTTGAAATATGGGTGTGATAGAGAAGAATATTCCAGAGCTGTCAATGGGAAGCATTTCAAGAAGTATTACCCTAATGTTTGGGTTGATCTACTCTGATTGATCAAGACAGTTAGGAGGAATTTTGGATAGCCGATATGTAAAGTATCACCTTTAGCATGAAATTTAGTGTACTAGCTGACTAGAGATAGCAAATACGGTAGGTTTCACCTTCAGTATTAGAATTTAGAGATTTTGACAGTTGAAATAGCCGATACAACAAATATTGCCTTTAGTATAAAATTTAGAGTTGTAACTGAATAAAGCCAATACGATAAGTATCACCTTAAGAGCAAAAATCAAGAATGGAAATGGACTTTTTGTTGTTTCAGAAACATATTGGATTGCTTGGATGGACAATATCACAGAGATAATAGACACTTGATCGATGAATACAAAATAAGATAAAACTGCTTCCATGAGTAGTGTTATTGTTCATGGGGAGAGTTTACATCAACTAAAATTAAAAAATAACCTTGAACTAATCTTCATCGTCAAAGACACGGGTGATGATGTGTTCGGCTGATTAGACCTGCGCCAGTACATCGGTGCAAGTGGCAAACTCCTCCATCAGCTCCTCAAAGCCTTCGTCGTTGCCCTCCTTGCCGAAGTTTGAAGTCAGATACTTCGAGAGCTAGGCCCCATAGCGAAGCTAGGCTGCTGCCAGTGCATTCGCTGCTCCTGAGCAAACGCCATAGAGAGCGACCTCCTGATGTGGTTGTGGACATCCTGAAGCTGCTTTTCCTGGGTCTCCTTGTGTGCATTCACCATTCTAGTGACTGCGTTGATGGCGGGGGTGAGTGTGTTGAACTACTCTTGGAGTCCTATGATCAACAAAATAAACAGATGTATCAGCAAAAAAGTCAATCAACTAAAAGAATGCAGAGGAGATATACTTACTAATGACTGCATTGTTGGACTCTCCTAAATATTCCTTGGTTCAGGCCAAGGACCCCTCAGTGTTCTCCAACACCACCGCCAGAGCGTTATGTTGCTCCAGGAAGTGATGGGACCTCTTGCACTCCTCGAAGTTAAGGTTTTGGGCTACTCTAAGATGCTAGAGGAAGTCCCAGGCATCTTCGTTGTTGAATAGCCTACTTCCAACAAGCATTTTTGGCGCCATTGCCGAGGAACGGTTTGCAGATTTTGACTTAGTTTAGCTTAATCTTGTATTATACTTTTGTGTTTTCATGTTTTGTCCTATTCTCTTCATTATTTCTATGTTAATCCTTATGAATGCTTTTAATTCTATTGCTATTTTCTTTATGGCATGTGCAAAAGCTTAAAGCATAAACCTTATCATCTATAAGCTATGCCATTGTCTACATAATATAATAAGCCCTTCTCAAATATATCATGGGATCATTAATCCTAACCTTGGTTTGGTAGGCCCCATGTTTATTCGACATTCGGATCTTACCAAGAGTTACAAGGAATCCCTTGATTTATCTTCTCGGGAAGCCTTTCTTATCTTTTAAAGAAAGAGTTTTTGCTCAAAAGAGTTGCTCTGGCTATTTCTGAACTCCCCAAAAGAACAAAATGATTTATTATCTAAACTAAAAACAAAAGTCTTGATAACTAAAATACAATCACATCATTCTTAATATTTAGCTATCAATCCTAAACCTTTAAAGTTCCAAATCAATGATTTAGACTTCCAATTAGCTAAGATGTTCCTAAATCAATGCATGTCAGATCTTATAATAAGAGAGATCTTAGAAAAAAGCATCATTAACTTCCTTTCCTTCCTAAAAAGACATTAGAACAAATTCAAGGATGGCATGACAAGTGATGCCATAGAATGAGAGCCAAGCCACTTAGAAACAAATTCTATCTACTCCCCTTCTATGCCCATATTAAATTTCTTTGAACCTATCTCTAAACCCATCCTTTACCGCAATAAATCTTTTTATGCTCCATCTACTAAACTTCATAATAACTCTAGGAATCCATCAAGACATTCTAAGAATATGAGTCATGAAAATTATAGGAATACCCAAAAAGAGCAACGACAATAGCAGGAACACGTAGAACATATTAGAAATACATATGGTATTGTCAAAGAATGGATGGAAGAAGATGAAGTTTTAGCACTAGCATCTAAACTTGGTCTAAATTCAAATGTTGAGCTTAAATCAGTTTCTTTAGTAAACATAACTCACCCAAGTTTAGAGAAAGCTTTAGACGAGACCAACCTTAGGGACATCAATTCATTGGAAATCTTAAAAAATAAAATATCTAATGTCATAGGCATGAAATAACAGAGACAAACTTATTGCCTATTGAAAGGTCCTAATATGGCTAGAGGGGGGTGAATAGCCAATTTAAAAGGTTAGTAAATAACAAAGCAAAGCTTTTTGCTCTAGCTCTAAAGGGGTGTTTGCAAGCCACCTACTCAACAATTCTAGTTGCTAAGTGTTGACACTTGCTAACACCACTTGAATACTAGGTTGTCATCCCAAGCATGACACTAGAGTGTACTATGGTATTTAGACACACACAGATAATCCGCAAGCGCACGGATACCGTTGAAGCTTTTACCCGGTTAAAGGTTTTATCGTATCCACAGGGAAACGGGAGAACTGATCTACGCTCTAACTTAACCAAGATAAGTAAATAGGTGTAAATAGGAAAGATGGTAGAATCAAATAAGAACAATATTAAAGGTAAGATAACAGTGAGTGATAATATGGGAATAGAGAATAGAGCAATCTAGTATATGGGCGATGGTAGCAGAATAGAGAGGATAACTATGGTTTCTCTACTTCAAAGGGGTATGTCTATGTCTGGGACGAACCACGTGATAAGATTACACCACAAAGGATGCTTATCCATAGGCCGATAAACCCTACTTGAGGTGGACTACAGAGGACCAACGTAACAGTCACCTACGCGGCCTACCACACGATCCAGCTAGACAGGGGATATCCACAAGTAATCTAGGTCTAAGCACCACGCTTACACCTATACTACAACTCTAACCTATAGCCTCCTATAGATTAGAAGTACTCAAAAGAGTTGTGAACCAGAACATACATGATTAGTAATTGCATAATGAATTAGAAGTAGATTACCAGAGTCATCCCATGAGCAAGCTTGATTAGAGCTTGATCATGACGAAGTACAACCAAAGGGAGAACCGACAGGCCGGCCTCTCCTCTAATCCTCCTTCGCTCTCCATCTCGCTACTATCTAGATCTACTCTAGTTTAGAGAAGAGAGGAGAGCTCTCGTCTCCAAACCCTAGCTTTTGCTCTGTCTATGAATAATGAATAATGATCAAGGGGTGCCTCCTCTAGGGGCCAGGGGGTCTGGTTTTGTAGTCCCCTCAAGTGAACCTGGGTCGTCAGATCAAACTGACATAGATTTAACGGTTATCCTTGATCCTTTAGGTCGGTGGAGATCTCCCGAGAAACAGAGTCCTGATTGGACTCCAGGTCAGGGCGGGCGCCCAGGGCAGGAGGGCGGGCGCCCTGCCTCTGGCCCCGTTCGGCCTCCGCTTCCTTCCCGTGGCTTCTGGAGTCTTCTAGATGTAAGATAATTGCGCGGCACGTTAATATCTCTATGTAATCCCGACGTGTGGGCCTTTCTTCCGTATTTCCTGATAACCCCCTACAGAAATAGACGAACACCAAAACTCGTGGAATTCTGTCAGATAAAACCCTAAGTCTAGATGTTGATTTCATTTGGATCCTTTTCTTTGTTTATTTGATAATTAAATTTGATATGGTGTATGGTGATGATGGTGATAACAATGGTGAAAGTCTAATTCTACTTTTGCTCTTTTGAGGGGATACATACCTTCCTTGCTTTTTGAAACTTTATGAGGAGAATGAGATGCTCTTCTTTTTCTTTCCTCTCAGGTGGGTATCTTGTACCCCTAATTCTACTGTCGGACACTTGTCCATTTTTACCTCTCGTCTCACTTTTTCTTTCTTTCGAGGCTCCGGGCACTTGCCCCTTTTTATTTCCTCGTTTATATTTTTTTTTCTTTTCTTTTTTTTCAGAGCACTCATCTCTTGAGATAATATAGCAAGTGGTAGTAGCAAGATAACTTGAGCATTTATTTCACAAGGGAAAATAGAAATATTTTTGGCTATTCTCTCCCGGATTAGGAGTAGAATATTTTTGGGTGGTTCTGGAGATGGACATGGATGGATATATGTGGATGGTACTTCCGGAGTAGAAGTAGCATATATGAGTGAACGTGCAAGTGAATCTTGATTTAACCACATGACAAGCTCCTAAGGGTCTACACAGCTTGACCATACTCAATGGTCATAAGCAGTAAATAGTAAATGTGTGGCTCAAAGTCTAGCAAGCATGTATATATGGCTGTGGTAGGAATTTAAACTCTCATCATACAGGAACTCATCATGCAATATATTAAAGATTTTTCAAAGATAAAATTCTCTAGAATTCTAGCATTTCTAGGAACAGATAAACAGCAGCTCAACCTTCCCATATCATATCCGTTAACAACTTAGATTTCAGATCAAGTTTTCATCCCACAAGTTTAGATCTAGAGCAAGCTTTAAATTATAACAGTTATGTCTAAACTTGAGAGAGAACTTCAAATTTGCAAATTAGGCACAGCAACTATTCATCATATCCATGCTAGAGTTTTATTATTAAGATTCAGATTAGCATAGCCATTTTATTTATTTATTAAACACACTAAGCAAAAGATATATATATAAGCACAAAATCTTTATTTGGTTTTTCATAGTTTATGTATTTTAATATTCTAACATAATATAAGTATAAAGATAGGTAGAAATACTTAGCGAGATAAATGGGGGTGCTCTCCCCCAAGCTGAATTTTGACGTAATTTCTCTTGATGTAGCTAGCAGGTGGCAGAGGTGTATTTGAAAGTCAGCAGCATTCTGACAGCGATTAGAATGTCCTCCGTCTGCGAGTCTTCTTGATTCTTAAATTCTGTGGAGCTCAAATAGACAACAAAGCTTGTGGAACTAATTAAGTGTTAGCATAAATATCTAGCCTATGTTGAGCTTCCTCTATAAATATTACTCCCTGTTTTTATATTTTTATTTTATAAAGCAGAAAAGAAATATTTATTTTATTTTTATGCCACCACAGTGAAGGTACTTATGGGTTTTATGCCACTCGTATACTCACATAGGGCTTAGTATTTTTTAACATTTTTATTTTGTTTTCAAGATAGCATGATTAACTAATAATCTATTTAAGGAAAATAAATAATTAAAGGGAAAAGGGAATGCAGAAAGGGTAAATATGGATAACTACCGATCTTACCTTTCGGCGATGGTTCAATGTTTTAAGTCTTCTTAACAAGACTTCTAACTGTGTTCATTCTTCAGGTGCGTCATTTGATTCAGGTGCGCACGTCTTCGTTTGCCCAGCAGTTCGAAGTGCAGCGTTGGCAGTATCCTGCTCAGTGTGTTTGTGCTCGTAGATCCAGGTCCTTCACTTGGTAGAGTCTGAGAGTTATAAAACTCCTCCGTGTTTTTCTCGAAGTGTACCTGCTCATAGAGACAAGGCAGAGATCAAGTGCATGGGTCCTGTTGGTAGAAAACACCAACAGAACCTAAAGTGTATTTGTTCTTCTCTAACCCTAAGCATAGTGAGCAAGACAAAGTTGATGGATGAAAAGTTCATGAGTGTAGCACTTATAACATTTGTCAGATCAGATCGCTCAACCTTATGGAAAGATAATCTATCTATGTGTATGTCTTTTTCTTTATATCTCTCAATGATTGAATGTGTAACATTTTAGCTCATATGATTAGGAGTGTGGGATCATGGAGGTAGTACTAAGAACAAGGATTAAAGGACTAAACATGTTGAATCAGTTGGGTTGGTTAATCTAGAGTTGTAAATCATACATGTTTGTCTCTTTTATTTATATGAATGCCAGAACCAAGGAGAAGCTTATAAAAGTGATAGTCAAGTACCTTAAGATGTTACCTTGCTTGAAGAGTGATGGTACAGTATCACCTTGTGGAAGCTTTCCTTTCTTAGCGGTTGTGCATCGTGTTTGTGGCACCCTCCATGGATCATCTCTCTATGATGAATGAGCTATGTCCTTTTTGTGCAAATTGTTAAACTTCATATGACACTCTCTTCGTCTCTGATGTGAGTTTATCTCAGGACTTCCCAAATCGATATTGAAAGTTTTTCTGCAGGGGTTAGTCTGACAAAAATATACCAATGTCTACACAAGCAGTTTTTAGTTCAATAACCGAACTAGACTCCATGTCTAATCAGATTAAGGAAGGTTGTTTAACCTAAGCACCATGCTTAGTTTAAAAGCCAATAGAAGTATGTGCAGTACTTCCAAACTAACACTTACTAGTAAATAGACAAAGGTAACCTGACAACATTTATAGAGATCTACTCAAGTGGAGATGAAGTAGTGTGATTAGTATTTAACAAATTGAGCATATCTTAAAGGTAGGGACAACCAACATAGCAACATGGCAAAGGATGTTTTTATGTAAAGTACTCCCCAAGCTTGAATTTTGCAGAATTCAAGTTTGGATGAATTTAATTCAGTGTTGCATGATGATTGGTTGGACATACCTTGTACTTGCTTGTCATTCATCTGATCTTCTTGTTCCAATCCTAGAAAGGTTAGTGACAAGAATACCCAAAGGAATATTTTTACAATTATCCTTATATGCTCAATACACAAGGTAATGTTGCAAATAATTACAAACTCATGTTATGATCTGATCAGTGCTTTTTAGGACACTAAGCTTGTCCTTGGGAAACCATCAATTTATGTCGGCGAAGTGGTTTCCCTTCCAACACTGACCTATATCAAGATCAACTCAACGAGATCTGCAATATTTATTATAGACATATGCATCGACAACCGCCCTTTTAAAGTTTTTATAAATAGAAAGGAAAAGGGGGTTGGAGATCTCAAATGTGGTGATGTTGGAGAGACCAATAGATTGGGAAGATGTTGCATATGAGCATGGAGTAAACAAAGTGGCTATGAAATAAATTCCATGCTCATTAATGTTATCTTCGTCTCCAATCTGAATGTTCAGAGTTTCTCTTAGATTGGTCTCACTTATGTCCTCTTCTATAGTTGAATGTATCCCATCTTCAAAGGGAGTCAAGAACTCACCATTTGAAATTGAGCCAAAGTCTGAATCCATTAAGGCTTCTTCCTTATCCATCCATTCTACACATTCTAGCCATTTAGAACTTGTGATCAGGAAAGGGGAGGTGTTAGAATTTTCTATATGGCTTAGCTCTCCTTCTATGACATTACTTGACATGTCATCCTCATGGTCTTTATGAATCCTATGGTTTGATCGTCTTGGTGAATTGCTAGGATCATGAGACTGAAAAGAAGAGGGATAAGAGGGATCTCTAAGGTTAAGGATGGATTTAGAACTTGTGAACAAGGAAGGGGATCAGATAGAATTTTCTATATGGCTTAGCTATCCTTCACTTGATATGTCATCCTCGACTTCTTCATAATAGGAACCAGGACATTCTCTAAGAGAAACATTATTGTGAGGATTTGAATTATCCCTGCTTGAAGGTCTCTTATGGAACCAGAAGTCTAAACCATCAGTATCTGAAAGATTTAAGGTCGGAATTCCTTCCTCCCTTGGAGAATTTTGGGGTATTGATGGTTAAGGATCGATAGCTAAAGTTTGGGATTGAAGTGGTTGTGATCTGGCTATCGAAACTTCTTCTTCTTGTCTAGGAACTGGTTCTGTCTCTTTCTCAGGGATATAAAAGCCAGGAGACTTTCCACTTAATAAATCAATCAAATTCCAAGCTTCACTAGCAGGTAGGTGATAGAAGGATCCTCTAGAGGCTGTATTCAAGGTTTGCTTATTTTCCCCACTAAGGCCCTCAAAAAAGTGGATTAGAAGAACTTCTTCAGGAATAGAAATCTTTGGGCCAGTGAGAGTAAGGTTAATGAAGCGGTCCCATGATTTCCTAAGAGATTCTTCTTCAGTTGTCTAAAAGAAATAATCTCACGCCGAAGTTCCGCCACTTTGGAGATTGGAAAATATTTAGAAAGAAAACTACTATGTAACTCCTTCCAATCTCCATGAACACTCCCTACTTTGAGTTTATACCAATGTCTAGCTTTTCCCATTAAAGAGAACGTAAAGAGCTTCCATTTAAGGGTCTCATCGGACATGCCTTCTATGCGAAGGAGGTCACAGACTCTATAAAACACTCTTAGGTGTGTGTATGGGTTTTCCTCACCTTCTCCTGAGAAAGGTTGTTTTTGAACAAATTCTATGTATTCGGGGTCTATCTCAAAACTAGATGCTATGATAGGCTTTGAAGATTTTGGTGGTTCAAGATGTGTGCCTGTAGGTCTATGAAATTCAAAGATAGACATGTTTGAATTCATGATATACTAGAGATCAAGGATTAGATAAGAAGAAAGAATAGCAGAGATGAGGCAAAGGATAAAAAGGAAATTTTTTTTATTTTTTTTTAGAAAATGATTAAGCTAGTTCGTAGTCAACTCAGCAACCGTTTCCCCAGCAACGGCGCCAAAAATGCTTGTTGACACTTGCTAACACCACTTGAATACTAGGTTGTCATCCCTAGCATGGCACTAGAGTGTACTATGGTATTTATACGCACACAGATAATCCGCAAGCACACGGATACTGTTGAAGCTTTTACCCGGTTAAAGGTTTTATCGTATCCACAGGGAAACGAGAGAACTGATCTATGCTCTAACTTAACCAAGATAAGTAAATAGGTGTAAATAGGAAAGATGGTAGAATCGAATAAGAACAATATTAAAGGTAAGATAACTGTGAGTGATAATATGGGAATAGAGAATAGAGCAATCTAGTATATGGGCGATGGTAGCAGAATAGAGAGGATAACTATGGTTTCTCTACTTCAAAGGGGTATGTCTATGTCTAGGACGAACCACGTGATAAGATTACACCACAAAGGATGCTTATCCATAGGTCGATAAACCCTACCCGTCCTACTAACGAGAGGTGGACTACAGAGGACCAACGTAACAGTCACCTACGCGGCCTACCACACGATCCAGCTAGACAGGGGATATCCACAAGTAATCTGGGTCTAAGCACCACGCTTACACCTATACTACAACTCTAACCTATAGCGTCCTATAGATTAGAAGTACTCAAAAGGGTTGTGAACCAGAACATACATGATTAGTAATTGCATAATGAATTAGAAGTAGATTACTAGTGTCATCCCATGAGCAAGCTTGATTAGAGCTTGATCATGACGAAGTACAACCGGAGGAAGAACCGACAGGCCAGCCTCTCCTCTAATCCTCCTTCGCTCTCCATCTCGCTACTATCTAGATCTACTCTAGTTTAGAGAAGAGAGGAGAGCTCTCATCTCTAAACCCTAGCTTTTGCTCTGTCTATGAATAATGAATAATGATCAAGGGGTGCCTCCTCCAGGGGCCAGGGGGTCTGGTTTTATAGTCCCCTCAAGTGAACCTGGGCCGTCAGATCAAACCGACATAGATTGAACGGTTATCCTTGATCCTTTAGGTCAGTGGAGATCTCCCGAGAAACAGAGTCCTGATTGGACTCCAGGTCAGGGCGGGCGCCCAGGGTAGGAGGGCGGGCGCCCTGCCTCTGGCCCCGTTCG
>NC_012875.2:16886271-16890199 GCF_000003195.3 Sorghum bicolor | reverse complement strand
CTAGAGAGCTATCTACAAGTTTCTATACAAGTAAGTAAGCTACTCTAGTTCGTGGGTATGTAAAAGAGAAGGTTTGATCTTTATACCACCGCGAAGAGGGGATGAACCAATCAATAATATGACGTCCAATCACCGGGAGAAATCCAATGAACAATCACAATGGAAACAAACAATTTTCTCCTGAGGTTCACGTGCTTGCCGGCATGCTGCGTCCCTGTTGTGTCGACCAACACTTGGTGGTTCGACGGCTAAGAGGTGTAGCACGAACCTCATCCTCACTAGGACACCGCAAGAACCGACCCACAAGTGAGGTAACTCAATGACACGAGCAATCCACTAGAGTTACCTGTTGGCTCTCCGTCGGGGAAGGTACAAGACCCCTCACAATCACCGGGAGATGGCCACAAACAAACATCAACTCATGCCAAAAGCTCCTCCGTAGCTCCAAGCCATCTAGGTGGCAGCAACCACCAAGAGTAACAAGCAAACCCGCTGCTCAACGATCACTAGTGCCACTAGATGCTCAAACTCTAAGCAAATGCAACTAGGATCTCTTCCAATCTCACTTTGGATGATCAAATCTTGAACACGATGAGTGGTATGTGTGGGAGTATGCTCACAAGATGTATCAACAAGTTAGAGAGTCAAGAGAGTCAGCATGAACCGGCCAAGGCCTATTTATAGAAGCCCCAAGCCAGGGGCGGATCTCCACCTAGGGCCACTAGGGCCTTGGCCCTACTTGTGGACCAAAATTTCTTAATACTCGTTTTTAATTTTTTGGATTATATTCATCACCATAGACTGCCTCGATCATCCTCTCTCATCTCTTGCTTGTGCCCGCTTTGTAGTGTGTTACTCCTTCCTGGTTCCCTCACGTTTTCAATCCTAGCTCATAGTGTACTCCAGGGCATCGTGGTTGGCTTTGTTGTTGTTTTCTAGCTAAACACGTCCTTCTTTGCAGTTATTAGCAAAGACATAATTCTATCATTCCAGCCAAACTCAATAATAGTTATTCCATCCCTCTTCCACGCTCTCCAACCAAACGCACCCTAGATGGCCGAGCGCGAGTGGATTTACGTTTGAAATTAAGATTTTTATCCACTTTCATGTTATGGATTTAAGTTTAAAATTAAGATTTTTATCTCGAACTATGTATTTATAAGCTATTTTTGTTATCTATCGGTATTAGACTTGGTACAACTGATATCTTGATTCAACGTAAACGGTGTGTGTGCTTTATTAGTGGCCCTAGACGTCAAAATTGACGAGCTCCGCCACTGTGAATCACCATCTTATGATGAACTTGTAAAATTGCTAAACAAGTACACAAAAGTCATAAGAAAATCAAGAAGTGAAAATGAAAAGCTTGAACTTGAAAATGAAACTCTTCTAGCTAAGCTAAAGCCTAGTAATGAGCTTAGAGACCAAAATGAGATCATGACCACTAAGCTGAAGGAGCTCAAACTCTCTTTAAAAGAGCTCAAAGAAAAACATGATAAACTTGAGAGTGTTCATGATGAGCTTATCACTAGATATAGAGCAATGAAAGAAGAGCTAACAACTCTAAAAGCAAACTATGACAACCTTGAGATAGCATATGAACTTGCAATTGATGAAACACATGTTGCTACTAACCATGTTGCTAAGCTTGATGTAGCTACATCTTGTGATGACTTACTTGTGGAGAGCACAAGCAAATGTGTTGATTGTGAGGGCAAGAAAGTGGTAGTGGCCGAGAGATATGAGGACACTATCAAGCTCAAAGATGAAATTGTCATGCTCAAGAAAGAGTTGCAAGATCAAGCCAAGCACAAGACCATTGTGATTGAATCACTTGATCAAGACAAGAAGCTTGCATATGAGAACAAGTTACTCAAGGAAGAAAATCAATATCTCAAGCTTGGTTTGATGTATGACAACCAAGAAGAAGATGAGACATTCATCTTGGATGAGTTAGCTAGCAACAATGACCCAATCATCAAGAAGCTAACTCAAGAGAATAACAAGCTCAAGAAAGAGAAGGAACATCTAACCATGGGGTTAGCAAAGTTCACAAAAGGGAAGGACCTTCAAAGTGAGCTTTTCATGAACACCGTCATGAAGATGGATAAGAGTGGGATTGGCTACAAGGCTCATCAAACAAAGCTCATCAAGTCACTAGCCACTCATGATCAACCAAGCAAGCCAAAGCCAAAGAGATGCTTTGAGTGTGGTCAATGTTGACGGTCCTTAAGTATCAAATTTAATTATCAAATAAATAAAGAAAAGGATCCAAATGAAATCAACATCTAGACTCAGGGTTTTATCTGACAGAATTCCACGAGTTTTGGTGTTTGTCTATTTCTGCAGGGGGTTATCTGGAAATACGGAAGAAAGGCCCACACGTCGGGATTACATAGAGATATTAACGTGCCGCGCAATTATCTTACATCTAGAAGACTCCAGAAGCCACGAGACCGAAGCGGAGGCGAAACGGGGCCAGAGGCAGGGCGCCCGCCCTCCTGCCCTGGGCGCCCGCCCTCTCCCTGAGTCCAATCAGGACTCTGCTTTGTGGGAGATCTCCACCGACCTAAAGGATGAATCTAAACCATACAATCTATGTCGGTTTGATCCAATGGCCCATATTCACTTGAAGGGACTATAAAACCAGACCCCCTGGCCCCTGGAGGAGGGAGCCTCTCAACCCTAATTCATTGTTCCTCAAGGGAGAAGAAGCCTCTGATCAAGATTAGAGCCACCACATCAATTAGATATCTAGATTAGCATAGCTACATAGGATTAGAACTAGAAGGAGTCAATCTTCGATTGGTTTCCGGATCTGTCAAGAGGATTCTTGGTAATTCTCTAATTGTGCTTCTAAGTACTTTCTAATTATCTTTGTTCTTCAATATTATGAATATGCCTTTGTTCTACTTCAATATATTGCTTATGACTTTGCTCTACTTGCTTATATTCAAGATTATATTGTTCTTAGTTTATCATAGTTATGTACTTGGCTTAGTTAGATTGGATCTATATACATGCTTAGGATTGTATAGCGTTTATCCATCGGATCCATGGGTAAATGATAGATATTGTGTAGGCGTGGTGCTTATACCGTATTTATCTGCGATTGTACCCAATATGCCAGATCGTGGGGTGGTTCGTGATAGTGACAGCTTCATTGATTCTTATATAGTCCCCCTCTCGTGTATTGGGCTGGCAGAGCAACATTATTACAGGGGAGTGATTGCTATGTTTCTCATATTCCTTGCTAATATCACTATGCATGGGCGTAGTCTTGTCTCGCAATGATTGCTAAGTATACTTGCACTAACTATGATATGCTAGACTATATAGTTGAGAATAACTTAGGGAATATTCTTGTAGTTCGTTCTAATACCATCCTAATTACTTTCTAGAGTATCTAATTGAGGTGCTTATCATATTTATTATGTGGCTAGATCAGATCAATTATCCTTGTCACTATTCATTATTTTATATATCTTTTATGTGACACTTATCCCTGTATGAAGAGTTAGATAAATGTTCTCAATTATACATGCAATGATAGATGCTCAATCTCATATTCTATTCTGTAATCAATAATGATGATTGCTAATCCCTTCCCAGTGGTAAAAATATAAATAACGATACCTGGAATACTTCCCGGTTAAAATGCTGCATCGGTATTAATCTGTGCGCTTGCAGATCCCATTCATTATTTATTTAGAAGAGCAATTGCATATTTCAATACCGCGTCTCTTATATCATGCTGGGGATGACAACTTGGCTTAAGTGGTGTGACGGATAGGTTTGGCATTTTTGGCACCGTTACTAGATTTAGAGAACTTAGTCTACTTTTGGTAATGATGTTAAGAATACCCAACATTCAAGAAGGACAGCTTGTGTAATGATCCTAATCTCACCCCTTGTCTTTGAAAAAACA
>NC_012875.2:16771018-16886033 GCF_000003195.3 Sorghum bicolor | reverse complement strand
TATGCAATTTCTCTTCTAAATAAATAATGAATGGGATCTGCAAGCGCACAGATTAATACCGATGCAGCATTTTAACCGAGAAGTATTCCAGGTATCGTTATTTATATTTTTACCACTGGGAAGGGATTAACAATCATCAATAGTGATTATAGAATAGAATATGAGATTGAGCATCTATCATTGCATGTATAATTGAGAACATTATATCTAACTCATCATATAGGGATAAGTGTCACACAAAAGATATATGAAATAATGAATAGTGACAAGGATAATTAATCTGATCTAGCCACATGATAAATATGATAAGCACCTCAATTAGATACTCTAGAAAGTCATTAGCATGGTATTAGAACGAACTACAAGAATATTCCCTAAGTTATTCTCAACTATATAGTCTAGCATTATCATAGTTAGTGCAAGCATACTTAGCAATCATCGCGAGACAAGACTACGCCCATGCATAGTGATATTAGCAAGGAATATGAGAAACATAGCAATCACTCCCCTGTAATAATGTTGCTCTGCCAGCCCAATACACGAGAGGGGGACTATATAAGAATCAATGAAGCTGTCACTATCACGAACCACCCCACGATCTAGCATATTGGGTACAATCGTAGATAAATACGGTATAAGCACCACGCCTACACAATATCTATCATTTACCCATGGATCTGATGGATAAACGCTATACGATCCTAAGCATGTATATAGATCTAATCTAACTAAGCCAAGTACATAAATATGAGAAACTAAGAATAATATAATCTTGAATATAAGCAAGTAGAGCAAAGTCATAAGCAATATATTGAAGTAGAACAAAGTCATATTCATAATATTGAAGAACAAAGATAATTAGAAAGCAATTAGAAGCACAATTAGAGAATTACCAAGAATCCTCTTGACAGATCCGGAAACCAATCGAAGATTGACTCCTTCTAGTTCTAATCCTATGTAGCTATGCTAATCTAGATATCTAATTGATGTGGTGGCTCTAATCTTGATCAGAGGCTTCTTCTCCCTTGATGGAACAATGAATTAGGGTTGAGAGGCTCTCTCCTTCAGGGGCCAGGGGGTCTGGTTTTATAGTCCCTTCAAGTGAATATGGGCCGTTGGATCAAACCGACATAGATTGTATGGTTTAGATTCATCCTTTAGGTCGGTGGAAATCTCCCGCAAAGCAGAGTCCTGATTGGCCTCAGGAGGTGGGAGGGCGCCCTGACCAACTGGGCGGGCGACCAGGGTCTGGCCCCGTTTCGCCTCCGCTTCGGTCTTGTGGCTTCTGGAGTCTTCTAGATGTAAGATAATTGCGCGGCACGTTAATATCTTTACGTAATCCCGACGTGTGGGACTTTCTTCCGTATTTCCTGATAACTCCCTGCAGAAATAGACAAACACCAAAACTCGTGGAATTCTATCAAATAAAACCCTAAGTCTAGATGTTGATTTCATTTGGATCCTTTTCTTTATTTATTTGATAATTAAATTTGATACTTAAGGACCGTCAACAAACTCCCCCAAGCTTACCTCTTGCTCGTCCCTGAGCAAGGATAGACTCAGCTATGGATCATAAGTTGTTGCAATATATTTAAAAATTGACGGTACACATGCTTTTTAAATAAGATCTCATCTCTAAGTTAGAGTAAACTGTCAAGGCTTAAAACTTACTTACTTTACCTTCACTATGGGACTTGTAACTGTCACTTCTGTCTTGAGTGGTTAAAAGATAGAACAGTCTAGTCAAGTGCCATGTCTCTTATTCTTGATCAGCTATAGCTCTGGGTTTTTTTTGCAGATATTCAAATAAAACTCAGAGATTCCTTGTATGATTCTCTCAGGTCTCTCTTTTGTGGTATTTCTGGATCCTTACCAAGGCAGTGATGGTATATGCCTTCTCTCAAGATATGTAGTATTTGTGGTATAAGGCATAGTGACATTGCCTTCTCTCTCACCCTACTCTAATAAGGCTTTAATATCTGGAGCTCATAGGTGGGAAATAAAGTATACATACTTACAAGACATGTATTGCATAGTCAAACCATGGATCCAAAGAAACAAGCCAATGAGTTTAATCAAGATGTGCATGTGTGGCGAATGAATGATGTATGGTGATGATGGTGATAACAATGGTGAAAACAATGGAGTAGGAAGTCTAATTGTACTTTGCTCTTTGAGGGGATACATACCTTCCTTGCTTTTTTGAAACTTTATGAGGAGAATGAGATGCTCTTCTTTTTCTTTTCTCTCAGGTGGGTATCTTGCACCCCTAATTCTACCGTCGGACACTTGTCCATTTTTACCTCTCGTCTCACTCTCTCTTTTCTTTCGAGGTTCCGAGCACTTGCTCCTTTTTATTTCCTCGTATTTCTCTTCTTTTTTTTAGAGCACTCATCTCATGAGATAATATAGCAAGTGGTAGTAACAAGATAACTTGAGCATTTATTTCACAAGGGAAAAACAAAAATATTTTTGGTTATTCTCTCCTGGATTAGGAGTAGAATATTTTTAGGTGGTTTTGGAGATGGAAATGGATGGATATATGTTGATGGTACTTCCGGAGTAGAAGTAGCATATATGAGTGAACGTGCAAGTGAATCTTGATTTAACCACATGACAAGTTTCTAAGGGTCTACACATCTTGACCACACTCAATGCTCATAAGCAGTAAATAGTAAATGTGTGGCTCAAAGTCTAGCAAGCATGTATATATGGCTGTGGTAGGAATTTAAACTCTCATCATACAGGAACTCATCATGCAATATTTTAAAGATTTTCAAAGATAAAATTCTCCAGAATTCTAGCATCTCTAGGAACAGATAAACAGCAGCTCAACCTTTCCATATCATATCCGTTAACAACTTAGACTTCAGATCAAGTTTCCATCCCACAAGTTTAGGTCTAGAGCAAGCTTTAAATTATAACAGTTATATCTAAACTTGAGAGAGAACTTAAAATGTGCAAATTAGGTAGAGCAACTATTCATCATATCCATGCTTAAGTTTTATTTAGATACAGATTAGCATAGCTACTTTATTTATTTATTAAACACACTGAGCAAAAGATATATAAATAAGCATAAAATCTTTATTTGGTTTTTTCATAGTTATGTATATTTATATTCTAAAATAATATGAGTGTAAAGATAGATAGATAGAAATACTTATCGAGATAAATGAGGGTGCTCTCCCCCAAGCTGAATTTTGACGTAATTTCTCTTGATGTAGCTAGCAGGTCGCAGAGGTGTATTTGAAAGTCAGCAGCATTCTGACAGCGATTAGAATGTCCTCCGTCTACTAGTCTTCTTGACTCTTAAATTCTGTGGAGCTCAAATAGACAACAAAGCTTGTGGAACTGATTAAGTGTTAGCATAAATATCTAGCCTTTATCATCTTGAGACTCCTTAATAATTATTACTCTTTATTTTTTATATTTTCATTTTATAAAGCAGAAAAATATTTATTTTATTTTTATGCCACCACAGTGAATGTACTTATGGGTTTTATGCCACTTGTATACTCACATGGGGCTTACTATTTTTTCATATTTTATTTTCTTTTTAAGATAGTACGAACATGATTAACTAAGTAAACTATTTTAAATAATTGAAATAATTGAAAGGGAAAGGATAACTACCAAGTTTACCTCTTGGCAAGGCGTTCGGTGTTTTTAAGTCCTCCGAACGGGACTCTCCATTTTCTTAATCGTCCTGAGGTTCGTTGGGTGGCGTAGTCGGTACTTCCGGCAGCGCCTCCTCTTCTTGTATAGTTATCTTCATTTTCCGTACCTGACTCGGTGCTTTAATCTCCTCTGGATAATTCTGTTTAAACTCAATGTCTTCTGATCTTACAACTTCTCCTTCGTAGTCTGCCCATCCGTCCCTGATGATCTGCCTCCTCTGGTTGCGGTTGTGTCGCTTTCTGACCTGCTTAGATTCTTCAACGATATAGTTAGGGTCGGTAAAATAACGGCGTACCTTCTCTGAGGGGAAGTGCATATGGACTTCTCCGGTTCCAATGTAGATAATTGCTTTAACGGTGCTGAGGAACGGTCTTTCAAGGATGATGGGTGGATCGTACTCATCTTCTCCCATGTCAATAACTTGAAAGTCTGTGTAGACAAAGTGATCGTCTATTTTGACTGGGACATCAGTTACTATTCCTTTAACTTCTCGAAATGTCTGATCTGCCATCTGGAGCTGAATGTATGTTGGTCTTAGTGGCATGGTCCCGAACAAGAGCCGATAGGTGACTGCGGCCATTATGTTGACACCCGATCCGGTGTCACAAAATGTCTTGTAGAAGTTGTATCTATTTATGGAGCAGTAAATGCTTGGCATTCCTGGGTCGTCCTTCTTGGTCAAAAGCGGTGACTTAAGTTGGTGATCTTGGCCTCCATGAACTACAGTGACCATCTTAGCTGACTCGGTCCACACTTGCTTGTTCCTGTTCCTCCTGTTGGTTCTTTTCCTTGATTCACGTCTGGATTGATCTGAAATTTGTGTAGTCTTGTTCTTGAAGAAAAATGTCTCCTTCTTCCCTTTGACGTAGAAACTGATCTTGGCAGCACTGGCATAGATGATAGCTCCCGTGGTGTTCAAGAATGGCCTCCCTAAGATGATGGGTGCTCTCTCATCATTTCCGGTCTCTACCACTACGAAGTCTGCTGGGGCATATAAGGTACCAACTCGGACACAAAGGTTCTTCACTATTCCTTTTGGAAAAGTTATCGTCTGATCTGCAAACTGCAAACACATGGTTGTTTCTAATAAAGGATATGTAAAGAATTTTTCATAGAGTACCCTGGGTATAATGTTGACACTGGAGCCAAAGTCGCAGAGTGCTTGTGGAACGTCCACCATGCCGATGGAGATCGGGATGACGGGGCGTCCTGGATCGCCTCTCTTGACCGGCAGAAGGTCAGTAGAGAATTCATTGACGGGGTTACTCCAATTACCTGCATCAAACGTGTCTACAAGATTTGCAGATTCTAATCCTTCCAGTTGTGATGGTATACCGGGGTTAGTAGTAGGAACAGCAGCAGCTATTTGATTTAACTGAGATTCAATCATTTTATTAAAGCTAATTTGATTCTTGATGGCAGTAGAGAAATTATCCATTCTATTATTTATATTTTCTAGCATTTTATCATTAGATGCTAATTTCTTAGATAGGTTATCCATTAGCTTTCCTTGATTAGACACTAACTCTCTCAAAGGTGGAAAATTATTAGCATTATTGTTGTAAGAATTGTTACCTTGATAATTACCTGAGTAGTTAGGCCTCTGTTGATTCCAACCTTGATTTTGTTGAGGGCGGTTGTAGTAGTAGTAGTAGTTGTTGTTGATGTAGTTCACATCCTCAAGTATCTCAGGGCAGTGGTTGTCTGAGTGTCCAGTGTCTCCACACTCCTCACAAGTCATGTGAGAGTCGTAGATGTGCATAACTTCCTTCTTATCTCCAGCTCTATCATCGAGCTTCTTCATGAGCAGGTCTAGCTTTGCAGACAGCATGTCTACCTCCTTCAGCTGATGCATACCTCCACCTCTCTTGCGTGTCTGGGTCCTCTCTTCATTCCAGCTTTGGTTGGACGCCATCTTCTCCACAAGAGCTGTGGCTTGTGGTATAGTAAGTGATAAAAATGCTCCTCCAGCTGCAGCATAGATGGTCTCTCGGGCACTGTTGCCGAGCCCATGATAAAACGTCTGCATCAATAGCCAACTCTCCATTCCATGATGGGGACATTCTAGGATGTAGTCTTGAAAGCGCTCCCATGCTTCTGGAACAGATTCATCATTTTGTTGCTGAAAACTCGTAATCTTCCCACGGAGAGCATTGGTCTTGCCCATGGGAAAGAACTTTGCCAGGAAGTTTGTTGAGCAGAGTGCCCACGTAGTATTCTTCTCCTTTGTAGCGTAGAACCACTGCTTCGCTCTTCCTAACAGTGAGAATGGGAAGAGGCGAAGTAGTATAGCATCTTTGGAAACTCCTGATATGGTGAATGTGTTGCAAATCTCTAGGAAGTGTTGTAAATGAGCACTAGCATCTTCGTGTGCCTTCCCACAGAACTGGTTGGATTGCACCATGTTGATAAGTCTAGGCTTGAGCTCAAAGTTGCCATCGATCTCTGCAGCAGGTCCAGTGCGGATGTTGTCCGTAGTGGGAGCTGAGAACTCGTGGATTGATTTGTTTGCCATGGCTTCGAACTCTGAAGACTAGTTCCGGTGATCTTCTTGATTGGATGAAGCTTCTTGCTGAAGTGTTGATGATTTCTTTAGCTTGGCTCTCGTCTTCTTGAATAATGCTTCGAGATTGTCAACAAAATTTCCTGGAAGATGTCTTCTATTCATACATTCCCCTGCATAAGATGAAATAGGAAAATATCGGAGTAAAACTGTATGAGAGATAGATAAGCTCAATCATATTAGTGATGCGAATGATAACTCAAAATCTTTTATTCCATTCCTGATTAGTAATCAACCTTCCCCGGCAACGGCGCCAAAAATGCTTGTTGGGTATTCTTCACATCATTACCAAAAGTAGACTAAGTTCTCTAAATCTAGTAATGGTGCCAAAAATGCCAAACCTATCCCTCACACCACTTAAGCCAAGTTGTCATCCCCAGCATGATATAAGAGACGCGGTATTGAAATATGCAATTGCTCTTCTAAATAAATAATGAATGGGATCTGCAAGCGCACAGATTAATACTGATGCAGCATTTTAACCGGGAAGTATTCTAGGTATCGTTATTTATATTTTTACCACTGGGAAGGGATTAACAATCATCAATAGTGATTATAGAATAGAATATGAGATTGAGCATCTATCATTGCATGTATAATTGAGAACATTATATCTAACTCATCATATAGGGATAAGTGTCATATAAAAGATATATGAAATAATGAATAGTGACAAGGATAATTAATCTGATCTAGCCACATGATAAATATGATAAGCACCTCAATTAGATACTCTAGAAAGTCATTAGCATGGTATTAGAATGAACTACAAGAATATTCCCTAAGTTATTCTCAACTATATAGTCTAGCATTATCATAGTTAGTGCAAGCATACTTAGCAATCATCGCGAGACAAGACTACGCCCATGCATAGTGATATTAGCAAGGAATATGAGAAACATTGCAATCACTCCCCTGTAATAATGTTGCTCTGCCAGCCCAATACACGAGAGGGGGACTATATAAGAATCAATGAAGCTGTCACTATCATGAACCACCCCACGATCTGGCATATTGGGTACAATCGTAGATAAATACGGTATAAGCACCACACCTACACAATATCTATCATTTACCCATGGATCTGATGGATAAACGCTATACGATCCTAAGCATGTATATAGATCTAATCTAACTAAGCCAAGTACATAAATATGAGAAACTAAGAATAATATAATCTTGAATATAAGCAAGTAGAGCAAAGTCATAAGCAATATATTGAAGTAGAACAAAGTCATATTCATAATATTGAAGAACAAAGATAATTAGAAAGCAATTAGAAGCACAATTAGAGAATTACCAAGAATCCTCTTGACAGATCCGGAAACCAATCGAAGATTGACTCCTTCTAGTTCTAATCCTATGTAGCTATGCTAATCTAGATATCTAATTGATGTGGTGGCTCTAATCTTGATCAGAGGCTTCTTCTCCCTTGATGGAACAATGAATTAGGGTTGAGAGGCTCTCTCCTCCAGGGGCCAGGGGTCTGGTTTTATAGTCCCTTCATGTGAATATGGGCCGTTGGATCAAACCGACATAGATTGTATGGTTTAGATTCATCCTTTAGGTCGGTGGAAATCTCCCGCAAAGTAGAGTCCTGATTGGCCTCAGGAGGTGGGCGGGCGCCCTGACCAACTGGGCGGGCGCCCAGGGTCTGGCCCTGTTTCGCCTCCGCTTCGGTCTCGTGGCTTCTGGAGTCTTCTAGATGTAAGATAATTGCACGGCACGTTAATATCTTTACGTAATCCCGACGTGTGGGCCTTTCTTCTGTATTTCCTGATAACTCCCTACAGAAATAGACAAACACCAAAACTCGTGGAATTCTGTCAGATAAAACCCTAAGTCTAGATGTTGATTTCATTTGGATCCTTTTCTTTATTTATTTGATAATTAAATTTGATACTTAAGGACCGTCAACAGTCGACAGACCAGCACCTCAGCTTCTCCTACATTGCTCTGACTGGTGACCCTATGCCTCCACCCCTGTAGGCTCCTGCAGCTTTTATGGTTCCTGTCACCACTACAGACCGTCTATCGTCATCTGTAGCTTCGTCTGAGCAGCTAGCACCTTCTTCTACCGTGCCAGAGACTTCAGCTGCAGCGACCGAGTCCGTGCCAGCCTCGTCAGCAGGACTTGAGCAGCCCGCACAGCCTATGATAGCTTCAGCGCCTCCAGAGTAGACCCAGACCGCTTCACCAGCATGTGCAGCTTCAGACGGTCACTCCAACTCCTCCGCCTCGACGGCCAATGGTTCAGATGATGCAGTTCGCTTTGAGGCCGTGCCGATGGACTCCACTGCTCCGCCTCCACCTCCGTCTTCTTAGGTTTTTGGCGCTTGATGCCAAAGGGGGAGAGAGTTGTGTGTATGAGAGTTAGGGGGAGCTAGAGGCTAGAGAGAGGCTTTAGCTTTATTAGTTATTTTGATATACTCTTTTGTGTGCTACTCCATCATGCATCATGTTTATCTTTATGCATTGCACTTGTGTGAGATACATGTGAGACATGACTCATGCTTAGTTGTGATATCTTTATATCGTGTGTTTGGCTCATATTACTTTCGCTTTCACGTTTTACTCTGATGTACTTATGAGCCTTGTTTTTATATCCTGTTGTGCTACACTCACATTTTTGGATGCAGGATGTTAGACTTGGTTGATATAAGCATGCCTAATCCCCTTGTTCTTAATGGTATCATGCTTATTGAAACCAAGTCATTTGAAAACCTCAACTCTTTTCATACTCGAGGTTATTGTCATCAATCACCAAAAAGGGGGAGATTGAAAGAGCATCTAGGCCCCTAGTGATTTCGGTGATTAATGACAATGTTGATTACTATGACTAACGTGTGTTTTGCAGAGGCAAAGTCATAGGTAAGGTCATGGTAATAGGTACTCGATGGACAGGGACGTACATGCCTACTTAATAGTGGAAATCGTTTCGGTTTTCAAATGATGGATGGACATCGTCAAGACTAGACTAGGTCTAAGTGCCATATGGTGAAGAAGGGCACTTAGAGTAGTTTAGGACTTTGTTTTCCTTTGACCGTACTATTAAGAGGGGCTTTGATCTAGTAGCTTGACTTAGGCAAGGTGTTGGCACCGTTTTTGGACACGTGCCCAGGATCGGTAGAGTGTAGATCGGCAAGATTGGGCAACAGTAACTGGTCTGTAGGAGAGTTGCCGATGAAGGAGATTGCCGATGAAGGGACAGCTGAATGTGATTAAGTCTATGGGTGGTGATGTGTTTCTGCCGATGGTCAGCATTAACCTGTGCCGATGGCTATGATGAGGGGTTTGTCGATGATTCAGAAGAGAAGGTTGTCGATTGGCCTGTGGTGGTGTCCCAGTTTGTCACGGGAGGATAGTTTTATGTTTTCCTTAGTTATTTAAATCGTTTTGTATACAGATTCTGTTTAATTTGGAATTCGAGTTCTAGTCGTATCTGATTGTAGCTCTTTGAGCAGGGTATAAAGGTAGACCCTAGGGCCTTGTAATCGACCTAACAATCAATCAATCAAACACAAGTTTTTACTCATATTCCAGCATCTACTTTTTCGACGACTTCGTCCTATTTTCTTTTTCATTACGAGTTCTTAGGGGTTCGTCGACTTAAGCTCGGCGTATTCTCAAGTTCCGCGTGAATACCTCTTGGCCGTGGCATCCGGGCGCATCGCTGTTGTCGGGACCAAAGTATTCGAGTTATCACCTTTGCCGATAGTAAGGTCAAATCGGCTGGCACGCCTTAACGTTTAAATCAGGTATTAGCCCTTTGTGTTTGCAGATCCAGCTTTTGCGTCAACACATCTTTTGGCACGCCCGGTGGGACGGATTCAAGATCAAGATCAACATGTCGACTACTGAGTTCGATCTGGAGAACGTCATCCCCGTGACAGAAGCTAGCCTCAAAGATGAGCAGAAGCAAGCTATTGCGAAGGCCTTCAGCATAAACAGGAGCGGCGAAGTGATCCAGAAGGAAGCACTGCCGATGCCTCGGCAGGATACTTTTGAAGCCAATCCTGGTATACTTCAAGATATGGTTGATAATGCTATTAACCGTGCTTTGATCAATCAAGCTGGTGTGATGTCCAATACGGTTTTCAATGCCGTGGCTAGAACTTTCAAGGAAGGACAGTTGCCACCAAATTATGTGGGCCCTTCTCATCATCAGCCAGGATCAC
This sequence comes from Sorghum bicolor, assembly GCF_000003195.3. Lineage (NCBI taxonomy): Eukaryota > Viridiplantae > Streptophyta > Magnoliopsida > Poales > Poaceae > Sorghum > Sorghum bicolor. The sequence continues at coordinate 16,875,611 of NC_012875.2, read as the reverse complement.
CAGTGGTTACAGCTCCATCGGCTGCTACAGCCGCTGTGGGCACAGAAACGGCCGTTCCTCCAAGCACGTTAGGAGTCACTAATGCACAATCTACGCCGATGACAACCAATCCATCGACCTCAGATGGGCAGATTAAGCTTACTACATATCTATTGGCATCGGCAATGTCAGGGCCGGTCCCTCCTCCTAACTGGTGGGGTTTTGGTATGCCCCCAGAGTTCACATTGAAGACACCTGGTACATCTCAGACGGCTGATGTGAGAGGCAAGGCTCCTATGGCATCGGCACCTCTAAATATGCCGATGAATCAGAGTCCCCAGTATACTACAACCACTACTGCAAGGCCTTACACTGGGAACTCTCAAGCTCCAACCTTCCAGATGCTTAATGCATCGGCAGATTCAATGCTGACGCAACAGAGGTTTATGACTCAGCCAGGGTATGTCAATTCGATGATGATGCCCAATTACCAGTCATCGGCAGGTCCTATGCCGATGAAAGCTAATAGTGGATGGCCTGAGCAGCAAGTCTTTCCACAAATGCCCCAACAGCATCATCAAGCTACAGGGTTTCAATAAGGCCAGATCTACCCTGGGTTCCAGAATCAAGGGTTGCCCAACCAGCCAATGAATCTTGGGCAGTAGATTGGCGGACAACAGATTGGTGGTCAGCAGTTTGGTGGTCAACAGATCGGTGGTCAGCAGGTTGGTGGCTAGATGATTAAGCCAATGTTCCATGCAGACCGTGCACCACATAGACACGTGGAGGCATATCACCAGATCCCAGATCTGCAACCGCCTCATCGGCAAGATGCCGACGCTTATTGGGCCGATAAGATTGCTGAAGTAATGAGAGACCAATTTGGGATAAAACCCAAAGTCAACACTTACTCTTATCAGACATCGTATCCTCCTGCATATGATTTAATCCCGCTTCCAAATCGGTACAAACTGCCAGATTTTACTAAGTTTTCTGGGCAGGATGATACATCGACCCTGGAGCACGTCAACAGGTTCATCATTCGGTGTGGAGAAGCTGCTAACAGGGACAAGTTAAGGGTTCCCTTGTTCTCGTCATCATTGTCTGGATCGGCTTTTACTTGGTTTATATCATTACCTCCCAACTCAGTGATTACTTGCGCCGATCTAGAGAAACAATTCCACAAATACTTCTTTTCTGGAGTCCATGAGAAGAAGATCACCGATTTGGTCAAATTGAAGCAACGTAATGATGAATCGGTTGAAAGTTTTGTGCAGAGAATACGGGAGGTCAAGAACAAATGCTATAGTCTGGTTTTGGATGATCGGCAGCTAGCCAATTTGGCTTTCTAGGGTCTGTTGCCACATATCAGGGACAAATATGCATCTCAATAGTTTGAGAGCCTGAGTCACCTAGTTCAAAGGATTTCTGATCAAGATATCAAGCCTTTTGAGTCTAAGAGGGCTTGGAACAAAAAGGTATCATTTGTAGATGAAGTAGCAAGCTCGGATTCTGATGAAGAACCAGTCATCGGCTTGGCAGAATGGGTGAAGAATAAGAAGCCGATGTCTTGCCCCTTTGGGCATAAAGAGCCAGAGAAGTTCGCATTTGACATCACTAAAGCCAATAGGATATTTGACTTTCTACTTTAGGAAGGTCAGATCAAGCTGTCACCTAATCATGTGATCCCATCGGCTGAGGAATTGAAAAGGATGAAATATTGCAAGTGGCACAATGCAACTTCTCACGACACCAATGAGTGTAAAGTTTTTAGACAGCAGCTGCAATCGGCTATAGAATCTGGAAGGATCAAATTTGACAGCTCCAAAACTCAGAAGCCGATGAAGATTGATCAACATCCTTTCCCAACAAACATGCTGGATGCTAAGGGAAAGGCCAAGGTTTAAACATCGGAAGTAGCTGAAAGAAGTGCATCGGTGGATCCTCAGCATCAGATCACTACTGCCGATGCGAAAGGAAAAGGCTTGATCCAAGAGGGAACTAACTCAGGAAGGCCGCCCCGATCTGGTATTGTGATAACTCACAGAAGGCCTCGGGAAACTTGGTAGCAACGTGAGGATCGGTATCGGCGCCAGCAAGAAGACTACCATCGGGAGGGAGAAAGACGCCGACAGGAGTGGAATCGGCATAGAGATCACTGGAATTGTCCATTCTTCATTCATTGTTGGGAGGAAAATATCAAGCTTCCTACTGTCAGAGACTGCCCGGAATGTAATGGTTACGATTGGTATGACAGGTCCGACCGGCCTTATCACAATGATAATCGGCGATTTGATGGGCCGATTAGGGGGAGAGCGCCGGTTCATGATCGGCTGGGGGGCAGGCTCAGCGTGCATGATAGGCTTGGTGACCGTGTTGAATATTTTCCCAGGAACCAAGAAGAGCTTGAGGAGATGGCTAATGCACGAGTTCCCGATGAGTTCGTCTTTTGCAGGGATGCCAATACTTATCGGATGGAGTCAAGAGAAAATTGTCGCCCATCGGTAAGGCAGCAACAACTTCCTCCATGGTGTCCAGAGGGGTTGACTAGGACCCAGAAAAGGAGGCTACAGCACGAAAGACGAGAGGAGTTGAACAAGGGCGAGAACTATGACCAGTTTGGGGATCAGCAACAATCAGATCCTAATGGAAAAAGTCCATCGGCAGATGTCAACATGGTATTTATGTTGCCGATGGAATTTCTTGCGTCGACCAGTGATGATGAGTTGGAGTTTTCTCACCAAATAGCCCAGTTGGCTCTGGATCCGATGACGGCCATCTTCGAGAAGCCTGCCGATGATGAAAGGCAACATCTTAAGGCTCTGTTTGTCAAAGAAAGAGTGGATGGTCAGCCGATGACCAATATTTTAATTGATGGTGGGGCTGCTATCAATATCATGCCATATGCAGTGTATCGGAAGCTTGGGAAAGGAGATCAGGATTTGACCAAGACCGATATGATGCTCAAAGACTTTGAGGGCAACGTGTCTCCAGTTAAGGGGGCAATATGCGTTGAGTTGACCATCGGTAGCAAAGCCTTGCCGACAACCTTCTTCGTGATCAGTGGAAAAGGGGCTTATAGCTTGCTGTTGGGAAGAGATTGGATTCATGCCAATTGTTGCATCCCGTCTACAATGCACCAATGCTTGGTCCAGTGGGTAGGTGACAAGATTGAGATTATCCCGGGAGATTCTTCTTATGTCATCGCATCGGCAGAGGCAGACACCTACGAAAGAACTAGGTGTATTTCAGGAGAGGTTTGGGAGAAGGATTTTCTCAAGGTTGCCGATTATGAAATTCCACCAATCCAAGCAGTCGGTTCTGATGAAGGTTTTTAATGGATAGGTTCGCCGATGATGGAAAATTAGGCCAGGGATTCACATCGGCCGATGATTTGGTAGAAGTAGATATAGGTAGTGGTGATAAGCCTAGACCTACTTTTATTAGTGCTAAGTTAAATTCTGAGTGTAAGCAACAGTTAACAGATTTGTTAAAAGAATATAAAGATTGCTTTGCTTGGGATTATACCGAGATGCCTGGTTTGGACAGATCAATTGTTGAACATCGGTTACCCATTAAGTCTGGATTTTAGCCACATCAACAGCCAGCTCGCCGATGTAATCCTAATATTCTTCCTGACATCAAGGCCAAAATAACTAAACTTATCGAGGCTAAATTTATTCAGCAGTGTCGATATGCCGAGTGGATTTCCAATGTTGTTCCAGTATACAAGAAAAATGGGAAACTTCGGGTCTGCATTGATTTCAGGAATCTCAATAAAGCTACGCCGATGGATGGATACCCAATGCCAGTTGCCGATCTGCTAGTTGATGCCGCGGCTGGGCATCGGATTATCAGCTTTATGGATGGCAATGCAGGGTACAATCAAATATTCATGGCTGAAGAGGATATTCCAAATACTGCATTTAGATGTCCTGGTCATGTTGGGTTGTTTGAATGGATAGTCATGACCTTTGGCTTGAAAAATGTTGGTGCTACTTATCAGAGGGCTATGAATTTTATATTTCATGAGTTCATCGGCAAGCTAGTGGAAATTTATATTGATGATGTGGTGGTTAAGTCTAGAGACTTCACGAAGCATCTTGCCGATTTGAGAAAGGTGTTGGAATGTACAAGGAAGCATGGTTCGAAGATGAATCCCAACAAGTGTGCATTTGGTGTATCGGCAGGACAGTTCCTTGGTTTCATGGTGCATCAGAGGGGGATTGAAATTAGTCGGAGATCCATTGATGCTATCAGCAAAATAGTTGCTCCTACCAAAAAGATTGAGCTCCAGTCCTTGATCGGCAAAGTAAATTTTATTAGGAGATTTATATCTAATTTGTCTGGTAAAATTCGTGCTTTCAGTCCTTTGCTTAAGTTGAAAGCCGATCAAGAATTTATTTGGGGGAAAAAACAACAGTTGGCTTCAGATGAAATCAAGAATTATTTGGTGAATCCTCCAGTTCTGATTACACCTCAGCAAGGGAAGCCCTTCGGATTGTATTTGTCTACCGATGAGATGGTCATCGGTTCGGCTTTAATTCAAGAATTTGAAGGGAAAGAACGTGTAATTTATTATTTAAGCAGGAGGTTGATTGATGCTGAGACCAGGTATTCGACTATTGAGAAACTGTGCTTATGCTTGTACTTCTCCTGTATTAAGTTGAGGCATTATTTGCAATCGGCCGAATGCACTGTTATTTGCAAAGATGATGTGGTCCGAAACATGCGATCTATGCCGATCATGAGTGGTAGGATCGGTAAAAGGATTTTGGCACTATCGGAATTTGATTTGCATTACAAATCGGCTAAAGCGGTTAAGGGACAGGTTATGGCCGATTTTGTAACTCAACATTGCGGTACAGTGGAGACTTTGGAAATTGTGCCTTGGACGCTCTTCTTTGATGGATCCACGTGTGATCGGGGGGCAGGAATCGGCATATTGTTAGTTTCCCCTCGGGGAAGGAAATATGAGTTCTCCTTGCCGATTGTTGCTACGTCGACAAATAATCAGGCTGAGTATCAAGCTTTGATAAAGGGGTTGGAATTATTAAGGGAGGTTCATGCTGATGCTGTTGAAATCTTCGGAGATTCTATGCTGGTTATAAAACAATTGGCTGGCAGCTATGAATGCCGAAGCGAAGTTTTGATAACTTATCACGAAAGGAGTATGCAACACTTAAAGGAATTCAAGGATTTCCAATTAGAGCATATTCCTCAGTTGCATAATGAAGAGGCCAATCGGATGGCTCAGCATGCCTCGGGATATCAGCCCATGACTAATGCAATATCGGCGATCAGTGCCGATGATTCGAGAAAAGAAATCATTGATTATTTAAAGGATCCATCCAAGAAAGTGGAGAGACATGTTCGGTTTCAAGCTACCAAGTATGTACCCCTTGAAGATGAGTTATATTACTGAACTATTGATGGGATTCTTCTCAGATGCTTAGGTGATGATGAGGCTAGGAATTTGATGGGAGAAATCCATGAAGGAGTGTGTGGAGCTCATCAGTCGGCTTTTAAAATGAAGTGGATGATTAGAAGAAATGGGTATTATTGGCCGACTAAACTTGAGGATTGCTTTAAGTATTTCAAGGGGTGTCAAGGATGTCAGAAATTTGGCAATGTTCAAAGAGCGCCCACATCGGCCATGAATCCTATCATTAAGCCTTGGCCGTTCCGAGGATGGGCTATTGATTTGATCGGCCAGATTTATCCGCCATCCAACAAAGGACATAAGTTTATTTTGGTTGCCACTGATTATTTCACCAAGTGGGTTGAAGCTATTCCTTTGAAGAAAGTTACATCGGCCAATATGATCGATTTTGTGAAAGAGCATATTATTTACCGATTTGGAATTCCTCAAACAATTACTACCGATCAAGGTACTATGTTCACATCAGCGGAGTTTGATGAATTTGCAAACGGTATGGGAATTAAAGTGTTAAATTCTTCTCCTTATTATGCTCAAGCAAATGGGCAGGCCGAGGCATCTAATAAAGGAATTATCAAGCTCATTAAGCGAAAGATTGAAGAAAATCCTAGGAGGTGGCGCACGTTGTTAAATGAAGCATTATGGTCATACCGGATGGCTTGTCATGGATCGACTAAGGTTTCACCTTATCAGTTGGTATATGGGCATGATGCAGTGTTACCTTGGGAAATTAAGACTGGGTCTAGGCGACTATCTTTTCAAGATCAATTGGCTGCAGATGATTATGCTACTTTGATGACAGACGAGTTGGATGATCTAGCAGGGCATCGGCTAAGGGCCTTGATGAGTATAGAAGTGAATAAGAAGAGAGTTGCCAGATGGTATGATAAGAAGGTAAAAGCTAAGGAATTTGCCGATGGAGACAGTATGGAAGCTAATCTTACCGATCGGGACTAAAAGCTCAAAATTTGGGAAGTGGTCTCCCAATTGGGAGGGTCCCTATCGGATAAGTCGATCGGCTCCGGGTAACGCTTATATTCTAGAAACTCTTGAAGGAGTTGAATTTCCCAGAGCATTAAATGGCAAATATCTAAAGAAGTATTACCCAAGCATATGGGTCGATGCATAAAAATTTAAGTGCCGATAACATTCCTATCGGCTGGATCAAACTGTATCTGGGGTCGGACTTAATGTTTTAAAAGGTGCCGATAACAGTCCTATCGGCTGGATCAAAACATTAGGAATGTTGAAAAGAAAGGAGCAAATATATTGCCAATGAAGGATTCATGTATTCAACAGCGCCTGGATCGCCGATGTAGCACGCAGGCGGATTTGGTTGGCTGCTTCTATCTCTTTGACATCATCATCGGCAGATCCTTCCACTGGCTTCAGTTTCTTCTTCATCTGCAGTGCCTTGCGGGCTTGGACATTTCGCTCTTGCTCAAGACGCTTGATCGCTTCAGGCAGTTGGTTTTCCTCTTGTTGAGCTTGGGACAAGGCGTCTCTACTTGCTTGAGTTCTGCCAACAGGGCTTCTCTTTTCGCCGACAGATCAGAGATCTTCTGCTTCAGTGCATCCCCTGAAGACTTTAAGATGCTGATGTTCTTGTGCTTCTCATCGGCAAGGAGCTTCACTTTCATCATCTCCTCGGAAAGGTGAGCCAGGGCAGCTCTGTCGGCAAGACGCTGAGTAGCCTTTTGATATTGCAGCTGACGGCTCTCTAGATGTGCAGCTTGAAAAAGGGTTTCTTCAGCATCGGCAGGAATTTGGCCTCTGAGGGTCTGGAACAAAGCCTTGGCTGAATCGGAGTCATCAACCAGTTGGGCCGTGTCTTGATGAAGGAGGGCCGATAACTCTTCTAATTTTGCCCTGATTTCTGCCAATATGATTCCAACTGCACTGGAAGAACTTGCCTCCTCGCCTTCATCTTCAGAGATGTCGATGGCAAAGGAGAATAGACTATCAGGAGAGTCCTGTTCCTGAAAAAGAAATGAAATGAGTCATTCTATGGTTAAGTATTGACAAATAATGCAGATAGATAGGGTGACTTACTTGTTTCAGGGTAATCTCTCGCCTCTGACTAGAAGATGCCGATGGGACCACGGGCTGATCGGCTGGGGTTGCCGATGGGACTATGTCAGCTGAAAGAATAATAGAGATAATTATAAGAGAAAGAAACTAGGTTCATCGGCAGTGATTTCGTAAAGGTTTATCTTGAAGAGGTGCAGTGCTTGTTTGGATTGAGGAAACTACCGATGCTATGATTGAGCCTGCTGGATCGGTAGTCTGCTCGCCCACATCAGCCGATGTTTCTTCCGGCTGAGGTACTTCTGGCTGGGGCTCTTCTGGTTGGAGTTCTTCCACTTGGGGTGCTTCTTGTGGCTGAGAAGGAGGTGGTATCTGCTGTATCTGAGTCTCTAGAGAGGAGGGAGAAGATTCCAACGGGATCAGAGATACTGGGGGAGGAGAAGGCGTTGCTACTCTTTGGCGCTTTGCTTGTGCTCTGGTACTCTTGGCACCTTTTCTCTTCGGCTGACTGGACTGGGAGGCATCGGTACTTGTGCTTCTGGTCCTTGCCGATGCGCTGGTATGCTGGTACAAGGATGGAAATTCGTGAGTACAAGTGTAAGAATGAAATCGGTATGGATGAAAGAGTTTGAAAATTTACCTTGAAAGCCTGTGCCAAAGTAGAGGCAGCTACCGATGGAGATGTCTTCGTCCTCTTGGTGGTTGTTGACGGTCCTTAAGTACCAAATTTAATTATCAAATAAACAAAGAAAAGGATCCAAATGAAACCAACACCTAGACTTAGGGTTTTATGTGATAGAATTCCACGAGGTTTGGTGTTTGTCTATTTATACAGGGGGTTATCAGGAAATAAGGAAGAAAGGCCCACATGTCGGGATTACATAGAGATATCAACGCACCGCGCAATTTTCTACCATCTAGAAGACTCCAGAACCCACGGGAAGAAAGCAGAGGCCGAAAGGGGCCAGGCCCAGGGCGCCCGCCCTGACGTAGACTCCGTTCGGGACTCTCTTCGCACACGATGTTCCACCGACCTAATGGATCAAAGATAACGTAGTATCACCTCGCCTACCGACCCAAAAATGCATAGAGGAGGAGGACTATATAAGGAGACCCCCCTGGCCCCTAGAGGAGACAAGAACTTATCATAGAGATTGAGGGGTGCCCTCGAAGGAAAACCTCTTCTCTAAATAATATTTCTTTTTAGGCTTAGCAACCAATGTAAGTAGAAATAGATCTTCTAGTTTCTACTAGATTGAGAGAGATAGAGTGGAGGTGTAGATCAGAGTAAGGCCGGCCTGTCGGTGTCTACTCCGAGTTGTACCTGCGGGATCAAGTCTCCTAACCCAAGGCTTGCTTCTAGGATTCTTCAGTAATTCGACTTCTAATTCTAGTAAGTTCTTGTTTTCTTGTTCTTTGGTTTATGAGTTTACTTTAATCCTCTTCCGGTTGAGTATTAGAGTAATCATTGCTAGCGTAAATGTGGTGTTTAGGCTATGGTACTCATAGATATCCCCTGACTAGCTGGACCGTGGTAGTAGCGAGGAACGTGACATTTCCGAGTTACCTTTGTATCCCATATCTTGTTAGCAGGACGGGTAGGATTTATAGGTGCGGGTCGAACATCCTTTGTGGTGTCTAGATTCCGTAAGCTTCCCCAATAGAACAGTAGATCATCCTTACCAAGGTTAGAACGAGACTATGGTTGCAGTCTTCTCTATACATCGCTCACATCGAGAAACATTCTTTGTAGCCTAAAGGTGTAATAGCAATAGATTTGGTTAGTCAGATGCACCCTTTCTCCCAGTGGTAAAAATATAAATACGATACTCTGGATAACCTCCCGGGTGAAATGCTCACCAATATCCATGCGCTTGCGGATCATTTTCTTATTGCGTTACCAAATATCAACAAGCATTTCTGGCGCCGTTGCCGGGGAGAAAGACGGTTTGTTGAGATAACTTTGAATCTTGCTATTATCTTGTATTATACTTTTATTCTTTTATTCTTTTATCTTTTTATTTTTATCTTTATGGATAACTCAAATTCCATACCTATTATTAAATTCTTTGCACCTTCGGAGACCAGCCATAGACCATGGGAGTCAACAAGTCCTGCCCCTAATTATGATCTGTGTTCGGAGTTGATTGCAATAGGTCAAAACCAACCCTTTTCTATAGCCGAGGTCCTATCTTTTAATCAAGAAGATAATGCACTTTTAGCTACACTTAGGGAATCTTTTAATTTTTCTATAAATTATGGTTTAGACCTAGCCCTACAAGACCATGTTTTTCCTAGATATTTTCACATTGGTCTTAATCATATAACCTTTGGTAGAGTCTTTCTTTCTTTATCTATTAGTAAAGCAAGGTATGTCTTCATTCGTGGACATCCTTCTTGTACTAGTCTTCATAGAAAAATCTTGGAAATAGAGAAGGAATCATCTCCCAGATGAGGAAAGGAAGTTTCAATAGCCGATTTCCAAACATTTCAATCCCATAATTCGGCTATCCAACCCATCCGTGAGCTTAATAATTTCTACTATGCTCTTTCTCTTGAACCTCCCGATGATCCTATGAATCTCTCTAGACATCCCATGCATAAGGGTCACCAAGACCACAAGGAGGATCGAGAAGAATGGCTAGAGGGCATCAAAAATCCATGTGCTATCACCATTGAATGGATAGATAAAACAAACTTGAGAGACAATCCTAGAGGAATTTTAAGCATTCATGAAGAATCATCCTTGGAGTTTGAGAATGAGAGAAACAACAGTGAGCATGGAAGTTATTTCATAAATACCTCACCAAGTCCTTGCTCATATAAGACATCTCCTCAATCAATTGGTCTCTCCAACCTTACTACATTTGCGATCTCCAACCCCCTCTTCCTTTCTATTTATAAAAACTTTAAAAGGGCGGTTGTCGATGCATATGTCTATAATAAATATTGCAGATCTCGTTGAGTTGATCTTGAAATAGGTAGGTGTTGGAGGGGAAACCACTTCACCAACATAACTTGATGGTTTCCCAAGGATAAGCTTAGCGTCCTTAAACAAGCACTTATCAGATCGTAACATGAACTTCTAATTATTTGCAACATTGCCTTGTGTATTAAGCATACTGAGATAATTGTAGAAATATTCCTTCAGGTATTCTTGCCACTAACCTTTCCAGGATTGGAGCAAGAAGATCGGATGAATGACAAGCACAAGGTATGTCCAACCAACCATCATACAACATTGAATTAAATTCATCCAAACTTGAATTTCGCAAAATTCAAGCTTGGGGGAGTACTTTACATAAAAACATCCTTTGCCATGTTGCTATGTTGGTTGTCCCTACCTTTGAGAGATGCTCAATTTGTTAAGTACTAATCACACTACTTCATCTCCACTTGAGTAGATCTCTATAAATGTTGTCATGCTACCTTTTATCTATTTACTTCCATTGGCATTTAAATTAAGCATGGTGCTTAGGTTAAATAGCCTTCCTTAATCAGATTAGACATGGAGTCTAGTTCGGTTATTAAACTAAAAACTGCTTGTGTAGACATTGGTATATTTTGTTGGACTAACCCCTGCAGGAAAACTTTCAATATCAACTTGGGAAGTCCTGAGATACAAACTCATTGGAGATAAAGCAGACACATGAAGTTTAACAATTTGCACAAGAAGGACATAGCTCATTCATCATAAAGAGATGATCTATGGAGGGTGCCACAAACACGATGCACAACCGCTAAGAAAGGAAAGCTTCCACAAGGTGATACTGTACCGTCACTCTTCAAGTAAGGTAACATCTTAAGGTACTTGACTATTGCTTTTATAAGCTTCTCCTTGGTTCTAACATTCACATAAATAAAGAGACAAACATGTATGATTTGTAGCTCCAAATTAACCAACCCAACTGATTCAACATGTTTAGTCCTTTACTCTGTGTTCTTAGTACTACCTTCGTGATCCCACGCTCCTAATCATATAAGCTAATATGTTGCACATTCAATCTTTGGAAGATATAAACAAAATATATATATATATATATTATCTTTCCATAAGGTTGAGCAATCTGATCTGACAAATGTTTTAAATGCTACACTCATAATCTTATTATCCATCAACTTTGTCTTGCTCACTATGCTTAAGGTTAGAGAAGAACAAATACACTTTTGGTTCTGTTGGTGTTTTCCACCAACAGGGCCCATGCATTTGATCTCTGCCTTGTCTCTATGAATAGGTACACTTCAAACAAAACATGGAGGAGTTTTACAACTTCCAGACTCCACCAAGTGAAGGACTTGGATCTATGAGCACAAACACACTGAGCAATATGCTGCTAACGCCGCACTACGAATTACTGGGCAAACGAAGAACATGGGTGACACCGTATCAAGAAGTGCAGACGTCAATGTCCACACCTAATCAAATGATGCACCTAAAGGATGAAGACGGTGAGAAGTCTTGTCCAGAAGACTTAAAACATTGGATCCTTGTCGGAAGAGGTCAACATCGTCGACGCAAGTCGCCCTTCCTGATCAAGAAGGACGACCCTGGTGTTCCAAGCATCGAGTGCACAATCAATGGATACTCTTTTCAGAAGACACTCTACGACACCGGATCTGACGTCAACATAATGGCCGCAGTCACTTATCAGCTCCTGCATGGAACCATGCCCCTACAACCAATATACATTCAGCTCCAGATGATTTTTAGGTCATTGACATGGGAGAAGACGAGTACGATCCACCCATCATCCTTGGAAGACCATTCCTCAACACTATCAAAGTTATCATCTACATTGGAACCGGAGAAGTCCACGTGTAGTTCCCCTCTGAGAAGGTACGCCACTACTTTACTGACCCTAACTATATAGTTGAAGACTCTAAGCAGGTCAGGACAAGAGGAAGACGATGCAACCGCAATCAGAGGACCCAAATCGTCAAGGACGGTTGGGTAGACTACGAAGGAGAAGTGATAAGGTCTGAAGACATACAGCTTGAACAAAACTGTCCTGAGGAGACCGTAGCACCGAGTCAGGTGTGGAGAGAGAAGATAGTTACACACGATGAGGAGGCGCCGCCGGAACCACCGACTACGCCACCAAGCAAATCCCAGGACGACTGAAAACACAAGGAGTCCCATTCGGAGGACTTAAAAACACCGAACGCCTTGCCAAGAGGTAAACTTGGTAGTTATCTTTTTTCCTTCAATTATTTCGTTTAGTTAATCAGGTTCATATCATCTCGAAAAGAAAATAAAAATGTTAAAAATAGTAATCCCCATGTGAGTAGACTTATGGTTTAAAAACCCATAGGTATATTGACTGTGGTGGCATAAAATAAATATGTTTTCATCTTACAATAAAAATATAAATAATAAGTGCATGATCCTGCTAATTAAATAACATTTATTGAGGAGGCTAAACAAGATATAGGCTGGATATTTATGCTAACACTTAACTAGTTCCACAAAGCTTTGTTGTCTATTTGAGCTCCACAGAATTCAATGATCAAAGAAGACTAGCAGACGGAGGACATCCTAATCGCTGTCAGGGTGCTACCGACATTCAAATACACCTCCGTCACCTGCTAGCTACATCAGAAGAAATTACGTCAAAATCTAGCTTGGGGGAGAGCACCCCAATTTATCCAGCTAAGTATTTCTACTCGCGGTTATACTTTACTCAAATAATAAAAGATGCATAATCATGAAAACCCAAATAAAGATTTTGTAATTTTATATATATATTTTTGCTTAGTTTTCTAAATAAATAAATAAATAAAGTTTGCTATGAACCCTCATGATAAACTCTCACATGGAAATGATGAATAGTTGCTCTGCCATGACTAGTTCTTAAAATTGAAATCTCTCTCAAGTTTAGGCATGACTGTTATGAAGTAAGATTTGCTCTAAACCTGAACTTGTGGGAAGTGTACTTGATCTAAAGTCTAAGTCATTAACGGATATGATATGGGAAGGTTGAGCTGCTGTTTATCTGTTCCTAGAGATGCTAGAATTCTGGAGAATTTTATCTTTGAAAAATCTTTAAAATAACACATGATGAGTTCCTATATGATGAGAGTTTAAATTCCTACCACAGCCATATATACATACTTGCTAGACTTTGAGCCACATATTCACTTTTTTACTGCTTATGAGCATTGAGTGTGGTCAAGCTGTGTAGACCCTTAGGAGCTTGTCATGTGGTTAAAATCAAGATTCACTTGCACGATCACTCATACATGCTACTTCTACTCCGGAAGTACCATCCACATACATCCACTCATTTCCATCTCCAGATTCACCCAAAATTATTCTACTCCTAATTCGGGAGAGAATAGCCAAAAACATTTTCCTATCCCTGTTATTCCCTGTGAAATAAATGCTCGAGTTATCTTGGTTACTACCACTTGCTATATTATCTCAGGAGATGAGTGCTCTCTAAAAAAAGAAAAAGAGAAGAAAAATACGAGGAAATAAAAAGGGGCAAGTGCCCGGAACCTCGAAAGAAAAGAAAAAGTGAGACGAGAGGTAAAAATGGACAAGTGTCTGACAGTAGAATTAGGGGTGCAAGATGCCCACCTGAGAGGAAAGAAAAAGAAAATATAGAGCATCTCATTCTCCCCAAAAAGCTTCAAAGTGCAAGAAAGGTATGTATCCCCTTAAAAGAGCAAAAATAGAATTAGACTTTCACCATTGTTATCACCATCGTCACCATACACCATTCATTTGTGGCAGAACCCCCTAAGTGTTTGGGCCCATCGGCACCTGTCATTGTCCCAAAGACCTCTGACAGTGATGCCGAGGATCCTCCCACTCTAGAAGTCCGATGAGCATCTCAGGACGCTCATTCCACCGCTACCTGTGGAGTATCAAGCGAACTCGTCCTGACCACTAGTGATGGTCAATTAATGAGAACTTCTTCTTCTCTCCCTTACAGGATAGCAAGTGGCCACCTTAACACCAGGATCACTCGTTGCGAAGACATTGCAGTATCACAGACAATATAAGATCAAAATAATAATTCAGAGTAAAACAGCGGAAGTATTACATAACTTAATTTACAAAAGGAGTTCTTCCAAATAGTAGAGTGTTATTACAAGCTAGGTCTAGCGGAGTAACTTAAACTTTAGTACACGGAGTACAAATTTACAGACCCTGCCCATGGGTCACGCTCACTCTTCCTCGTCGTCAACCTCGACGACGGTCACACAATAGGGTCCGAAACAGGTCGGCTCCTGAGCTTCACCTGCAACAGGGGTTATAAAACCCTGAGTACGGGAGTACTCAACAAGACTTACCCGGTGGAAAAAGAGGAGAAAGTAGGAATGCAGGCTTAGGGTAGACAAGGGGTGGCTGAGCAAGGAGCCAAATTGCTTTGCCAAAAAGCTTACTAATAGTGCATCCTTACTTTCAAGTTTTACCCATGAATTCCTCTCCTCAAGAGGCCGAGGAGTTCGATGACAGTCTACCTAGTTGCTTCTTACAGACAAGTCCGTATGTTCCTAGTCCTTAATCAAAGTATTATCTATCCAACGGCCATAGCTTCATGTCACTCTGAGTCCGGGAATTGGGATCCGAACCTCAGGAGACATTTCCCCCTTTCTCATTTTATCACTTAGTTGCATATTTAACTACGATGAGGGTCGAAGGAATTGAGTCTCCCAATCGGGGAGCAACGACGATTCGAATCGCTTAGCAATCCAGCTGGAGTTCCTAACCACCCGACATATGTAGAACCAAATCTTGCATATGTCAACCCAAATCAAGCTCTCTCCAAATTTGACTAGGTTCGCGGCACCAGAGAGCACAGTACCCCACCATCCTACAGCCGATCTAGATGTTTCCCGGTCATCTCAGATCCGTAAGGTGGGTACACGCTACTCTCGCCATCGCTCCACGCCCAGTGCGCGAGTAGCTGTTCGCGTCAAGGGATCACAAGACCGGGCTTACTGAGGGCAAGTGGTTAGTACTATAAATTCTCAACCTAGCAGGCCATCAACGGACCGGTCCTTAACCGACACAGTTGGAGACACTACTTTAAGACTCCATTCTTAAAGCAAGTCCACCGACCGGTCTCAAATTGAAACATCATTGACCATAAGTGTATTCCACAACAACCCTTCAAACTTTCTTGTTTGAAAACCTATCTAGTAGCAGGGCTAAGCATTACTATGCGATTTTAAAATAAAACAGGTGTCAAGGATAGGATAACAAATATCAAGGTAGTAAATGCAGCAACTAGGTTAACCCAATTCTCGACTACCTAATGCAGCATTTTCAATTCATAAGTGATAAAAGATTTAAAACATCCAAGGAGGGGTTAATGCATCCGGGGCTTGCCTTGGTTGCAGAGCTGAGAGGGACCCTCGGAGACTTCCCAAGTCTCGGATCCTACTTCCTCAAACGGAGCACCAACCTCGGGGTTCGGTTCAAAGGTCGCTCCTTCGGTCACGGGCACTATACGCAAAATGATGGATGTTCATGATATGCGTATGACAAATATGCAAGAAGGACCAAGTTAAATACAACTGGCCTTCTTGGCGCAATGCAGACTAAACCACAATTAAGATTGTTTATCCTTTTGGTGTCTTTACCCAAGAGGTTGCATCTGTAAATTAAGATTTCTCTTAATTCATAGTTATTTTTAATCCACTAATTATTAGCCCTTTTTATCTTAATTAATTCTTAATTAAGTATTAATAACAGCAATTAAGCATTAAGGCCAAACAATAATTAAATGCCAAAGGTCATTAAGGTTAATGACCTCAGGTCATCACACAATCCTAAAATCACTCAAACCCTAATTTTGAGAATTTTACTAATTGTTATCTAATTATTCTAGAATTATCATTTAATTACTAATTAAGGGTTTAATAACATTTTATTCCAACATTATCCAAATGCCACCAAATTTTGTGTGGAGCCAGGGAATAATATTCAGAGGCATCCCCCAAGTTTTGGTGATTTTTGGACACATCAATAAATTATTAAAATTCATAGAAGTTCTATTTACTAATTAAAAGATGTAATTTTTAGATACATGCAAAATATCAGAAAATAGAACCTAATATTTTTCCTGTGTTCTATTCATTTCATAGAACCTACACAAAAAGTTTCATTATTTTTGGATCAATACATGATTTTCTATTCAAATTCAAACATCGAGCATTTTTAAACAAAAAGAAAAAAAGAAAACACACTGTGGTACGCGGCCGGCCCGCTCGGCTTTGGCCCAAGCCGGCCCACGCGCTGAAACCCGCCCCCTCTCCCCTCTGTAGGTCGCTGACGGGGTAGCCCCACCCGTCAGCTTCTCCTTCCTCGCGCGCGGCGGCTCTACCGCAGCTCCAGCCGTCGCTGGCGAGGTTTGAGCCCGCGCCAGGGTGCGCATCAGCTCCGCATCGACCTTACGACTCCATAGCTACTACTCGCGGACGCTCTACCTCTCTCTCTCTACCTCAACCGCACAAATGGCGGACGGCCGCGTCGGTCGCCCGAAGACCGGCCACGAGGGCTCGGTAGAGTACAAATTGACGCACTAGGGAGCTTCTATGGAGGGTAAGGAACATGGTGCTCACATCACCACGGCGGGAGAAGTAGTAGAAGGCCTTGGCGCCGATGGCCGTGCGGTCGGGCAGGTGCTCCAGCTCCGGCGAGGTCGTTCCGGCGATCCTGTTCGCGTCTAGGGAAAAAGAGAGAGCGCATGAGTTGTAGGAGCTGAAGAGGAACCGGAAACAACCGCGAGCGAGGTCTACCACTCACTGGAACAGCGCGGCCACGGAGGGAGTTCCACGGCGGAGGTTTCTGCCAGAGTTGGGGGAGAAGGAGTGCCGGCTATTGGGCGGGTTAGGGAGTGAGCTCGGGGGTGCACTGGGTTCGCAAGGGTGTGGCGAATGCTATGGAGTGCTAAATTGAGTTGGAGAGGGATCAAGGGAGGCGAATTTGAGGGCGCAGCCGGGTCGTCGGTGTCAGGCAAAAAAAGGGAGAAGCGAGGTGGCCGTGCAGTGAGATCAGCAGGGAAGTGGATGAGCACGCTGGGGGCTGGTCCACATCACAGCGAGCTCGCGCAGCCAAGAAGCTGCGTGGCCAGGCGCGTGGCGGCGCTGGCCGCAGCGGCTCTGCCCCGGCGGCAGAGCATCCCCCCTGCTCAGCACTGTAGCAAGCTCTTATCCAAACAGTTTTGGGGTTTTGCAAAATTCGCCCAAATTTTGAACTGAAGACAAAATTCCACCAAAATGAAAGTTGTGTAGAATTTCAAAAGCTACAAAACATCTGTTGGTGACCAAAACAAATTCTGAGTGGAAATTGGTGATTTTAACAAAACAGTTTGAAATTCAAAACTCAATTCAAGGAAATTCAAAATTTTGAATTGGGGCAGATCAGAATTTCTAAAATTACTTTTGATTTTCCATAACAACTTGAAAAACTCCCAACATGAAAGTTGTTCAACCTTTTGAGCTCTACAACTTTCATGTTGGTCACTTTTCAAAATTCCAAATAGATTTTAAATTGGAGACTCCAATTGGAAAAGGGGACACTTTCTGGAAATCTGTATTTTCAAAATTACTTTGAATTTTTTATTGAAACTTCAAAAACTCAAAACACCAAAGTTGTACATCTTGACAAGATCTACAACTTTGCTTTTGAACTCAACCTCAATTTTTGCTTGGTTTTTAAATTGTGCAAAAGGGGGCAATTCTAGGGTTCAAAATTCAGGGTTTCCCCCCTAATCTCTCGGAAATCTTTCACCCTAGGGTTTGAACAACCAACACAAGCATCAATACATAATATAATCTCACTTTAGATCCCTAAGCACAAGCAACCAAAGTAAACTTGTTTTAAGTTGGTGCATCAAATTGTGCTTAACTAATATGCCATGCAATGCTTATGATGACATGATCCAATTTTAGTAACCGTAACATCGGGGATGTTACACCCCTTCCCCCTTAAAGAAATCTCGTCCCCAAGATTTAAAGCCTTAGGGTATGTAATGGAAAAGGAAATTTGTCAAACCATTTCATCTTCAATTCTTTCCTAAGACAAGAAGCTGGGGAAGACTACTTGATCATAAACATATATGTACACTAATTACATGGCTTTGGCTACTCTTTTCTTCATTAGAGTACACTACCTATTTGTTGGATGTTGTATTGAAGAGAAGCATGGAACTCTGGAAAATTCTCCATCAGATAATCTTCAGATTCCCATGTGGCTTCTTCTTCCGAATGCTGGCTCCATTGCACCTTGTACCACTTGGTAGTTGTTCTACGCGTAACTCTATCTCTTTGGTCCAATACTCGGATAGGATATTCCGAATAAGTCAGATCCAGTTCAAGTTCCACATCTTCGATATCTTGAACCTGGTTCGGTACTCGAAGACACTTTTTTAGTTGAGACACATGAAATACATTGTGTATCCCGGATAACCATTCAGGCAGTTTAAGGCGGTAAGCTACCTGTCCACATCGGTCAATGATTGGAAATGGACCAATGTAACGGGGCGCTAGCTTGCCTTTAATGCCAAAACGATTTACTCCTTTCATTGGGGATACTTTAAAATACACATGATCACCCTTGGCGAACTTTAATGGTCGACGTCTTTTATCGGCATAACTTTTCTGTCGAGACTGAGCAATCTTCAAATTATCTTGGATTTGTCTAACTTTGTTCTCAGTTTCTTCCACTAAGTCAACACCGAAGAACCATCTTTCTCCGGGTTCTGACCAGTGTAACGGAGTTCGACATCGACGGCCATATAGTGCCTCAAAGGGAGCCATCTTGATACTCTCTTGGTAGCTATTGTTGTAGGAAAACTCTGCTAGAGGCAAGCAGTCATCCCACTTATCCAGAAAATTCAGGGCACAAGATCTTAATAGATCTTCTAGAGTTTGATTCACTCTTTCAGTTTGCCCACCTGTTTGAGGGTGGTAGGCTGTGCTGTATAAAAGCTTGGTGCCCAAGGACTCATGTAAACATTTCCAGAATTGGGAGACAAATTGTGTGCCTCTATCTGACACTATTGTTTTTGGCCCCCCATGCAGACTTAATATACGATCAAAATAAATCTTAGCATAGGTGGAGGTAGGATATAATGTCTTTATAGGCAGGAAGTGTGCTGTTTTGGTGAGACGATCCACTATGACCCAAATTGAATCAAAGCCTTTGGCCGTCTTGGGCAACCCTACTATGAAATCCATACTAATGTCATCCCATTTCCACGCTGGAATAGGCAAGGGTTGCAACTCTCCAGCGGATTTGAGATGAATAGCTTTGACTTTTCGGCAGGTGTCGCATTGGGCCACATAGCGAGCTATTTCTATCTTCATTTTTGTCCACCAAAACCTTTGCTTTAGGTCCTGATACATCTTATTGCTTCCCGAATGAATAGAATACCTCATGGTATGAGCTTCATCCAGGATTTGCTGACGTAGTTCAGGTACCTTTGGAACCTCTAACCGGTTCTTGAACCAGATTACTCCTGCATCATCCACTTTAAAGTCTGTGGGTGCTCTGTTAGAAATTTCCTCTTTAAGATATTTCATGCCTTTTTCCTATTTTTGTGCCTTCATGATTTGAGCTTCGAGATTGAAATCAATCGTTAGATTGGCAAGACTCCCTTGGGAAATCATTTCTACCCCTAGGTTCTCTAGCTCTTGGCACAAAGTTATGTCTCTAGGCATCACTGTTAAACAATTACAGTGGGCCTTACGACTGAGGGCATCAGCTACTACATTCGCTTTGCCCGGGTGATAATGCACCTCAAGGTCGTAATCCTTGATCAACTCTAGCCACCTCCGCTGGCGCATATTCAGTTCAGCTTGAGTGAAGATGTATTTCAAGCTCTTGTGATCCGTGTATAGATGACAAGTGTTCCCCAACAAATAATGGCGCCAAATCTTTAATGCATGTACTACGGCGGCAAGTTCAAGATCTTGGGTCGGGTAATTCTCTTCATGTGGTTTAAGCAGTCTGGAAGCATATGCAATTACTCGACCCTCCTGCATTAGCACACAGCCTATCCCAATCCCTGATGCGTCACAATACACATCAAAGGGTTTTTCAATATCTGGCTGGGCTAAGACAGGCGCAGTTGTCAATAACCTTTTCAGAGTCTGAAAGGCTTGCTCACATTGAGGTGACCAAACAAATTTTGTTTGATTCTTGAGCAAGGTCGTGATCGGTTTGGCGACTCTTGAAAAGTCCGGGATAAAGCGACGGTAATATCCCGCCATACCCAGAAAACTACGGACCTCATGTACCGTAGTCGGGGGCTTCCAATTCAACAAATCCTCTACTTTACCTGGGTCTACAGTGACTCCCTCCGCTGATAATACATGACCTAGGAAATGAACTTTGTCCAGCCAGAACTCACACTTGCTGAACTTGGCATACAGTTGATGCTCCCTGAGGCGGGTCAGCACAATTCTCAGATGTTCAGCATGTTCTTTCTTAGTTTTGGAATAGACCAAAATGTCATCAATGAAGACGACCACGAATTTGTCCAGCTCTGGCATGAAGACAGAGTTCATCAAGTACATGAAATGGGCCGGTGCATTGGTCAACCCAAAAGACATTACCAAATATTCATACAGCCCGTAACGGGTTTTAAAAGCTGTCTTGGGTACATCTTCTGACCTAATTTTAATTTGGTGGTACCCTGATCTCAAATCAATTTTTGAGAATACTTTGGCCTCGGCTAACTGGTCAAATAGTAAGTCAATACGGGGCAATGGGTACTTATTTTTAATCGTCACCTCATTCAGGGGACGATAATCGACACACAGCCTTAATGTTTGATCTTTCTTTTTCACAAATAAGGCTGGGCAACCCCATGGAGAGGAACTAGGCTGAATAAAACCTTTTTGCATCAACTCTTGTAGTTGGGTTTTTAATTCGGCCAGTTCTTTCGGTGCCATTCTGTAGGCCCTTCGAGATATTGGGGCTGTCCCCTGTTTCAATTCTATACTGAACTGGACATCCCGGTCCGGTGGCAGACCTGGTAGGTCTTCAGGAAATACATCCGGAAAATCCCGAACTACCGGGATATTTTTGACTGCCGACACATTAGTGGCATGAACTTGCCCAATTGCCCGTTTGGGAGTAACTAATTGAATTAGAAGATAAGAATTCTCGTTGGGCAATGGTATTTTAATGGTTCGATGCAAGGTATCTAGCACAACCGCTCGTTGTGCCATCCAGTTCATGCCTAGTATGACATCAATCTCCTGGTCTTTAAGAACAATCATGCTAGTGGGGAAACTATGCCCACCAAATTCGATGGGTATTTGGTGAACCATTTCTTTAGAACTCAGCCGTCCTCCTAGCGACTATAAATAAAAATGATCTTGTGTTTCCCCAATGGGTATACCATGCTTTATCACGAAGGTGCAGTTGATGAATGTATGAGATGCACCAGAATCGAAAAGCATTAAAGCAGGATGTTTCGCAACAGGAAACGTATCCATCATTACTGGTTCACCCTCCGGGATCGTCTCCACCTCTGTATGGAAGACTTGTCCCACTTTCTTCGCTGGTTTACCCTTTTGCACATTTTGTCCTTTCTGAGCCCCAGTCCTGAATTGGTTCGGCTGGGGTTGGCCCATGGGTGGCCTTTGGAACGTGGGGTTGGTTTGGCGGGGGTAGGGGCACTGTTTGGAAAAATGCCCAGGCTTACCACAATTGAAACAAGGATAATTGTGGTTGGGTGGAGCAGTGGGGCGAACACCTGGGGCGTTCGGCTGGCGTGGTGCATTGGTGATGGCAGTAGGTCGAGGATATACCTGCTGCCCTAGTCTATATTGTGGAGGGGAAAAAGGACCACGATAAGGTGACGACGCTGGAAAGCGTCCGTGGCCCTACGGATGATAAATGATTCTCTGGCGCTTTTGACCGCGACCAGAGAAGGAGGAAGAAGCAGCCTTTTTCTTGGCTTCTTTGTGCTTTCTATTCTTTTCTTCAGAGGCGATGGCAATATTTACCGCCTCGTAGAAGGTAGCATTTTGACAGGAGGTCATCATGGTCTGAAGTTTGGTATTTAGACCACGCATGAAACAGGCCTTCTTCTTTCTATCTGTGTTCACATGGTCCGTGGCATACTGAGAGAGGTGATTAAATTTTGCCACGTATTCCATGACACTCTTATCACCTTGCTGCAAGGTGAGAAACTCTTCGGCCTTCATGGCCATAAGTCCTTCAGGGATGTAATGGACGCGGAACGCGTCCTTAAACTCTGTCCAGGTGACCTGGTGCCCTGGAGCTTGGACAGCTAGGAAGTTCTCCCACCAGGCACCCGCAGCTCCCCGAAGCTGTTGAGCTGCGAACAGGGGCTTCTGAGTTTCCGAACATCGGATCAAACTGAACTTGTGCTCCATGGTCCGGAGCCAGTCGTCGGCCTCCAACGGCTCATCAGCCTTGGTGAATACTGGGGGCCTTGTCTCGGTAAAGTCCACGTACCGAGTTTCTTCGTCCCCATTGTGCTGTGCCCTGACGTTTGGGGTGGGGTGTGGTTGGTGTTGTGCTAACTCGTGCAACAGGCGAGCGTTGTCGGTAGTGGCACTCAAGAGAACAGCAATGGCATCAGCCAAAGAAGGTGGAGTAGGTGGAGGGTTGGGGATATCATCCCCTCCCTGAGAGGACCCGGCTCCGTCAGATCCACGGGTACGCATCGGCATCTGCTACAAGAATCATATGTACTCGTTATCACATGGAATCCATAACTTAAAACATAATTTACATACCTCCATTTATTTATTAAACATTAGTTCAACACACCGGAAATAAACGAGTACCACTTTTAAAAGAAAAGACACTATGCTACAAACCCGACCCCACTACGGTCGACTAGGAATCCTACAACGACGTTGCCTGTGGCTTCACCGAACTAGTCGGTGTAGCCAGAGCTGTAGCCCGGGTCGTCATTGCCATCATCCTGATTACCCCCCGGGTTGTCGTCACCGGAGTCAGACTCCTCCTCATCACTGAGGCCTTGATCGGGTTCCCCATCGTCTGCCAACTCTCCATCCGTGTCCATCTCCCCTTCACCTGGAGGTGGATGGAGCTGATGGTATAGATCAAATGCAATATCACGGTATTGCATTGCCAAATCGTTGACGGTGTCTAAATGGTGTGCCAGCTCCAGCCTCTCCAGCTGTAGCTGGTCCTCCCGCTGCCACGCGACATCCCTCTGTGCGGTGACAGTGGCCGTCATCTTCACGTACAGATCTTTAAGGTACTTGGTTTTATCTAGCTTCGCCTTCAATCTAGTCAGCTCGTGCCTGTGTGCGCTCCTGGCCTCCTCTTCTCGGGCAATAGCGGCCTTCCTCTCTTCCACCATACGGGACAGCATGGCCTCGCAGTTCTCTGTGGCTTGCTTTTGCTTTGCTAGTTGAGCTTTAAGTTCACCAATCTCCATGACGTTGTACATCCTTTCTCTCGTCACTTCGGTCAGCTCGGCGGATAACCTTTCCACCTCCTGCTGATGCGGTGAACGGCTACTGCTTGCTTGATCGCTTCGCGGGGCCAACTGGTGTCTAGGAACCCCTTTTGGACCAGTTCTCTTGCGCAGGGTCTGCTTCCAATGGCCCATCCTGTAGAGGGTAAGTTTGGATTAGTAAGGGAGACCTTAAAGGTTAGCAAGAATGGGATTGATTCTATACAACCCAACCAAAACAAGGAGGAAGGAATTTAACCAAGTAATATATCATGATGCATGCACGTACTTATGATTCCTATTAGCAATTCATAACGATATTACTTCAAATTTTTACAACATAGGGCAATACTTTATGTTGCTCCTCCAGACCACTTCAAAAATTCTAAGAAGGCCTACAGACATGGGTAAGATAGGACTAAAGCACTTGGACTCAAAATAGGCAAGTTTATAGTATTGGATCCAAATGATTTTGAAGTTTTTCCAACGATACAACAGTCGTCTTTGCAACGAATGCTCTGATACCAGCTGTGGCAGAACCCCCTAAGTGTTTGGGCCCACCGGCACCTGTCATTGTCCCAAAGACCTCTGACAGTGATACCGGGGATCCTCCCACTCTAGAAGTCTGATGAGCATCTCAGGACGCTCATTCCACCGCTACCTGTGGAGTATCAAGCGAACTCGTCCTGACCACTAGTGATGGTCAATTAACGAGAACTTCTTCTTCTCTTCCTTACATGATAGCAAGTGGCCACCTTAACACTAGGATCACTCGTTGCGAAGACATTGCAGTATCACAGACGATATAAGATCAAAATAATAATTCAGAGTAAAACAGCGGAAGTATTACATAACTTAATTTACAAAAGGAGTTCTTCCAAATAGTAGAGTGTTATTACAAGCCAGGTCCAGTGGAGTAACTTAAACTTTAGTACACGGAGTACAAATTTACAGACCCTGCCCATGGGTCACGCTCACTCTTCTTCGTCGTCAACCTCGACGACGGTCACACAACAGGGTCCGAAACAGGTCGGCTCCTGAGCTTCACCTGCAACAGGGGTTATAAAACCCTGAGTATGGGAGTACTCAAGAAGACTTACCCAGTGGAAAAAGAGGAGAAAGTAGGAATGCAGGCTTAGGGTAGACAAGGGGTGGCTGAGCAAGGAGCCAAATTGCTTTGCCAAAAAGCTTACTAATAGTGCATCCTTACTTTCAAGTTTTACGCGCGAATTCCTCTCCTCAAGAGGCCGAGGAGTTCGATGACAGTCTACCTAGTTGCTTCTTACATACAAGTCCGTAAGTTCCTAGTCCTTAATCAAAGTATTATCTATCCAACGGCCATAGCTTCATGTCACTCTGAGTCCGGGAATTGGGGTCCGAACCTCAGGAGACATTTCCCCTTTCTCATTTTATCACTTAGTTGCATATTTAACTACGATGAGGGTCAAAGGAATTGAGTCTCCCAATCGGGGAGCAACGACGACTCGAATCGCTTAGCAATCCAGCTGGAGTTCCTAACCACCCGACATATGTAGAACCAAATCTTGCATATGTCAACCCAAATCAAGCTCTCCCCAAATTTGACTAGGTTCGTGGCACCCGAGAGCACAGTACCCCACCATCCTACAGCCGATCTAGATGTTTCCCGGTCATCTCAGATCCGTAAGGTGGGTACATGCTACTCTCGCCATCGCTCCACGCCCAGTGCGCGAGTAGCTGTTCGCGTCGAGGGATCACAAGACCGGGCTTACTGAGGGCAAGTGGTTAGTACTATAAATTCTCAACCCAGCAGCAACGGACTGGTCCTTAACCGACACAGTTGGAGACACTACTTTAAGACTCCATTCTTAAAGCAAGTCCACCGACCGGTCTCAAATTGAAACATCATTGACCATAAGTGTATTCCACAACAACCCTTCAAACTTTCTTGTTTGAAAACCTATCTAGTAGCAGGGCTAAGCATTACTATGCGATTTTAAAATAAAACAGGTGTCAAGGACAGGATAACAAATATCAAGGTAGTAAATGCAGCAAGTAGGTTAACCCAATTCTCGACTACCTAATGCAGCATTTTCAATTCATAAGTGATAAAAGATTTAAAACATCCATGGAGGGGTTAATGCATTCGGGGCTTGCCTTGGTTGCAGAGCTGAGAGGGACCCTCGGAGACTTCCAAGTCTCGGATCCTACTTCCTCGAACGGAGCACCGACCTCGGGGTTCGGTTCAAAGGTCGCTCCTTCGGTCACGGGCACTATATGCAAAATGATGGATGTTCATGATATGCGTATGACAAATATGCAAGAAGGACCAAGTTAAATACAACTGGCCTTCTTGGCGCAATGCAGACTAAACCACAATTAAGATTGTTTATCCTTTTGGTGTCTTTACCCAAGAGGTTGCATCTGTAAATTAAGATTTCTCTTAATTCATAATTATTCTTAATCCACTAATTATTAGCCCTTTTTATCTTAATTAATTCTTAATTAAGTATTAATAACAGCAATTAAGCATTAAGGCCAAACAATAATTAAATGCCAAAGGTCATTAAGGTTAATGACCTCAGGTCATCACACAATCCCAAAATCACTCAAACCCTAATTTTGAGAATTTAACTAATTATTATCTAATTATTCTAGAATTATCATTTAATTAAAAATTAAGGGTTTAATAACATTTTATTCCAACATTATCCAAATGCCACCAAATTTTTTGTGGAGCCAGAGAATAATATTCAGAGGCATCCCCCAAATTTTGGTGATTTTTGGACGTATCAATAAATAATTAAAATTCATAGAATTTCTATTTACTAATTAAAAGATGTAATTTTTAGATACATGCAAAATATCAGAAAATAGAACCTAATATTTTTCCTGTGTTCTATTCATTTCATAGAACCAACACAAAAAGTTTCATTATTTTTGGATCAATACATGATTTTCTATTCAAATTCAAACATCAAGCATTTTTAAACAAAAAGAAAAAAAAGAAAACACACTGTGGTACGCGGCCGGCCCGCTCGGCTTTGGCCCAAGCCGGCCCACGCGCTGAAACCCACCCCCTCTCCCCTCTGTAGGTCGCTGACGGGGTAGCCCCACCCGTCAGCTTCTCCTTCCTCGCGCGCGACGGCTCTGCCGCAGCTCCGGTCGTCGCTAGCGAGGTTTGAGCCCGCGCCAGGGTGCGCATCAGCTCTGCATCGACCTTGCGACTCCATAGCTACTACTCGCGGACGCTCTACCTCTCTCTCTCTACCTCAACCGCACAAATGGCGGACGGCCGCGTCGGTCGCCCGAAGACCGGCCACGAGGGCTCGGTAGAGTACAAATTGATGCGCTAGGGAGCTTCTATGGAGGGTAAGGAACATGGTGCTCACATCACCACGGCGGGAGAAGCAGTATAAGGCCTTGGCGCCGATGGCCGTGCGGTCGGGCGGGTGCTCCGGCTCCGGCGAGGTCGTTCCGACGATCCTGTTCGCGTCTAGGGAAAAAGAGAGAGCGCATGAGTTGTAGGAGCTGAAGAGGAACCGGAAACGACCGCGAGCGAGGTGTACCACTCACTGGAGCAGCGCGGCCACGGAGGGAGTTCCACGGCGGAGATTTCTGCCGGAGTTGGGGGAGAAGAAGGAGTGCCGGCTATTGGGCGGGTTAGGGAGTGAGCTCGGGGGTGCACTGGGTTCGCATGGGTGTGGCGAATGCTATGGAGTGCTCAATTGAGTTGGAGAGGGATCAAGGGAGGCGAATTTGAGGGTGCAGCTGGGTCGTCGGCGTCAGGCAAAAAAAGGGAGAAGCGAGGCGGCCGTGCAGTGAGATCAGCAGGGAAGTGGATGAGCACGCTGGGGGCTCATCCACATCACGGCGGGCTCGCGCAGCCAAGCAGCTGCGTGGCCAGGCACGTGGCGGCGCTGGGCGCAGCGGCTCTGCCCCGGCGGCAGAGCATCCCCCCTCCTCAGCACTGTAGCAAGCTTTTATCCAAATAGTTTTGGGGTTTTGCAAAATTCGCCCAAATTTTGAACTGAAGACAAAATTCCACCAAAATGAAAGTTGTGTAGAATTTCAAAAGCTACAAAACATCTGTTGGTGAGCAAAACAAATTCTGAGTGGAAATTGGTGATTTTAACAAAACAGTTTGAAATTCAAAACTCAATTCAAGGAAATTCAAATTTTTGAATTGGGGCAGATCAGAATTTCCAAAATTACTTTTGATTTTCCATAACAACTTGAAAAACTCCCAACATGAAAGTTGTTCAACTTTTTGGGCTCTACAACTTTCATGTTGGTCACTTTTCAAAATTCCAAATAGATTTTAAATTGGAGACTCCAATTGGAAAAGGGGACACTTTCTGGAAATCTGTATTTTCAAAATTACTTTGAATTTTGTATTGAAACTTCAAAAACTCAAAACACCAAAGTTGTACATCTTGACAAGATCTACAACTTTGATTTTGAAATCAACCTCAAATTTTGCTTGGTTTTTAAATTGTGCAAAAGGGGGCAATTCTAGGGTTCAAAATTCAGGGTTTCCCCCCTAATCTCTCGGAAATCTTTCACCCTAGGGTTTGAACAACCAACACAAGCATCAATACATAATATAATCTCACTTTAGATCCCTAAGCACAAGCAACCAAAGTAAACTTGTTTTAAGTTGGTTCATCAAATTGTGCTTAACAAATATGCCATGCAATGCTTATGATGACATGATCCAATTTTAGTAACCGTAACATCGGGGATGTTACATAATTCGCCACACATGCACATCTTGATTTGACTCATTGACTTGTTTCTCTGGATCCATGGTTAGACTATGCAATAAATGTCTTGTAAGTATATATTAGCTGTCTTCCACCTATGAGCTCCAGATATCAAAACCTTATTAGAATAGGGTGAGAGAGAAGGCAATATCACTATGCATTATTCCAAAAATACCACATACTTTGAGAGAAGGCATATACCATTACTGCCTTGGTAAGGATCCAGAAATACCACAAAAGAGAGACTAGAGAGAGTCATACAAGGAAACTCTGAGTTTTATTTGAAAATCTGCAAAAACACGAGAGCTATAGCTAATCAAGAATACGAGACATGGCGCTTGACATGACCGTTCTATCTTTTAACTGCTCAAGACACAAGTGACAGTTACAAGCCCCATGGTGAAAGGTAAAATGAGTAAGTTTTAAGTCTTAACAGTTTATTCTAACTCAAAGATGAGATCTTGCTTGAATGCGTGTGTACTTTTAAGGCATGAAACCACTGCAGAAACTCTTGAGTCCATCCTTGCTCAGGGACGAGCAAGAGGTAAGCTTGGGGGAGTTGTTGATGGTCCTTAAGTACCAAATTTAATTATCAAATAAACAAAGAAAAGGATCCAAATGAAACCAACACCTAGACTTAGGGTTTTATCTGATAGAATTCCACGAGTTTTGGTGTTTGTCTATTTCTGCAGGGGGTTATCAGGAAATAAGGAAGAAAGGCCCACATGTCGGGATTACATAGAGATATCAACGCACCGCGCAATTTTCTACCATCTAGAAGACTCCAGAAGCCACGGGAAGAAAGCAGAGGCCGAAAGGGGCCAGGCCCAGGGCGCCCGCCCTCACCTGGACTCCGTTCGGGACTCTCTTCGCACACGATGTTCCACCGACCTAATGGATCAAAGATAACGTAGTACCACCTCACCTACCGACCCAAAAACGCATAGAGGAGGAGGACTATATAAGGAGACCCCCCTGGCCCCTAGAGGAGACAAGAAGTTATCATAGAGATTGAGGGGTGCCCTCGAAGGAAAACCTCTTCTCTAAATAATATTTCTTTTTAGGCTTAGCAACCAATGTAAGTAGAAATATATCTTCTAGTTTCTACTATATTGAGAGAGATAGAGTGGAGGTGTAGATCGGAGGAAGGCTGGCCTGTCGGTGTCTACTCCGAGTTGTACCTGCGGGATCAAGTCTCCTAACCCGAGGCTTGCTTCTAGGATTCTTCAGTAATTCGACTTCTAATTCTAGTAAGTTCTTGTTTTATTGTTCTTTGGTTTATGAGTTTACTTTAATCCTCTTCCGGTTGAGTATTAGAGTAATCATTGCTAGCGTAAACGTGGTGTTTAGGCTAGGGTACTCATAGACATCCCCAGACTAGCTAGACCGTGGTAGTAGCGAGGAACGTGACATTTCCGAGTTACCTTTGTATCCCATATCTTGTTAGCAGGACGGGTAGGGTTTATAGGTGCGGGTTGAACATCCTTTGTGGTGTCTAGATTCCGTAAGCTTCCCCAATAGAACAGTAGATCATCCTTACCAAGGTTAGAACGAGACTACGGTTGCAGTCTGCTCTACACATCGCTCACATCGAGAAACATTCTTTGTAGCCTAAAGGGGTAATAGCAATAGATTTGGTTAGTCAGATGCACCCTTTCTCCCAGTGGTAAAAATATAAATACGATTCTCTGGATAACCTCCCGGGTTAAATGCTCACCGATATCTGTGCGCTTGTGGATCATTTTCTTATTGCGTTACCAAATATCAACAGTGGTGACTTTCTTGAGGCGCACGCCTCGATGCATTATGGCAGCTAAGGTATGAGCATTGTTGCCGATTGAGGAGATCGGACCTGAGGGAAAAAGATCAATCGGCTTGCCACTCCTGCTGACCGATGGAGGAACGTTATCAACCTGCAATACAATACAGAAAGTGAGTTACTGATGGAAATAAAAGTGAAACAATTGAGACATCAGTTTGGAAATACTTACAGTGTTATCGGGAACTTTGTACTGGGGGTCGATCATGCCGCGGTACGTAAGAGCCGATTTGCAGAACAAATGCTCCTTCCATTCTTCCCACCATTGTTTGTACGTCTGAGTGATGAGGAGGGCCGGGATCCACACTGATAAATCTGCATTTGTATCGGCACTCGGTGGCAGTTGAGCTACTCGGGTCCACTCGAGAAGGCTAGTGATGGTTTCTCTGGGTTTTATCACATCGGCATAACAGAGTGCGATCGGTAGCTGACCGAAAGCTAGTTGGCGAGCTAGTGCCGATGGATTGTAAAACTCATAGGTTTGGTTGGAGGCTTTCCCACTACCAAAAAAGTTTACTGGTATAGCTCTGAGAGTGATCAGTGCCATCATCACATCGTGATCCTTGTTGAGAGCATCATTGAACGGATGGAAAACCAAAGGAAACATGGTGTGTGGATCTTCATAAGGCATCCACGCTCGCTGTTCTCTGGTCAGGCCTTCGTACAGGGTCTGGAAGAATCGGCTGACCTGGTCTGCGTTGCCACCAGTACCAGGTAGAACTATGACAGCCTCGCCAAAGTTCAGAGGGGGACGAGTTGCCGATTCTTCTTCATCCAATTCATAATCTTCGGCTATATCCCTAGGGAAACGTTGTGTGAAGAGGTTGAACTCAAGACGCTTGTGCATATGGAGACTGAGCCACATATTGATAAACCACCAGGGGCCCCCTAAGTTGCCGATGGATTGACCAAGTAGGAGTTTTCGGGCTACTTGGTGGAGGAGGTGGTAAACCGAGCCAAGCAGGTATCGGCCGAGGGAAAATCGGCCACCATTAGCCAATCTCTCTGCTGCCGATAGGTAGACAGAGGTTGGTCCTGCCGATCGACCACAGAACACAAATTTGTCCAGCCACATGTTCAGGAAGCTGGTTTGTTCCTTTATGTTGACAGGCCCTGTTCTGCGATACTTCTGAATGTACCCAGACCAGCCGCTGATAGCGCGAGTTTCCACTTTGGCACTAGGCGTGGTGTCAAACAGGTGACTACTATCGGCAGTGGATACATCTAAGCCGGTGAGCATAAGCACATCGGCAAGGGTGGGAGAAGCAAGGCCGTGGCCGAAGACAAAGGCATTAAGTGTATCTGACCAAAAATATGATGCGGCTATCAGCAGTGACTCATTCCTATGCATATTGGCAATGGACAATCTGATGCATTGGTCCAGTTTTTGCTCACCCCACTGAACCTCATTTGAGTGGCTGACTCTCAAGAACCAATCCTTCCATCCCACAGTAGGACTGGGCTAGGAACGGAAGGTATCTTTCCACAGATCTAAGGAGAAATTCTCGGCTCTAAAGGGGATCCTGTTTGTTTCTGCGTTGATTAGATGGTGGGATCTGGGTTCCCTAGCGGACCGAGACATTGGAGGTGTGGCTGATCGGTAGGGATGACAATTTTATTGGACAGATCCTAATGGTTTTGGGGGTAAAAAGAAGAACAAAAGAAAAGAAAAAAAAAGGAAGAATGTTCAGTAAAATAAATTACGAATGAACAAGGTTATGGTAAAAGTACGAGAGGTAGGGTGATGAACTGACCTCGGGAACAGGGAAGTTGATGGCCATCTTCTCGCGAACAGGAGGATCGAAGACTTTGAGGTTGGTGAAGAAAGGGCTTCGTTGGAGTTCTTAGAGCTCTTGAACAGTGCCGCCGCCAGAAAAGTGGAGTTGGGGCTGTAGAATGATGTGATGGAGAAGGAGTACCCGAGAAGGAACTATTTATAGGACAAAACGGGCAAGGGCAAATCTGACTTATCTCTTCGTCGTATCCGT
Source organism: Sorghum bicolor (assembly GCF_000003195.3). Classification (NCBI taxonomy): domain Eukaryota; kingdom Viridiplantae; phylum Streptophyta; class Magnoliopsida; order Poales; family Poaceae; genus Sorghum; species Sorghum bicolor. Next base: position 16,843,185 of record NC_012875.2, on the reverse strand, counting down.
GAAAATCGAGAGTACTCAGGTGGATATGGTAACTGTTCGCACGGTAATCAAGGGATTGCGCAGGTGATTTGACAGGAAGCGGTCATAATCTAGAGATATTTTACTGTGCGGGATTTCTTGGTTGGTCCATCGGCAGCGCCTTGTAACGGTAACATTGCTGATGGGCGAATAAGGTGGAGGTGTCCGTTTAGGAGGATAAGATACTTCACTGCACAGGATGTCTTGGTCAGTCCATCGGCAGTTCCTTGCAACGGTAATATTGCCGATGGGCAATGAAAGTGGAGATGTCCGTTTGGGAGGTTGAGAAATTCGAGGAATCTGCGGAAGAATCGGACCAAGGTTGTTCAGATTTGGGCTGTCGGTTACCAAATTGGCAGAATTAATTGCGGAAAGGCATCATTACTGCAGAGAATTTTGGAGAATTAATGATTTCATACTCTGAAATTGGGGGCATGTGTTGGCACCGTTTTTTGACACGTGCCTAGGATCGGTAGAGTGTAGATCGGTAAGATTGGGCAACAGTAACTGGTCTGCAGGAGAGTTGCCGATGAAGGTGATTGCTGATGAAGGGACAGCTGAATGTGATTAAGTCTATGGGTGGTGATGTGAATATGCCAATGGTCAGCATTAACCTGTGCCGATGGCTACGATGAGGGGTTTGCCGATGATTCGGAAGAGAAGGTTGCTGATTGGCCTGTGGTGGTGTCCCAGTTTGTCACGGGAGGATAGTTTTATGTTTTCCTTAGTTATTTAAATCGTTTTGTATACGGATTCTGTTTAATTTGGAATTCAAGTTCTAGTCGTATCTGATTGTAGCTCTTTGAGCAGGGTATAAATGTAGACCCTAGGGCCTTGTAATCGACCTAACAATCAATCAATCAAACACAAGTTTTTACTCATATTCCAGCATCTACTTTTTCGACGACTTCGTCATATTTTCTTTTTCATTACGAGTTCTTAGGGGTTCATCGACTTAAGCTCGGCATATTCTCAAGTTCCGCGTGAATACCTCTTGACCGTGGCATCCGGGCGCATCGCTGTTGTCGAGACCAAAGTATTCGAGTTATCACCTTTGCCGATAGTAAGGTCAAATCGGCTGGCACGCCTTAACGTTTAAATCGGGTATTAGCCCTTTGTGTTTGCTGATCCAGCTTTTGCATCAACACAAGGCTTTAGGTTTAGGTATGGTGCACACTTGGTAAACCTAGCACTAGGCAGCTCAGAGATAGTCCTTAGATCGAGAGGAACCAACTTCATTTTGGAGCGATCGCGTTTCGACGAAGTTAGGGTGCCCAAGGGGGCACCGGACGCTACACCGGATGCTCTGTGAGTGCGTCCGGTGAGGTCCTTAGCCGTTGGAAGTCTTCGGTGCGTAGGGTTAGGCACCGGACGCTGGCGCCGGACTCACCGGGCAGCGTCCGGTCCCACACCTAGGGAGGTTGTAAACTTCCCCTGAGCACCGGACGCACCGGGTAGTGTCCAGTCCCATACTCAGGGAGTTTGTAAAACTCCTCGGAGCACTGGACGGTGCCACCGGACGCTGAGAGTTAGCGTCCGGTGACCTGTCAGACGCAGGTACAGTTAGCCGTTATGGGGCACCAGACGCTCTGTGCAGAGCGTCCGGTGCAACATAAAGAGCGTCTGGTGACCCCATTTTCAGTGGAAAATGGTTGGTTGACCTTTGGACTTCGTGGGGAGTATTTATACTCCTCCACCTCGTCCATGAGAGGTCTCTTGCCCATTTGAACATCTGAGAAACTTGTTGTGGAGCAAGAGAGCAGCAAGAGCCTAGAGAAGATTGAGATTTGAGTGATTTCTTGAGAGAATCCTTCTCTAGTGAATTCCAAGAGTCAAGTGTGCATCCACCACTCTCTAGAGCCTTGTTTGGGTCAAGTGAGAGTTCTTTGCTTGTTACTCTTGGTGATCGCCATCACCTAGACGGTTCGGTGGTGATTGGAGGCACGAAGACCGCCCGGAGTTCTTGTGGGTGGCTCGTGTCATGCTTGTGAGCGGTTTTGGGCGATTCACCATGACGGAGTGTCGAAGAATCAGCCCGTAGAGACCACTTGGTCCTTGCGCGGACCAAGGGGAGCAAGACCCTTGCGCGGGTGCTCCAACGAGGACTAGTGGAGAGTGGCGACTCTCCGATACCTCGGCAAAACATCGCCGAGCACTTTCTTCCACTACTCCTTTACATTCTAGCATTTACTTTGTGCTTTTACATTCTTAGAATTGCCATGCTAGAATAGGATTGGAACTAGGTGGCAAAACTTTCATCCGGTAGCTCCCTAGGTCACATTAGGCACAAGGGGTTGAATTGGAGCTTACAGGTTGCTTAAATTTTTAGAGAAGCTCAATTCACCCCCCTCTTGGGCATCTTGATCCTTTCACCATTCAATCAATGTTGGTTTGATCCAACGGTCCATATTCACTTGAAGGGACTATAAAACAAGACCCCCTGGCCCCTGGAGGAGAGAGCCTCTCAACCCTAATTCATTATTCTTCAAGGGAGAAGAAGCCTCTGATCAAGATTAGAGCCACCACATCAATTAGATATCTAGATTAGCATAGCTACATAGGATTAGAACTAGAAGGAGTCAATCTTCGATTGGTTTTCGGATCTGTCAAGAGGATTCTTGGTAATTCTCTAATTGTGCTTCTAATTGTTCTTCTAATCATATTTGTTCTTCAATATTATGAATATGACTTTGTTCTACTTCAATATATTGCTTATAACTTTGCTCTACTTGCTTATATTCAAGATTATATTGTTCTTAGTTTATCATAGTTATATACTTGGCTTAGTTAGATTGGATCTATATACATGCTTAGGATCGTATAGCGTTTATCCATCGGATCCATGGGTAAATGATAGATATTGTGTAGGCGTGGTGCTTATACCGTATTTATCTGCGATTGTACCCAATATACCAGATCGTGGGGTAGTTCGTGATAGTGACAACTTCATTGATTCTTATATAGTCCCCCTCTCGTGTATTGGGCTGGCAGAGCAACATTATTACAGGGGAGTGATTGCTATGTTTCTCATTTACCTTGCTAATATCACTATGCATGGGCGTAGTCTTGTCTCGCAATGATTGCTAAGTATGCTTGCACTAACTATGATAATGCTAGACTATATAGTTGAGAATAACTTAGGAAATATTCTTGTAGTTCGTTCTAATTCCATGCTAATGACTTTTTAGAATATCTAATTGAGGTGCTTATCATATTTATTATGTGGCTAAGTTATGCTGATCAGATTAATTATCCTTGTCACTATTCATTATTTCATATATCTTTTACGTGACACTTATCCCTGTATGAAAGAGTTTGATAAATGTTCTCAATTATACATGCAATGATAGAAACTCAATCTCATATTCTATTTTGTAATCAATATTGATGATTGCTAATCCCTTCCCAGTGGTAAAAATATAAATAACGATACCTGGAATACTTCCCGGTTAAAATGCTACATCGGTATTAATCTGTGCGCTTGCAGATCCCATTCATTATTTATTTAGAAGAGCAATTGCATATTTCAATACCGCGTCTCTCGTGTCATGCTGGGGATGACAACTTGGCTTAAGTGGTATGAGGGATAGGTTTGGCATATTTGGCACCGTTATCAGATTTAGAAAATTAAGTCTACTTTTGGTAATGATGTTAAGAATACCCAACAAGCATTTTTGGTGCCGTTGCCGGGGAAGGTTGATTACTAATCAAGAATGGATATAGAATTTTGAGTTATCATTCGCATCACTAATATGATTGAGCTTATCAATGCTCCCATACAGTTTTACCCCGATATTTTTCTATTTTATCTTATGCAGGGTAATGTATGAATAGAAGACATCTTCCAGGAAATTTTGTTGACAATCCCGAAGAATTATTCAGAAAAACAAGAGCCAAGCTCAAGAAGAGATCATCAACACTTCAGCAAGAAGCTTCATCCAATCAAGAAGATCACCGGAACTTGTCTTCAGAGTTTGAAGCCATGGCGAACAAATCGATCCTTGAGTTCTCAGCTCCCACTACGGACAACATCCGCACTGGACCTGCTACAGAGATCGATGGCAACTTTGAGCTCAAGCCTGGACTTATCAACATGGTGCAATCCAACCAGTTCTGTGGGAAGGCACATGAAGATGCTAGTGCTCATCACCAACACTTCATGGAGATTTGCAGCACATTCACCATATCAGGAGTCCCTAGAGATGCTATACTACTTCGCCTCTTCCCATTCTCACTGATAGGAAGAGCGAAGCAGTGGTTCTACGCTACAAAGGAGAAGAATACTACGTGGGCACTCTGCTCAACAAACTTTCTGGCTAAGTTCTTTCCCATGGGCAAGACCAATGCTCTCCGTGGGAAAATTACAAGTTTTTAGCAACAACATGATGAATCTGTTCCAGAAGCATGGGAGCGCTTTCAAGACTACATCCTAGAATGTCCCCGTCATGGAATGGAGAGTTGGCTACTGATGTACACGTTTTATCATGGGCTCGGCAATAGTGCCTGAGAGACCATGGATGCTGCAGCTGGAGGAGCATTCTTATCACTTACCATATCACAAGCCACAGCTCTTGTGGAGAAGATGGCGTCCAATCATGGCTGGAATGAAGAGAGGACTCAAACACACAAGAGAGGTGGAGGTATGCATCAGCTCAAGGAGGTAGACATGTTGTCTGCAAAGATAGACCTGCTCATGAAGAAGCTCGATGATAGAGCTGGAGACAAGGAAGAAGTTATGCACATCTACGACTCTCACATGAATTGTGAAGAGTGTGGAGACATTGGACACTCAGGCAATCACTGTCCGGAGATGCTTGAGGATGTGAACTACATCAATAATAACAACAACAACTACTACAACCGTCCTCAACAAAATCAAGATTGGAATCAACAGAGGCCTAACTACTCAGGTAATTATCAAGGTAACAATTCTTACAACAACAATAATAATTTTCCACCTCTGAGAGAGTTAGTGTCTAACCAAGGAAAGCTAATGGATAACCTATCTAAGAAATTGGCATCTAATGATAAAATGCTAGAAAATATAAATAATAGAATGGATAATTTTTCTACTGCCATCAAGAATCAAATTAGATTTAATAAAATGATTGAATATCAATTAAATCAAATAGCTACTGCTGTTCCTGCTACTAACCCCGGTATACCATCACAACCGGAAGGATTAGAATCTGCAAATCTTGTAGACATATTTGATGCCGGTAATTGGAGTAACCCCGTCACTGAATTCACTACTGACCTTCTGCCGGTCAAGAGAGGCGATCCAAGACGACCCGTCATCCCGATCTCCATCAGCATGGTGGACGTCCGAGAAGCACTCTGTGACTTTGGCTCCAGCGTCAACATTATGCACAGGGTACTCTATGAAAAATTCTTTACATATCCTTTATTAGAAACAACCATGTGTTTGCAGTTTGCAGATCAGACGATAAGTTTCCCAAAAGGAATATTGAAGAACCTTGTGTCCGAGTCGGTACCTTATATGCCCTAGCAGACTTCGTGGTGATAGAGACCGGTAATGATGAGAGAGCACCTATCATCTTAGGGAGGCCATTCTTAAACACCTCGGGAGCTGTCATCTACGCCAGTGCGGCCAAGATCAGTTTCTACATCAAGGGAGGAAGGAGACATTTTCCTTCAAGAACAAGACTACACAAATTCCAGATCAATCCAGACGTGAATCAAGGAAGAGGACCAGCAGGAGGAATAGGAACAAGCAAGTGTGGACCGAGTCAGCTAAGATGGTCACTGCAGTTCATGGAGGCCAAGATCATCAACTTAAGTCATCGTTTTTGACCAAGAAGGACGACCCAGGAATGCCAAGCATCTATTGCTCCATAAATGGATACAACTTCTACAAGACGACTTGCGACACCGGATCGGGCGTCAACATAATGGCCATAGTCACCTATGGGCTCTTGTTCGGAACCATACCCCTAAAACCAACATACATTCAGCTCCAGATGGTAGATCAGACGTTTCGAGAAGTTAAAGGAATAGTAACTGATGTCCCAGTCAAAATAGACGATCATTTTGTCTACACAGACTTTCAAGTTATTGACATGGGAGAAGACGAGTACGATCCACCCATCATCCTTCGAAGACCGTTCTTCAGCACTGTTAAAGCAATCATCTACATTGGAACAGGAGAAGTCCATATGCACTTCCCCTCAGAGAAGGTACGCCGCTATTTTACTGACCCTAACTATATCGTTGAAGACTATAAGCAGGTCAGAAAACGACACAACCACAAATAGAGCAGGCAGATCATCAAGGATGGATGGGCAGACTATGAAGGAGAAGTGATAAGGTCAGAAGACATACAGTTTAAACAAAATTATCCAAAGGAGACCGTAGCACCGAGTCAAGTATGGAAAGAGAAGATAACCATACATGAAGAGGAGGCCCCGCCGGAAGTACCGATTACGCAACCCAACGAATCCCATGACAACTGAGACAACGGAGAGTCCCGTTCGGAGGACTTAAAAACACCGAACGCCTTGCCAAGAGGTAAACTTGGTAGTTATCCTTTCCCTTTTCAATTATTTGCTTAGTTAATCATGTTCATGCTATCCTGAAAGGAAAATAAAAATGTTAAAAATAGTAAGCCCCATGTGAGTATACGAGTGGCACAAAACCCATAAGTACATTCACTGTGGTGGCATAAAAATAAAATAAATATTTCATTTCTGCTTTATAAAACGAAAATATAAAAATAGAGAGTGATATTTATTGAGGAGTCTCATCATGATAAAGTGTAACACCCAAAATTTGATTTTCAAATAACAGGATTTAATTTGGTTTATTTAAGTATTTTTTTGTGAGCATTTGAATCTAGCAAATAAATAATTTTGTGCAAATTAAAATTCATCATAAATTTAGAAACATGAATTTGCATTCATGCTGGGGCATATTTTTTATTTGTGCTGTGAGATTTTGGATTGAAGTTAATTGTGTTCAAAATTCTATTTGAAAAGGGCTTTGAAAAATAAAATAGAAAAAAAAAAGAGAAGAAAGGGGAAAGAACCCCGCAGCCAGCTGAACCCCTCCCGGCCTGCTTGCCCCCGCACGCGGCCCAGCCCAACTCGCAGGCCAGCCAGCACCAGCCCAAGCACCCAGGCGGACCGCGCGCGCCTCCTTTCTCCCCTCCTTGCTCTTTTCTCTCGGTGGATGACGGCCGGGGCCCGCTGGTCAGCACCGTTTCCTTTCTTCCCAGCGTGGACGAGCAGGTTTCGGCCGGGAAACTCCCCAGCGCCGAACCGAATCCGGGGAAGCGGGATTTCCTTGCCAATTTGGCTAAACGGCGCCCTTTTAAGCCCCTGCGCACCCCAGCGAACTCTCATCCGCATCCCAGTCGCGAAACCGAGCCCTAGACGCTCCAGCAAGCACGGTCGGGATCCAGTTTAGGCCGAGTTCCCCGTCGCACGCCGCGAGCCGTTTTCATCACCTCCCGGCTCAAGCAAAGGGTTCCACTGAGTTCGCGGTGAGATTCTCCACCCCGTAGCGTTTTCTTTTCGCGTTTTGGTGCTCGGAAACGAGAAGAAGGTCAGCGCCGGCGAGCTTCGACCTCCGGCCATGGTGGCCACCGCGTCAGAGAGGAGAGGCCGGCCGGCCCGCCGCCTAGCTCCCTTGGAGCGACCCTGAGCCGTCCGATCGAGATCCGAGGGCTCAAAATAGAAGATACCGTTTCGCCCTGCGCATTTTGTTAAAGAGCCCCTGAGTTTTTCTCATATCTAACCCGCAGTCCGTCGCGCATTTCAGGAAATACGCTTTGTTAATTTTGAAAACGTACTCTGTCGGTTTGGAAGAGAAATACGTTTTCTGAAAATTACAGCTTTGCCACTGGGTTTAATTTGCTCGTAGAATATTCATTTTAACTCTGTTTTTGTCCATCCAAATTTCGTTAGATTCGTTTCAATGAGCTCTACATGTTAGAAGTATTAGTTTACTGTTTTGAAACTTTTTAATTCTGCAGTAGCATTTAATTAATTATTTCTCTATAGGAAATCTTACAAAATTCATATCTTTCACGTTTTAATTCCGATTTTCGTGAACTTTACGTTCGTGTGATCGTAGCGCTGCGTAGAATATTTTCATAAACTTTTATATTTGTTTTACCACTGTTTGGTGTAATATTCTAATTATATCTTGTTTGCTTTGTGTATGATTGTCTCCATTGGATTACGTGTTGTTGATTGATGTTTGGGAATAGATGGTGAGCCGTACGTTGGTGATCAAGACCAAGCTTTTTGAAGACCAGCAGGCTCAGGAGAGCTTTGATCAAGGCAAGTATAACTTGGGATCATCCTTGTTACCTATCCATTATTAACTACACATATATATCATATGCATGCTATCACCTTGTCGACCTTAGCAAAATCATAGATGATTGTTACCTGTGTTCCTTGCTACCTACTTGATATGCATTTGGTGTAGATGTGCTAGTGCTTTATATAATCCATGATCTTGTAAGATGATTAATAGCTATGCAATGAACATAAAATAATGACAAATAACTCTATGAGATCTTGTCTGTACGTGATCACCCGGGATAACAGTGCAACCATGAGGGCTATAATGGCTCTGGCTTTAGGTCAGTATGGAGACCTTTTCTAGCTTGTTAGAGGTTCCTTGAAATGGCGGAGGGGCTGAACCAACACGGGTATAGTGCGAGCCCCTGTCCCTATGTGTATAGGCTGCGCTTCATTGTGCCATTCGGAAGGGGGGTATCTATATCTGCTCGCAAAGGAAACCTTGCGGCCCTAACATGTTAGACGAACTTTTGAAAGGCTTCATAGTGATCCCTGCCCACCTCCGTAGGAAGGGGGTTAAGAGATTAGCTACCTCGGGCGAAAGGGTAAATCATGACTCATGGGTAAAGATGTACAACCTCTGCAGAGTGTAAAACTGGTATACTAGCCGAGCTCACGGTCAGGAGCGGCCTTGGGGACATCTACATTAAGATGATGAGCTTATTATGTTATTATGATCATTTGATTATCATTTATGCTATGAGTTAATTATGCTTACACTTGATCATGTGATTAATGGATTATTTATGCTACCTTGACATTTGCTATTTAGTTATGAACATGCTATCCACTATTAAAAGCTAAATGCAGTCAAACCAGTGTTAGCTATTTGAGCCTCATGAACCCCTAGTTATACTTGTTGAGTACGATATGTGCTCACTCTTGCAATTTCCCAGCACCTCAGGATATGATAATGAAGATGACTGGAATGAGGATTACCGTTATGAGTACTAGGTTTGGAGTCAACCAGTCAACAGTGTCCCTGTGTGGAGCTTCCGTCGAGAGCGTTGTTCACTTTATGCTATCATTTTTGTATGAGACTATGTGATATGTTATGTTCCGCTATGTAATAAACACTGCAATGATACATTTGAGATTTGTCTACTTATGTGTGCGACTGTTTCTAGGGCACATATGAGTCTTTTATGCATCCTATTTTGTTCTTAAAAGATGGGTGTGACAAATTGGTATCAGAGCTTTGTTGACTGTAGGACGCAAACCTAGTTAGCAAATGGTCGAAAATTTAGGTCCTTATTTTACTTACTTCATGCTTCCCACTATGGTCTTGTTAATTGCTAAAAGTATATGCTTCTCCATCTTGCTCTATTGTGAAATTATTGCATCCATCTGATCTATGTCTAAAAACTTTTTGTAGATGCCGCCCCGTACCCGTAATGCTGCACGTATGGCTGCTGAGGAGTACCGTGCCATGTTCAACCCAAGAGGACAGCATGTGGATGGAGTTCCTGAGCTGGAAGATGAGGAATCAAGGGTGGAAGCTCATGAGGAAGTGCCTGAAGATGAGGAGATGCAAGATCCACCTCCACCACAGTCTGCTAATACAAGGATGGGATGGACTACTAAGCTGTGGATTCCAGAGGCAGATCCAAAGGCGTTCTTCCATGAGAATTTGGTGTTGACATTGGAACACCATTACCTAGATTTGCAAGCCACATTGGAGTATAACTGCACTGAGCACAAACACCCTCTGAGGAGATCACTTTGGATGGCAGAGCTGATAGTCAAGACACTGGATGCCACTAAGGGGATTCGAAAGGTAGAATCAAAACACATCGCTCGAATCAGCCGGGACACGATGAAGGAAAGCATGGCAGATGCAGCTTACCAGGCCTTGATCTTTTACCATGGTAGACGCTTTGAGGATGTTCAGTACAATGCAACATATCACTATCCTCGCTATGTACCAGAGAAGATGACTTGGGCCATAGAAGTTGCAGATGCTTCATAACCAAAGCTTCAAGCACAAGTGGAGTTGACTTATGAGCTGACCGTCAAGGTGATAGAGTTGGAGAATGAACTGCACCGTGAGAGGAAGCTGCTGGAGAAAGAGCAAAGGGAAGCAGATGACCTTCGAGTGGAGTTAGGCCGTCCCAAGCTCCATAAGAGGCTGCGTCTTGAACCTATCTTGAAGGATGCTGCTCCCGAGGAATAGAAAAGAACCCATGTGTAATAGGAACGTTAGTAGTTTGCGAGTAATTTCGAGTCTTTTGTTAGTGTGGTGTGAACTTGGTGTGCTTGCTGAATTGTTATTATGAATATGTGTGATTTGGATTTTTGTAATGAGTGCTGGGACTTTGTGGGCATGTCCACAAGTTCCCTAGTTAAGAACCTTAAGTAAGAACATGAATAAATAGTGGTTTGGGGTCATATCTTGTTTCTATCTTTTGCTGTTTTTTCTGGAGCAGTCTACAATGATTTTGGTATAAATCAAATTCTGTTCGTGCAATGTTCATCAAATTTTTGTGGGAACAATTAGACTTTCATATCTTTCCAATGCCGCAAGAATGGCCGTATTATCTATTATGAGCTGTGAGTTGTGACTGTTTAAATTTGAGGTTTCTGCGCTGTCTGGAATTCTGGAACAGTTTCGGTTGTACACAGTTTTTGATTAACCTAACGTTGGAATCTGGTAATATGATCTAAATGAAAGTTGTAGACAATTTCCTTATCTTTCCAACGGTGTACAGCATGTATCCTTTTGAATTCTGGAACTCGAGATATGACTGACTTTCTGATCTGCTGATGTTGGATGTTACCCAGAAAATTTCAGATTCCGTTAACTCTTATAATTGTCATGTTGGACATTACTAAGATGTGTTTATATACCTTGGAATACAGATGGCAGCAAGGGGAAGAGGCAGAGGCAGAGGCCGTGGCAATGGCAATGGTGGCAATGGCCCAATCACTGTGGAGGAACTCATGCAAACCCAAAATGAGATGATGCACGTCTTCATGCAGCACTTGCAGCAACAACCTCCACCAACACCACCACCTGTTCATGTGAGGGATAAGCGTGGGGAGTTTATGAAGGGAAGACCTCCTGTATTTACACACTCATCTGATCCCATGGAGGCAGATGATTGGTTACGTGCTGTGGAGAGGCAACTGAACATAACACAGTGCAATGACTTGGAGAAGGTGTTGTATGCTTCTGGACAGCTTCAGGGGGCAGCTCAGACATGGTGGGAGTCATATCAAGCTGCTCGTCCCAACAATGCTCCTCCTGTCACATGGCTGGAATTTTGTAGAGACTTCAGAGCTCGACATATAAAAATGATGGAATGATGGAGCTTAAGCAAGAAGAATTCAGATCACTCAGGATGGGCTCCATGACTGTGGCAGAATATCATGACACATTTGAACACTTGGCTCGCTATGCTCCAAATGATGTCAGGGAAGATGCTGATAAGCAGCGTCTATTCATGAAAGGCCTTTACTATGAGCTCAGGTTGCAGTTGGCTGGAAACACCTATCCTACCTTCCAAGCTCTTGTGAATCGTGCCATTGTGCTTGATAATATGCGGAAGAGTCAGGATAAGAAGAGAAGGATGCTGGCACAAGGTTCTGGGAGCAACAACCGTCAGCGTTTCAGTTCCCATCAAGGCCATCAGTAGAGGTTCCAGGGACCAGTTAGTCAGTGGAACCACAACTAGCAACCCCAGCGTTTCCAGAATCAATCACAGAGTGGGAACCAACGTCCTCCATTCCAACAACGTAACCATAATCAACAGCAGCATGGCCAGCAGACACCTCGCTCAGGGAACTCAAATGCCAACTCCACGAAAAGAAGTGCTTCTAACACTCCTACCAGGTGTTTCCGTTGTGGAAAGGAAGGACATATGTCCTATGATTGCCCGGAGAAGTTTAATCCGTAGTACAACGACCGGAGATCCACCCCTAATTCAGCAAAGGTGAACAACGTGGCAGCGGAAACTGTTCAGGAGGGACCAGAAATCGTGATGGGTACGTTCAGTATCAACTCTATCCCTGCTACAGTTTTATTTGATTCTAGAGCTTCGCATACATTCATATCACAAGCATTTGTTAGAGTTCATAGCCTTCCACTATTTGCAATGAAAACCCCTATGCTAGTTAATTCACCGGGTGGGACTATACCAGTTTCTTTATGTTGCCCGTCAGCAAGTCTTTCTTTAAGGGGCGTAGATTTTCCTATCAGTCCCATGGTCATGAGAACTTCAGGCATAGATGTGATCTTGGGTTTGGATTGGATGAAGCAATATGACACAGACATTAAGTGCAAGGAGAGAGTAGTGGCTCTGACAACACCAAAGGGAGAAATAATCAGTGTTGATGTAACAGTGCAAGCACCACTCACAGCTAAAGTGAACCAACTGAATGATGCTGTTGATCCTCAGAACCTGGTAGTGGATGAGTTTCCGGATGTCTTGCCAGATGAATTGCCAGGTATGCCGCCTGACCGAGACATTGAATTTATTATTGAATTACTACCTGGTACTGCACCCATAGCTAAAAGACCATATAGAATGGGGGTTAATGAACTAGAAGAACTTAAGAAACGAATTAAGGAATTGCAAGATAAAGGATTCATTCGTCCTAGTTCATCACCATGGGGTGCACCAGTTATCTTTGTTGATAAGAAGGATGGTAGTCAGAGAATGTGTGTTAATTATCGGTCACTTAATGAAGTCACTATCAAGAATAAATATCCCTTGCCTAGGATTGATGACTTGTTTGATCAGTTAAGAGGTGCTTGTGTGTTCTATAAGATTGATTTGCATTCTGGTTATCATCAATTGAAGATTCGGAATTCAGATATACCAAAGACAGCTTTCACAACAAGGTATGGGTTGTATGAGTATACAGTTATGTCTTTTGGTTTGACCAATGCACCAGCTTACTTTATGTACATGATGAATAAAGTATTTATGGAGTATCTTGATAAGTTTGTGGTGGTCTTTATTGATGATATTCTGGTATTCTCTAAAACCAAGGAAGAACATGCTGAGCATCTAAGATTGGTCTTACAGAAACTTAGAGAACATAAGCTGTATGCTAAGCGTAGTAAATGTGAGTTTTGGTTGGAAGAAGTTTCTTTTCTTGGTCATGTTGTTTCTAATGGTGGTATTGCAGTGGATCCTAGTAAGGTGAAAGATGTGTTGAATTGGAAACCACCTACAGATGTAAGTGAAATTCGCAGTTTTCTTGGTTTAGCTGGTTACTACCGTAGATTCATTGAAGGGTTCTCAAAACTTGCAAAGCCTATGACTGCTCTGTTGGAGAAGAATGCTAAGTTTGTATGTTCTGATAAGTGCCAAGCTAGTTTTGAGGAATCTAAGAAGAGATTGACTACTGCACATGTGTTGGTATTGCCAGATCTGAGTAAGAGTTTCTCTATCTATTGTGATGCTTCTCATCTGGGTTTGGGTTGTGTTCTTATGCAAGAAGGTAGAGTTGTTGCTTATGCATCTAGACAGTTGAGGAAACATGAACTGAATTATCCTAATCATGATTTGGAGTTAGCAGCTGTGGTTCATGCATTGAAGATTTGGAGACACTATTTGATTGGGCATAAGAGTGACATATACACTGATCATAAGAGTTTGAAGTACATCTTCACCTAGACAGATCTGAATTTGAGGCAACGAAGATGGTTGGAACTGATAAAGGATTATGATTTGGAAGTGCATTATCATCCTAGAAAGGTGAACGTCGTAGCTGATGCACTTAGCACAAAGAAATATGCTAATGAGCTTCGGGCGACACCTGAATCTGAATTTGCATATTTGAACTTGGGAAATGCTATAGAAATTGAGGTCACTCCTACTCTAGAGGAAGAGATATTGAAAGGTCAGTTGGAAGATGAGAAACTGAAGGAGATAGCACAGAATGTGGTACTAGGCAAAGCACCAGGATTCAGAATAGATGACAACGGTGTACTGCGGTTTGGAAAAAGGATATGTGTTCCTAAAGTGAAGGCTATTCGTGATATGATCCTGAGAGAGGCTCATGAGTCAGCATATTCCATTCACCCTGGTAGCACTAAGATGTATCTAGATCTGAAACAGAAGTACTGGTGGTATGGTTTAAAGAGAGATGTAGCTGAGTATGTTGCTTTGTGTGATACTTGTCAGCGAGTGAAAGCTGAACACCAGAGGCCAGCTGGACTGTTGCAACCAATGAAGATTCCTGAATGGAAGTGGGAAGAAGTGGGTATGGATTTTATAGTGGGTTTACCACGCACGCAGAGAGGGTATGACTCAATATGGGTGATAGTAGATCGTTTGACTAAAGTTGCTCACTTCATACCTGTTAAAACTAAGTACACTGGAGAACGCCTAGCTGAGCTGTATATGGAGAGAATTGTTTGTTTGCATGTGGTACCTAAGAAGATTGTGTCAGATACGGGTACTCAATTCACATCTCACTTTTGGAAAGCAGTGCATGATTCATTGGGAACCAAGTTGAATTTCAGTACAGCGTATCATCCACAGACAGATGGACAGACTGAGAGGATCAATCAGATATTGGAGAATATGTTGAGAGCTTGTGCTTTGCAGTATGGGACTAGTTGGGACAAGAGTTTGCCATATGCAGTTCTCCTACAACAATAGCTATCACCAAAGTCTTAAGATGGCACCTTTCGAGGCACTATATGGTCGGAAGTGCAGGACACCTTTGTTTTGGAATCAGACAGGAGAAACTCAGGTGTTTGAGACAGATGTGCTTAGACATGCAGAACAACAAGTGCGGACTATTCGGGATAACTTGAGAGTTGCTCAATCTCGCAGAAAAGCTATGCAGATACGCGTAGGAGAGAGCTGGCTTTCGAAGTGGGTGATTATGTCTATCTGAAGGTGTCACCTATGCAGAGTGTGAAGAGGTTTAATATGAAGGGAAAGCTAGCTCCAAGGTATGTTGGTCCGTTTAAAGTATTAGAAAGGCGTGGAGAAGTAGCATATCGGTTAGAATTGTCTGAAAGTTTGTCTGGTGTGCACGATGTGTTCCATGTATCACAACTGAAGAAGTGTTTGCGTGTACCTGAGGAGCAACTACCATTGGAAGAACTTTCTGTCAAAGGTGATCTCACTTATGAGGAGTATCCGGTCAAAATATTGGAGACAGCTGAGAGAGTCACCAGAAGTCGGGTCATCAAGATGTGCAAAGTACAGTGGAATCGGCATTCGGAAGCAGAGGCAACTTGGAAAAGAGAGGATGATCTGAGGAAATCATACCCATATCTGTTCGAGTAAGCACCGTTCAATCTCGAGGACAAGATTCTTTTAAGGGGGGTAGAGTTTATAACACCCAAAATTTGATTTTCAAATAATAGGATTTAATTTGGTTTATTTAAGTATTTTTTTGTGAGCATTTGAATCAAGCAAATAAATAATTTTGTGCAAATTAAAATTCATCATAAATTTAGAAACATGAACTTGCATTCATGCTGGGGCATATTTTTTATTTGTGCTATGAGATTTTGGATTGAAGTTAATTGTGTTCAAAATTCTATTTGAAAATAGCTTTGAAAAATAAATTAGAAAAAAAAGAGAAGAAAGGGGAAAGAACCCCGCAGCCAGCTGAACCCCTCTCGGCCTGCTTGCCCCCGGACGTGGCCTAGCCCAACTCGCAGGCCAGCCAGCACCAGCCCAAGCACCCAGGCGGACCGCGCGCGCATCCTTTCTCCCCTCCTTGCTCTTTTCTCTCGGTGGCTGACGGCCGGGTCCCGCTGGTCAGCGCCGTTTCCTTTCTTCCCAGCGTGGACGAGCCGGTTTCGGTCGGGGAACTCCCCAGCGCCGAACCGAATCCGGGGAAGCGGGATTTCCTTGCCAATTTGGCTAAACGGCGCCCTTTTAAGCCCCTGCGCACCCCAGCGAACTCTCATCCGCATCCCAATCGCGAAACCGAGCCCTAGACGCTCCAGGAAGCACGGTCGAGATCCAGTTTAGGCCGAGTTCCCCAACGCACGCCACGAGCCGTTTTCATCACCTCCCGGCTCAAGCAAAGGGTTCCACTGAGTTCGCGGTGAGATTCTCCACCCCGTGGCGTTTTCTTTTCGCGTTTTGGTGCTCGGAAATGAGAAGAAGGACAGCGCCGGCGAGCTTCGACCTCCGGCCATGGTGGCCACCACGTCGGAGAGGAGAGGCCGGCCAGCCCGCCGCCTGGCTCCCTTGGAGCGACCCTGAGCCGTCCGATCGAGATGCGAGGGCTCAAAATAGAAGATACCGTTTTGCCCTACGCATTTTGTTAAAGAGCCCCTGATTTTTTCTCATATCTAACCCGCAGTCCGTCGCGCATTTCAGGAAATACGCTTTGTTAATTTTGAAAACGTACCCTGTCGGTTTGGAAGAGAAATACGTTTTCTGAAAATTATAGCTTTGCCACTGGGTTTAATTTGCTCATAGAATATTCATTTTAACTCCGTTTTTGTCCATCCAAATTTCGTTAGATTCGCTTCAACGAGCTCTACATGTTAGAAGTATTAGTTTACTGTTTTGAAACTTTTAATTCTGCAGTAGCATTTAATTAATTATTTTTCTATAGGAAGTCTTGGAAAATTCATATCTTTCACGTTTTAATTCTGATTTTCGTGAACTTTACGTTCGTGTGATCGTAGCGCTGCGTAGAATATTTTCATAAACTTTTATATTTGTTTTACCACTGTTTGGTGTAATGTTCTAATTATATCTTTTTTGCTTTGTGTATGATTGTCTCCATTGGATTGCGTGTTGTTGATTGATGTTTTGGAATAGACGGTGAGCCGTACGTTGGTGATCAAGACCAAGCTTTTGAAGACCAGCAGGCTCAGGAGAGTTTTGATCAAGGCAAGTATAACTTAAGATCATCCTTGTTACCTATCCATTATTAACTACACATATATATCATATGCATGCTATCACCTTGTCGACCTTAGATTTTGTGCTTATATATATGTATTTTGCTTAGTTTGTTTAATAAATAAATAAAGTGGCTATGCTAATCTGAATCTTAATAAAAAACTCTAGCATGGATATGATGAATAGTTGCTCTGCCTAATTTTTCAAATTTTGAAGTTCTGTCTCAAGTTTAGACATAACTATTATAATTTAAAGCTTGCTCTAAACCTAAACTTATGGGAAGAAAACTTGATCTGAAGTCTAAGTTGTTAATGGATATGATATGGGAAGGTTGAGCTGCTGTTTATCTATTCCTAGAGATGCTAGAATTCTAGAGAATTTTATCTTTGAAAATCTTTAAAATATTGCACGATGAGTTCCTGTAGATGAGAGTTTTAATTCCTACCACAGCTATATATACATGCTTGCTAGACTTTGAGCCCCACATTTACTTTTTACTGCTTATGAGCATTGAGTGTGGTCCAGCTGTGTAGACCATTAGGAGCTTGTCATGTGGTTAAATCAAGATTCACTTGCACGTTCACTCACATATGCTACTTCTACTCCGGAAGTACCATCCACATATATCCACTCATTTCCATCTCCAGAACCACCCAAAAATATTCTACTCCTAATCCGGGAGAGAATGGCCAAAAATATTTCTGTTTTTCCCTTGTGAAATAAATGCTCAAGTTATCTTGTTACTACCACTTGCTATATTATCTTATGAGATGAGTGCTCTAAAAAAAAGAAAAGAAAAAAATACGAGGAAATAAAAAGGGGCAAGTGCCCGGAACCTCGAAAGAAAAGAAAAAGTGAGACGAGAGGTAAAAATGGACAAGTGTCCGACAGTAGAATTAGGGGTACAAGATACCCACCTGAGAGTAAGGAAAAAAAAGAAGAGCATCTCATTCTCTTCACAAAGTTTCAAAAAAGCAAGAAAGGTATATATCCCCTCAAAAGAGCAAAAGTAGAATTAGCCTTTCACCATTATCACTATTATCACCATATACCATTCATTCGCCACACATGCACATCTTGATTTGACTTATTGATTTGTTTATTTGGACCCATGGTTCGACTATACAATAAATGTCTTGTAAGTATGTATATTTTATCTCCCACCTATGAGCTCCAGATATCAAAAGCCTTATTAGAGTAGGATGAGAGAGAAGGCAATGTCACTATGCCTTATACCACAAATACCACATACTTTTTGAGAGAAGGCATATACCATCACTTCCTTGGTAAGGATCCATAAATACCACAAAAGAGAGATTTGAGAGAGTCATACAAGGAATCTCTGAGTTTTATTTGAAAATCTGCAAAAACTCCAGAGCTATAGCTGATCAAGAATAAGAGACATGGCACTTGGCCAGACCGTTCTATCTTTTAACTACTCAAGACAGAAGAGACGGTTACAAGTCCCATGGTGAAAGGTAAAGTAAGTAAGTTTTAAGTCTTGACAGTTTACTCTAACTCAGAGATGAGACCTCATTTAAAAGCATGTGTACCGTCAATTTTGAAAGGCATTGCAACAACTTCTGATCTATCACTGAGTCTATCCTTGCTCAGGGACGAGCAAGAGGTAAGCTTGGGGGAGTTTGTTGATGGTCCTTAAGTATCAAATTTAATTATCAAATAAACAAAGGAAAGGATCCAAATAAAATAAACATCCAGACTTAGGGTTTTATCTGACAGAATTCCACGAGCTTTGGTGTTTATCTATTTCTACAGGGGGTTATCAGGAAATATGGAAGAAAGGCCCACACGTCGGGATTACATAGAGATATCAACGTGCCGCGCAATTATCTTACATCTAGAAGACTCCAGAAGCCACGGGAAGGAACCGGAGGCCGAACGGGGTCAGGCACTGGGCGCCCGCCCAGTTGACCTGGGCGCCCGCCCACCTCTGGAGTCCAAACAGGACTCTCTTTCGGGATCGATCTCCACCGACCTAAAGGATCAAGGATAACCGTTCAATGAATGTCGGTTTGATCCAACGGCCCATATTCACTTGAAGGGACTATAAAACCAGACCCCCTGGCCCCTGGAGGAGAGAGCCTCTCAACCCTAATTCATTATTCTTCGAGGGAGAAGAAGCCTCTGATCAAGTTTAGAGCCACCACATCAATTAGATATCTAGATTAGCATAGCTACATAGGATTAGAACTAAAAGGAGTCAATCTTCGATTGGTTTCTAGATCTGTCAAGAGGATTCTTGGTAATTCTCTAATTGTGCTTCTAATTGTTCTTCTAATCATCTTTGTTCTTCAATATTATGAATATGACTTTGTTCTACTTCAATATATTGCTTATGACTTTGCTCTACTTGCTTATATTCAAGATTATATTGTTCTTAGTTTATCATAGTTATATACTTGGCTTAGTTAGATTGGATCTACATACATGCTTAGGATCGTATAGCGTTTATCCATCAGATCCATAGGTAAATGATAGATATTGTGTAGGCATGGTGCTTATACCGTATTTATCTGCGATTGTACCCAATATACCAGATCGTGGGGTAGTTCGTGATAGTGACAGCTTCATTGATTCTTATATAGTCCCCCTCTCATGTATTGGGCTGGCAGAGCAACATTATTACAGGGGAGTGATTGCTATGTTTCTCATTTACCTTGCTAATATCACTATGCATGGGCGTAGTCTTGTCTCGCAATGATTGCTAAGTATGCTTGCACTAACTATGATAATGCTAGACTATATAGTTGAGAATAACTTAGGAAATATTCTTGTAGTTCGTTCTAATTCCATGCTAATGACTTTCTATAATATCTAATTGAGGTGCTTATCATATTTATTATGTGGCTAAGTTATGCTGATCAGATTAATTATCCTTGTCACTGTTCATTATTTCATATATCTTTTATGTGACACTTATCCTTGTATGAAAGAGTTAGATAAATGTTCTCAATTATACATGCAATGATAGATACTCAATCTCATATTCTATTCTGTAATCAATATTGATGATTGCTAATCCCTTCCCAGTGGTAAAAATATAAATAACGATACCTAGAATACTTCTCGGTTAAAATGTTACATCGATATTAATATGTGCGCTTGCAGATCTCATGTCATGCTGGGGATGACAACTTGGCTTAAGTGGTATGAGGGATAGGTTTGGCATTTTTGGCACCGTTATCAGAATTAGAAAATTAAGTCTACTTTTGGTAATGATGATAGGAATACCCAACAGCCTCCAACACTGAGAAGGCATCGGACTCTCACTTTTTAACCCACAGGACGATCGCGAGAGGGACCGGATGAAAACTTAGGGAGCTTTGCAGAATGACATAGCACCGAACGCACAACTCGAACGCATCCGGTGTCACACCAGACGCGTCCGGTCTACACTGGATTTAAACTCAGAGAGCTCTACAAAGTGAGCTCGCACCGGACGCTCACCCGGACATGTCCGGTGTCACACCGGACGCGTCTGGTATAGCACCAGACACAAGCCCAGAGACAGCTCTGCGACTGCGTTCTCATCAGACTGTTTACACCGGACTCTAAGTGGTTACTGTTCCTGAGTCTGGTGCCTCACAGAAAACTATTTTCAACTAAACGCTCTACACTTTCTGTAACACCCTAGGTGTTAAGCATGCACTTAGTCTTACCAAAGTCATGCATAAGCATTCCCATCAAGCATAAGCATCATGAGCATGACACTCTTTTTAAAAGTATGATTTTATGTGCATCATCTCATGTGTTCTAAATATGTTAAAAATATGATGCTTGCTTCTAAAATTGTGAAAAATTCAAATTAGGTTGATTTATGTGTGAGAAGAATTAAGAACATTTTTGTGCAATTTTTGGAGCTATGGAAATTGAGAAATGGAATTTATACAAAAATATCCAAAAAGAATTTATTTAAAACCTAAAACTGAGTTTTAACTTGTAATTCAAATTCTGTTTGGAATTTGGTTTTGCTTGTTAAAGAAAAGTTGTAGAGTTTTTGTTTTGGAACAACTTTGTTTTTGGGAGCAAGAGGTGAAAATGATTTTAAACTGGTCCAAATGAATTTAGAAAGAATTTGGAGAAAAGAAATTTCAAAAAAAAAAGGGAAAGGGGGCAGGCGCTGCTGGGCCGACCCGCCTCCCTTCTGGCCCAGCTGGGCAGCGCGGCCCGCTCCCCCTCCCCTCTCTCCCGCGCGCGCGGCGCCCGCCTTGCTCCACCCGGCACCGGCCACGTGGCGGCCGTACGCCGGCGTTGGACGCGCCGCGGCCGGCCTCCAACCCCCCTGGTCGGGACGCCGGCGCTGGCTCCCAAACCATTTCGCCCGTTCTGTCCCCCCGCGCCCTCCTTCTCCTTCCTCCTCCACTCGAACCGCGCCGCAGCAGCCGCTCCTCCGCGCGCCATTGCCGGAGAGAGCTCCGCCGCTCGTCGCCGGCCACACCAGAGCATCAAGCTCGACGCCGAGAGCACCAGGGCACTCGCCGTCGCTAGGGTAAGCTCGTGCGAACGTTCTACCGAGGTGAGAGTCCGTCGAGCGCCATGAATCGCTCGCCGGAGTTACCCCGAGCTCGCCGGAGTACTCCGCCGCGGCGGATCTAGCGTTTCCCTGCGTCTTTTCGCTCGTTCTCTGTTGCGCTAGGTCGGTAGGAAGGTGAGGAAGCTCGGAGAGGCGTTTGCGCACGCTCTACCGCGCCGGAGCAGCCTGGCCACGGCGAGCAGCGCCGCCGTGCCGCCATGCATGCTCGCCGGAGGTGTTCCGGCCGTCCTCTGGTCGATCCAAGAGTACCGCTGGGTGCGTCTTGCTGCGGGGAGCACGTTGGTGCTCACCCCGTGGCCGGAGACCTCACCGCCGGCGAGATCCGCTCGTCGGAGGTGAGCTCCCTCTCGGTCTCGCTGACTGGTGGGGTCAGGGACCCACTGTCAGTCGCAGGGGTACCCCGGTGGGTGTAGATCTGGGTGAGCGTAGCGTTTTTCGTCGCTTTTCTTGAAAAAGTGTTTTCCAGAAATTGATTTAAAGTTTGTAAAATCTATATCTTGAGTTCTACAGCTCCAAATTGAATGAAATAAATTTTGGTGTGCTCTATATTTCTAGATCTACAGTTTGATGTAATTGCATGTCATGTTGGAGCAACTTTTCTGTGTGAATATATTTTATCCATGATTTTGTTAAACTTGGAAAATGCATAGTAAATGATATATGGCTCAGAAAAATGTGAAACTTGTTTTGCTGGCTCTGCATGTGTGTTTACTCACTGAGAAAATATTGTTACATATTATTTGGTGTATAAATGAATTTATGGCAATTTAAATGCTTACATGGCAGTGCTTTATGATTTTTAATAATTAAAGGGGTCATGCAATAAATCTGGAAAATTTTGTGGGTATTTCTTATGATATTAGATAAATTGTAAAAATATGAAATCTGTTGTTTGACACTTATATCACAGTAGGGTGATTATACTTGCCTTATCCATTAATCTTGTGATTTTTGTGGCTCAAAATAAGTAACCAAAAATTATGAAAAATTTACAGTAGACTTTATGATTAGCTAGTAGTCTCCTGTAATTTTTCTGGAATTTATTGATGAACAGAATTGCATGTGATTTTTAATGGGCTTAGAAATGAATAAAGAAAATTATGAATGGTTGTGTATGTGGGTTGAATGGACTAAGTTGGGTTTGGTGTATCTTTGAAGCATCATGTAGGTTGCTGATTTCATTTGAAAAATAATTATAGAAGAGATTGTAATAAATGTTTGATTCAATTGTTTATTCTTGGATGATGTTGACTACCTTGTAATAAGCATGACCAAGTGCATTACCTATGCATCATAACATGACTTCTTTGGTACTCCCTCATGTAAGCATCCACTCGGGCATCTCGCACTCCCCTCATGAGCATGTATGCATCATACAGGCTCGCAGGAGAACGAGGTAGGAACCGAGGAATCCGAGGAGCTTCAGGAGCAGGAACCCCCGGAAGCACAGGAACCCGGAGAGGATTTGCAGGAGTGTCCGGATCACCGACCCAGCACGTTTGAGAAAGGCAAGCCCCGGAGCATTCTAAGTCTCCCTATTCTCGCTAACTTATATAAAGTGTTATACCTGTTCTACTGTATTGCATATTAAGTGATAGGAGTTGCCTGATACCGTTGCTGCATATGTACTCCTTGTTATCCCTACTCGTTCATCTACCTTGTCCTATGTAGACAGGCGCGGAGTCTATGCTTAGCTTGCTTAGTCCGGTAGAAGTCGGGTGATGTCCTGTCACCTGCGAGATATAGGTGGATACCTGCTTGTTTAAGCAGTGGTTGCGTGGGGAAAGAAATAACCAAGTGTGGAATGTAATTGGAGACCGGGCAGGGTCTTATGGTGGGTTGACCATGGTGCCCCTGCCTGTGTCGATTAAGGACCGGTCGTTGACGGCCCTCTTGTCATGTTGAACGCATGCCCCACACTTAGCTGGAAGGATAAGTCGTTCCGACCGCGAAGCCTGAACACTATCCGGGCCGGGAATCGAGCCGCCATGCGCTGTATTGGTGGTGGTTGAGGAGAACGACGAGGGCGCGGCGCGCAACCTTGGTATACCTTGGATACCTCGGTCGCCGGAACGGTCCTCGGGTACTGGCGGTGCCTGCCGAACCCGCGAATTGGTCCTGGATAGTGTAATACGGTGATCTGTAGCTCACTTGATCAGTGAGTGTGGTTTGTGTGGGGAATACCTCGCCAGCTGGTTAGAAATCGATTCGAATCGCCATCGCTCCTGGATAGTGAGCACTTGACATGAGCTTCGTCCTCGTAGTAAGGACTACGGAACACTTGGGTTATAATGAAACGGGTTTATGACTGCTGTGATGAGGTACTATCATAGTCTCATACTTGCTTGTAATAGCACAGGAGCAAACCTAGGTAATAGATAATGATACTTTCAACTTGAGCAGATTTAAAGAAGAAAAGATTTATGTAGGTTTGGGTAATAAAACCTTGCGGTCTTTGCAAAATGGTTGTCAGCTACCCCACTAAATAGCCTTCATGATCCTTGATGAGTCTTTATTTTAAGTTTATGACGGGTAAGTCTAGCTGAGTACCTTCTCGTACTCAGGGTTCTATTCCCATGTTGTTTTGCAGATGGTCAAATGTACTATGGTTATTGCATCCTCTGTCTGTACCCAGCTATGGGTGATGACTAGACCAAGGGCGATGGTCACTCCGTCTCTTCTTTTGCTTTTGTGGGAATGACCGAACTATGGCACTGTATCAGACTTATCGCGTGTGTTGTAATTTCAAACTATGAAGCTTCCGCTACTTGAAGAACCTGGTTTGTAATAACTTTAAGCACTCCGATGTATTTTATGAATGTTGTAATCTAGATGTGTTTGTGGATGGCGACCGCTAAACTTATTACGATCTTGGCTGTATATGTGATGTGTGGTTTGAAATCCTTCGAGATTTCACGGACTACCGGGATTATATGGGCTTAAGCGTGATAGTTCGACTATGCAAATGGTCACTATTAGGCTTAATCTCTTATAATTTGGTCGGTTCTGTTACAGCTGGCATCGGAGCAAGGTTTAGCGAGTTACTGTTCATAAGTACGTTTTAAACAAAAATCTAAACCGGTTTAGTAAAAGATTTAATTAATTAATTAATAATGATCAAGGTGTTAAACTAAGTTTTGGAAAAAAATTATCTAGTGTGCCATGGTCATATCCTTTATGCCCAGTTAAGGACTCTAAGGTGGCTAGCTAAGTACTGACTTGGGGGTTAATGCATCATATTTTTATTTCGTCGCTCATACGGCGTGCAATAGTATGAGTGCCATTCATTTGAGTGGTAATGTATGGATCAATTCTTCCTCTACGCCATGGTAAGTGGGAGTTGTGAGAGCATGATCGGATACACTGCCGGTCTAGGGAAGCGTTGTCAGGTGCTGTGTCATGCACACATGTTGGTGTGTCTTGGGAACAGTACCGCATGCTGGGAATTCCGTCCTGAGAGGCGATGCCGTCATTAGGGCGATGATGTGGGTAGTGACACGTCACATGCATGGACGGGTGTCTGTGTATGTGAAGTGTATAGTTTTAAATTTTGTTATGCACGACCATACTGTGGGTGGGCTGAAATGAGTTTTCTGCAGGTACACTAACCACGTTCTCGCTTAGAATGCTAGTTACGTTATGGGAGAACGTTGTGTGCCACCGCATATACCGCTTAGTGTTAACTTTTGTTTCTAAGTTTGTGAGATCGTAAGTTCGTGCATGCATCATGTTCATTTCATATCATTGCTTACTTTCCCCCTTAATTTAATCTGTCCCAATTCTAAATAAAATAATTAAAGGTAATCCTCGCTCTTACCCACGGTATTCCATTTGCAGCAGATGGCACGCACTAGGCTCACAGCTCGCAAGTCCACTGGTGGGCGGGCCCCTCGCCGTCCGTTGGCAGCTAGGAGCTCGCGACATAAGAGCAAGTTCCTAGAGGAGTTTGGGATGCCCACTTTGCTTTGGAGGGTGCTCAGTTCGATGGGGTATCCCGAAGGAAGGGAGCCTCGCTACTATTGGGATAAGGAGCCGCTTGGTGACGAGACCCTGGTGGGGATTGAGGCAGTTGTCCCTACCAGTGGAGGAGACCCTACTTGGGGCGGCTGGGTGTACGAGTCCCGAGGTGTCACGCCTTTCCACGGTGCCAGCAGGGCAGCTTTCGCAGTTTTGAGGGACCTCATGGAGAGGTTTCCACAGGAGCTGGCCCACGCCTTCGCTGGGGTGTTTCCCCGGGGTGACCCTTACACTTCGGTGTGGGATCAGTCCGAGGTGAATGCTCTAGAGAGGAGTGCGGATGAGGACCAGCACAGTGACAGTGCACCTATGAGTGCCATGTACGCGTTGATGAAGACCTATGGAGGCCTGGAGCGTTGTTTGGGTCGCTTGTCCGGGTCTCTTCTCACCGTCCAGGATGAGAAGCGTCAGTTGCAGCATGAGTTTGACTCTGAGGTTGAGAGGCTACAGGCAGAGTTGGCTCGTGTGACCAGAGAGAGAGACCAGGCAGTCCAGAAGAACAGTGAGCTGAGTCAGGACCTGCTTGCAGTACGGGAGCAGAAGGACAGGGTGACTACTGCTCACAGGAACTGCGAGCGCATGCTAGTCCATGTGCTTGGACAGAGGAATGAAGCCTGGCACGAGGAGGACACTTTGAGGGCCCGACAGCTAGAGCTAGAGTAGCAGCTAGCTAATGCCGAGGAGTACAATGAGAACTTGCATGAGGAGATCCACCAGCTGCATAACCAGCTCCACCCTCACCACCTGCCTGGAGCAGCGGAGCTAGACTCTGAGGACGAGATGGACGCGGATCCCGAGATAGGAGCAGCTGCTAGTGGTGACGAGGATGAGGATGGCTCCGGCATGGACAGTGACCACAACGAGTAGATGCTAGGGCTCTAGAGCTAGTCTTTCCTCTTTTGTGATGTATGTTGCGTGGCATGTCATGTACTTTTGGATCTGGGCTGTGTAGACTTTATGAGTTGATGCTGAAAGTCCAGTGTATGTATGCTGGCAAGTTGGATGTACGCGAACCTTGTTGCGTGAATGTTAAGTAATCTGTTAGTGATGTTGTGCGTGGATGATGGGTTGTTGTGCCTTTGTTTATTGTGTGAATTTATTCCCTCAGTAAATTCAGTATGGCACGATTTTACACATTTTCTACCGATTGATGGCAACTCCTAACGATTGCTTATCATTGGCGTATGCAGATGGTACAAACACGTGGCGGGGGTAGCAGCAATCCGGGCCTTGGAGCAGGTACATCCGGAGATAGGGCTCAACGGATTGAGGACAGAGCACCAACACCACCACCACCACCGCCTCCCCCGTACACTGCGGATGTGTTTTTCGCGCAGTTTCTGGGAAGCCAACGCAACATGGAACAGATGCAGCGCAACATGGAAGAAGCTTTGCGCAACATAGCTGACAACACCCGTCGTGGAGATAATCAGGGTGGTCGGGAGGTCAACCAGTACAGTTCGTTCAAGGACTTCATGGATACCAAGCCACCAATCTTTAAGGAGGCCTTGGAACCGCTCGAAGCAGATGAGTGGATCAACACCATGGAGCAGAAGTTTCGTCTTCTCCGAATGACAGAAGAACTCAAGGCTGAGTATGCGGCACATCAGTTGCAAGGACCCGCTGGGATTTGGTGGTCCCATCACCGCACCACCTACCCAGAGGGGACACCAATCACCTGGAACCGCTTCACCACCGCTTTTCGGGGAAATTACATTCCTCCTGGTGTGGTTGAAATGAAGGTTGGGGAGTTCATGAGGCTGTCCCAAGGGACGAAATCTGTGAAAGAGTATCTACATGCCTTCAATAATCTCGCTCGCTATGCCCCTGAGTTTGTGAACACGGAGGCCAAGAAGATTGCTAGTTTTCAGAGGGGCTTGAATCCAAAGATGCTGAAGACCATGGGTACAGGGGCCAGGGCTACTTTCAATGCCTATATCAGTGACTGCCTGACCCAAGAGAACAATAACAACAACTACAGTGCATCCAAGTCACGTAAAAGGGCTTTTGAAGCAGGATCATCCCAGTCCAGGGCACCAGTGGCAGGGCGACAGCAGTATCGTCCTCCTGCCCCGGGTGCTAGGTTCCGACCACCGCAGAGAAGGAACACCGGGCATTCAACACAGCAGAAGCCGTACAAGGTGGCGATAGCTCCTGCCAAGCCAAAGGCAATTCAAGCTGCAGCACCTGCCGTCAACAATGCGCCCAAGGGTCCATGCTATAACTGCCACAAGATGGGGCACTTTGCTAAGGAATGTCCCTACCCCAAGAGGCAGCAGCCAACATATCCAGCTCGTGTGCATCATACCTCGATTGAGGAAATCCCGGAAGGAGAACCGGTAACAGCTGGTATGTTTTCTGTCAACCAACATCTTGCAGTTGTTTTGTTTGATTCTGGATCGTCGCATTCTTTCATGAGTCAAGCATTTGCACAAAAGCATAATCAACCAGTTACAGATCTGGGCTATGGCTACCGCATCAGCTCAGCAGGGGCAGATGTGTTGACCAATAGAGTGGTCCGAGGGGCAACCCTGGAGATAAGTGGCCGAGTCTTTCGGATAAATCTAGTGGTCATGCCTGGGTTAGTTTTGGATGTTATCATGGGCATGAAGTGGATGAGAGAGTGGGATGCGGTCATAGATACTGGAAGGAGGATGTTATCTCTCAGAGAACCACAGGGCAGTAACTCTTTTCAAGTACCTCTGCCCCGTCGTCTTGACTTTGCTAGCATCTCCTGTGCTACGCACGTGGTCCCTTTACCACAGATCCCAGTAGTCTGTGAGTTCCCCGATGTGTTTCCCGAGGAATTACCAGGACTTCCCCCAGATAGGGAGGTGGAGTTTGTAATCGAATTGATACCAGGTACAGCACCAATATCTAGAAGGCCGTACCGGATGCCACCAAACGAACTCACAGAGTTGAAGAAACAACTGAAGGAGTTACTAGAAAAAGGGTTCATCCGGCCCAGCTCGTCGGAATGGGGTTGTCCAGCATTGTTTGTGAAAAAGAAGGATCAGTCGTTGCGCATGTGCGTGGACTATCGTCCACTCAATGCAGTGACAATCAAAAATAAGTATCCCTTGCCAAGGATTGACATCCTGTTTGATCAGTTATCCAAGGCAAGAGTGTTCTCTAAGATAGATTTGAGATCTGGGTATCACCAAATCAAGATTCGTCCGCAAGATATCCCGAAGACTGCTTTTTCCACCAGATATGGGTTGTACGAGTATCTTGTCATGTCCTTTGGGTTGACAAATGCTCCTGCATACTTTATGTATCTGATGAATTCAGTCTTTATGCCAGAATTGGATAAGTTTGTTGTGGTGTTTATCGATGATATTCTGGTATATTCAGAAAATGAGCAAGATCACGCCGAGCATCTGAGAATCGTGCTGACACGGTTACGAGAGCATCAGTTATATGCCAAGTTCAGCAAGTGTGAGTTCTGGTTAAAGAAAGTTCCTTTCCTCGGGCACATTCTGTCTGAAGAAGGAATTGCTGTGGATCCATCAAAAGTGCAGGAAGTCATGGACTGGAAGGCACCAATTTCGGTCTCGGAAGTTAGAAGTTTTCTTGGTCTGGCCGGGTATTATCGTCGTTTCATACCTGACTTCTCCAAGATTACTAAGCCAATGACAAGTTTGCTACAAAAGGACCATAAGTTTGTCTGGACGGAAGGGTGTGAGTTAGCCTTCCGCACCTTGCGAAAGTTGCTAACCACTGCTCCCGTTCTGGCACAACCTAATATAGAGAAGCCTTTTGATGTGTTTTGTGACGCATCGAAGAGTGGCCTGGGGTGTGTGTTGATGCAAGAGGGCAGGGTGATAGCTTATGCTTCCCGACAGTTGAGGAAGCATGAAGTCAACTATCCAACGCACGACCTTGAGTTAGCAGCGGTGGTACATGCTTTGAAGATCTGGAGACATTATCTGCTGGGAAATAAGTGTCACATTTACACCGATCACAAGAGTTTGAAGTACATCTTCACTCAGTCCGAGCTGAATATGAGGCAACGACGGTGGTTAGAGCTAATCAAGGACTATGACCTGGAAGTTCACTATCATCCAGGCAAAGCTAATGTGGTCGCAGATGCTTTGAGTCGCAAACCGCACTATCAAATGGTTCAACCGTTGTTTGAAGATGGGTTCAATCTTATGCATCCTGAGGTCTTATGTCATATACAACTCAGTTGTTCACTCGAGAGTCAAGTCATTGAAGGTCAGAAAACAGACCAGGGTATTTTCCACATCAAAGAGAAGATCAAAGATGACCCAAAGACTCAGTTTCGGGTTGATGAGAAGGGGGTACTGTGGTTCCAACAGCGGTTAGTGGTCCCGAAAGATCGGGAGTTGAAGAATCGCATCATGGATGAAGCCCATCTCTCTAAGCTTTCTATTCATCCTGGCAGCAGCAAAATGTATCAAGATCTAAGGTCCCACTTTTGGTGGACCAAGATGAAGAAAGAAATAGCCGCTTATGTGGCCCGTTGTGACACGTGTTGCAAAGTTAAGGCCATCCATATGAAACCTGCAGGTCTGTTACAACCGTTATCAGTTCCGGAGTGGAAATGGGAAGAGGTCAGTATGGACTTTATCACCGGCTTACCGACAACCAGGAAGGGGAATGACTCGATTTGGGTAATCATAGATCGATTAACCAAGTCGGCTCATTTCATTCCAGTCAAGAACACATACAGACCTCCCGAGTATGCTGATATATATATGGCTGAGATCGTCAAATTGCATGGTATTCCCAAAACTATCATATCGGATAGAGGACCGCAGTTCACTGCTCACTTCTGGGAGCGCATGCATAAGAGCTTGGGGACCAGTCTGATAAGAAGCACGGCGTATCATCCCCAGACTTCAGGTCAAACCGAGAGGCTAAATCAAGTGTTAGAAGATATGCTGAGAGCCTGTGTGCTATCATCCAAGGGATCATGGGAATCGTGGTTACCTTTGGCTGAATTCTCCTACAATAATAGTTATCAAGAGAGCATCAAGATGGCCCCGTTTGAAGCTTTGTATGGTCGAAGATGTCGAACTCCGTTAAACTGGGTTGAACCTGGTGAAAGAAGATACTATGGTATCGACTTTGTGAATGATGCCGAGAAAAAGGTGCAGATTATACAGCAACATATGCAAGCAGCACAGTCACGACAGAAGAGTTATGCTGATAAGAGAAGAAGGCCACTTGAATTCAACATAGGTGACTATGTGTACCTCAAGGTTACGCCGATGAAGAAAGTTCAACGTTTCCGAGTTCGAAGCAAGCTTGCACCCAGATATGTGGGACCGTACCAAGTGCTAGAGAGGAAAGGCCCGGTGGCCTATAAGATTCAGCTACCTGAGGAGATGAGCTCGATCTTTCCGGTCTTCCATGTGTCGCAACTACGGAAATGTTTGAAAGTGCCTGAGCAAAGAATTGAACCCCGAGGGATCAAAATAAAAGCAGACTTAGAGTATAAAGAGCAGCCAGTGGGAATCGTGGATACCAAGGAGCGAGTAACCCGAAACAGAATTGTCAGAACATATAAGGTGGTGTGGAGTCATCATGACGATAGGGATGCCACCTGGGAAACAGAGGATTACTTAAAAACAGTTTACCCAAAGTTTCATAAGAAATGGTTAGTAACCCAAAATCTCGGGCTGTAACACCCTAGGTGTTAAGCATGCACTTAGTCTTACCAAAGTCATGCATAAGCATTCCCATCAAGCATAAGCATCATGAGCATGACACTCTTTTTAAAAGTATGATTTTATGTGCATCATCTCATGTGTTCTAAATATGTTAAAAATATGATGCTTGCTTCTAAAATTGTGAAAAATTCAAATTAGGTTGATTTATGTGTGAGAAGAATTAAGAACATTTTTGTGCAATTTTTGGAGCTATGGAAATTGAGAAATGGAATTTATACAAAAATATCCAAAAAGAATTTATTTAAAACCTAAAACTGAGTTTTAACTTGTAATTCAAATTCTGTTTGGAATTTGGTCTTGCTTGTTAAAGCAAAGTTGTAGAGTTTTTGTTTTGGAACAACTTTGTTTTTGGGAGCAAGAGGTGAAAATGATTTTAAATTGGTCCAAATGAATTTAGAAAGAATTTGGAGAAAAGAAATTTCAAAAAAAAAAGGGAAAGGGGGCAGGCGCTGCTGGGCCGACCCGCCTCCCTTCTGGCCCAGCTGGGCAGCGCGGCCCGCTCCCCCTCCCCTCTCTCCCGCGCGCGCGGCGCCCGCCTTGCTCCACCCGGCGCCGGCCACATGGCGGCCGTACGCCGGCGTTGGACGCGCCGCGGCCGGCCTCCAACCCCCCTGGTCGGGACGCCGGCGCTGGCTCCCAGACCTTTTCGCCCGTTCTGTCCCCCCGCGCCCTCCTTCTCCTTGCTCCTCCGCTCGAACCGCGCCGCAGCAGCCGCTCCTCCGCGCGCCATTGCCGGAGAGAGCTCCGCCGCTCGTCGCCGGCCACACCAGAGCATCAAGCTCGACGCCGAGAGCACCAGGGCACTCGCCGTCGCTAGGGTAAGCTCGTGCGAACGTTCTACCGAGGTGAGAGTCCGTCGAGCGCCATGAATCGCTCGCCGGAGTTACCCCGAGCTCGCCGGAGTACTCCGCCGCGGCGGATCTAGCGTTTCCCTGCGTCTTTTCGCTCGTTCTCTGTTGCGCTAGGTCGGTAGGAAGGTGAGGAAGCTCGGAGAGGCGTTTGCGCACGCTCTACCGCGCCGGAGCAGCCTGGCCACGGCGAGCAGCGCCGCCGTGCCGCCATGCATGCTCGCCGGAGGTGTTCCGGCCGTCCTCTGGTCGATCCAAGAGTACCGCTGGGTGCGTCTTGCTGCGGGGAGCACGTTGGTGCTCACCCCGTGGCCGGAGACCTCACCGCCGGCGAGATCCGCTCGTCGGAGGTGAGCTCCCTCTCGGTCTCGCTGACTGGTGGGGTCGGGGACCCACTGTCAGTCGCAGGGGTACCCCGGTGGGTGTAGATCTGGGTGAGCGTAGCGTTTTTCGTCGGTTTTCTTGAAAAAGTGTTTTCCAGAAATTGATTTAAAGTTTGTAAAATCTATATCTTGAGTTCTACAGCTCCAAATTGAATGAAATAAATTTTGGTGTGCTCTATATTTCCAGATCTACAGTTTGATGTAATTGCATGTCATGTTGGAGCAACTTTTCTGTGTGAATATATTTTATCCATGATTTTGTTAAACTTGGAAAATGCATAGTAAATGAAATATGGCTCAGAAAAATGTGAAACTTGTTTTGCTGGCTCTGCATGTGTGTTTACTCACTGAGAAAATATTGTTACATATTATTTGGTGTATAAATGAATTTATGGCAATTTAAATGCTTGCATGGCAGTGCTTTATGATTTTTAATAATTAAAGGGGTCATGCAATAAATCTGGAAAATTTTGTGGGTATTTCTTATGATATTAGATAAATTGTAAAAATATGAAATCTGTTGTTTGACACTTATATCACAGTAGGGTGATTATACTTGCCTTATCCATTAATCTTGTGATTTTTGTGGCTCAAAATAAGTAACCAAAAATTATGAAAAATTTACAGTAGACTTTATGATTAGCTAGTAGTCTCCTGTAATTTTTCTGGAATTTATTGATGAACAGAATTGCATGTGATTTTTAATGGGCTTAGAAATGAATAAAGAAAATTATGAATGGTTGTGTATGTGGGTTGAATGGACTAAGTTGGGTTTGGTGTATCTTTGAAGCATCATGTAGGTTGCTGATTTCATTTGAAAAATAATTATAGAAGAGATTGTAATAAATGTTTGATTCAATTGTTTATTCTTGGATGATGTTGACTACCTTGTAATAAGCATGACCAAGTGCATTACCTATGCATCATAACATGACTTCTTTGGTACTCCCTCATGTAAGCATCCACTCGGGCATCTCGCACTCCCCTCATGAGCATGTATGCATCATACAGGCTCGCAGGAGAACGAGGTGGGAACCGAGGAATCCGAGGAGCTTCAGGAGCAGGAACCTCCGGAAGCACAGGAACCCGGAGAGGATTTGCAGGAGTGTCCGGATCACCGACCCAGCACGTTTGAGAAAGGCAAGCCCCGGAGCATTCTAAGTCTCCCTATTCTCGCTAACTTATATAAAGTGTTATACCTGTTCTACTGTATTGCATATTAAGTGATAGGAGTTGCCTGATACCGTTGCTGCATATGTACTCCTTGTTATCCCTACTCGTTCATCTACCTTGTCCTATGTAGACAGGCGCGGAGTCTATGCTTAGCTTGCTTAGTCCGGTAGAAGTCGGGTGATGTCCTGTCACCTGCGAGATATAGGTGGATACCTGCTTGTTTAAGCAGTGGTTGCGTGGGGAAAGAAATAACCAAGTGTGGAATGTAATTGGAGACCGGGCAGGGTCTTATGGTGGGTTGACCATGGTGCCCCTGCCTGTGTCGATTAAGGACCGGTCGTTGACGGCCCTCTTGTCATGTTGAACGCATGCCCCACACTTAGCTGGAAGGATAAGTCGTTCCGACCGCGAAGCCTGAACACTATCCGGGCCGGGAATCGAGCCGCCATGCGCTGTATTGGTGGTGGTTGAGGAGAACGACGAGGGCGCGGCGCGCAACCTTGGTATACCTTGGATACCTCGGTCGCCGGAACGGTCCTCGGGTACTGGCGGTGCCTGCCGAACCCGCGAATTGGTCCTGGATAGTGTAATACGGTGATCTATAGCTCACTTGATCAGTGAGTGTGGTTTGTGTGGGGAATACCTCGCCAGCTGGTTAGAAATCGATTCGAATCGCCATCGCTCCTGGATAGTGAGCATTTGACATGAGCTTCGTCCTCGTAGTAAGGACTATGGAACACTTGGGTTATAATGAAACGGGTTTATGACTGCTGTGATGAGGTACTATCATAGTCTCATACTTGCTTGTAATAGCACAGGAGCAAACCTAGATAATAGACAATGATACTTTCAACTTGAGCAGATTTAAAGAAGAAAAGATTTATGTAGGTTTGGGTAATAAAACCTTGCGGTCTTTGCAAAATGGTTGTCAGCTACCCCACTAAATAGCCTTCATGATCCTTGATGAGTCTTTATTTTAAGTTTATGACGGGTAAGTCTAGCTGAGTACCTTCTCGTACTCAGGGTTCTATTCCCATGTTGTTTTGCAGATGGTCAAATGTACTATGGTTATTGCATCCTCTGTCTGTACCCAGCTATGGGTGATGACTAGACCAAGGGCGATGGTCACTCCGTCTCTTCTTTTGCTTTTGTGGGAATGACCGAACTATGGCACTGTATCAGACTTATCGCGTGTGTTGTAATTTCAAACTATGAAGCTTCCGCTACTTGAAGAACCTGGTTTGTAATAACTTTAAGCACTCCGATGTATTTTATGAATGTTGTAATCTGGATGTGTTTGTGGATGGCGACCGCTAAACTTATTACGATCTTGGCTGTATATGTGATGTGTGGTTTGAAATCCTTCGAGATTTCACGGACTACCGGGATTATATGGGCTTAAGCGTGATAGTTCGACTATGCAAATGGTCACTATTAGGCTTAATCTCTTATAATTTGGTCGGTTCTGTTACACTTTCTTCCCTCGCTTCGATGTGCCAACACCAAAGTGTCTCAACACTTGTGCATGTGTGTTAGCATATTTCAAAAATATTTTTCAAGGGTTAATTAGTTAGTTCACTAGGTCCTAATGCATATGCAAGGAATTCAATCACCTAGCGGCACTTGGATAACCGTTTTCACAACGAGATTGCCCCTCTTAATAGTACGGCTATCTATCCTAAATGTGATCACACCCTCTATGGTGTCTTCATCACCAAAACCAAAACCCTAAGCAATACTTTTGCCTTGATCTCCATAGGGTTTTGTTTCTCTCTTTCTTCTTTTCCAAGTTGAGCACTTGATCACCTTGTGTTCATCACCATCATCACCATGATCATCTCTTGCTCCAACACTTGGCATGTACCAACCTCATTAAGTTTACACACACTTAGCGTAGAGGTTAGTACTAGGGTTTCATCAATTATCCAAAACCAAACTAGGGCTTTCACCTATAGACAACCATGAAGAGACACCCCTGGAGTTTGAAAAGGGAGATCATATTATCGAGCATGTGAATTATTTCATAAAACACCCTATCAGACCCATGCTCATATGAGAAATTTCCTGGATCAATTATTCTCTAATATTATCACACACAAGATCCTCAACCCCTTTATTCTACCTATTAATAAAATCATTAAGAGGGTGGTTGTAGATGCATATGTTTAACATAAATATTGTAGATCTCGTTGTGGTGAATAATACACTTAGAGTGGAGTTCGAGGTTTCCCAAGGACAAGCCTAGTGTCCTCAAACAAGCACTGTTTAGACCATGACATGAGTGTTCTTCTACTATGCTACCCTTGTTATTTGAGCATAGAATTATAATTATGAAAATACTCCTTCAGGTATTCTTGTCACTAACCCCCCAAGATTAGGGCAATAAGATTGAAGGAGTGACAAATACAAGGTATGTCCAACCAATCATTATGCAACATTGAATTACTTTCATTCAATCTTGACTTTTGCAAGAGTCAAGCTTGGGAGATATGCTTACATAGATAAATCTTTTGCCACATTGGTATATTGTCTTGGTTGCCTCTACCTTTAAGATATGCTCAATTTGCTAAATAATAATCATGCTCTATCATCACTGTTTAAACATCTAAAATGCTCTCAAGCTACCATTGTTTGCTATAGTATATGTTTAGGTTTGGAGTAGTTTCATACATCTTTTAAATGAAGCATGGTGCCTAGTTTAGGAGTGGTGATCTTACATTCAAAGGCTTTTTAAATTAAGCGTGGTGCTTAGGTTAAAATATCCTCCTAAGTCAAATTAGACGTGGTGTCTAGGTTGATTTTTGCGCCGATAGTATGCTGTAGTACATATTGGAATATTTTGTTAGACTTACCCCTACAGGAAAACTTCCAAATTCAAAGTGGGAAAGTTCTGAGATGATCTCACACTGGAGATGAAGAGATACAATAATTTTTCTCAAGGAAGATACAACTCAATCGTAGCCAAGAAGAAAGAAGGATTGATAAGAGAAGAGCATGCAACATTCTGCACCCTCACCTCTGAGGTCGAGAAAGAAGGCCAACTCTCCTAGCTAGTCCAACTGAGTCCTTCCTCATCGCTCCACACGCTGGTTTGCAATATCTAAATCCACTATTGTTTTATTTCTATAGGTTTGAATTGAATCATAGTGCCTATATTTCAGATTAAAACATAAGATGGGAAAATAAATTCAAACCCTTAGAAAGAAGTAATTGTGAATAATAAATGCGCTATGCTAAGTATGCTCAAGCAAACTCCTTTTAGTAGCATAGAAAGTGACCCTTAGCTGCGTTACAACAATGCCCTTGTCGTTACTTGTATATCCCTTCGGATATGTGCTATCCACTAATATGTTGAATGCATAATAATAACTGGAGTGAAAAGAGTCAATAGATTAAAGAAGTAAAAGATGGCAAAAGAATGAGTGCAATAGAAGAGACAAGATGTATGTGAAAAACTCAAGATGCAAGAGGAAGGACCACCAGTCATTTACCCTTCATTAGTTAGTGTCATCACGGTCTAATACTGTAGGTAATATTCTAAGGTAAGTGGTCACTCTCTCCTCTTGATCTTAGTATGCACAAAAATTAAAACACAAACATGTTAGAGTTACAACTTAAATTGATCAACCTGGTTAACTCAACATGATTTATCTTTTAAGATTGTTCATGGCACCATTCTCTTATTCTCAGTCTTAACTAAACAAGTTAAAACATTATATTAAATCTTGGGAAGATTGTCACACCCGGTTTTAGAGAACAAAACCAGGCTAGCTATATGTGTGCCCAGGAAGTCCACACATACAACAATAGAAAGAAACAGTATCAGAAACAATGTTACATAACGGAAACATACTTATAATTAACACTTACGTCATAGTATTGGAACGGTAACTAATCTTCGGTTTCAATCTTCACAGGGACGGTTAACTGAGGTAACATATGCCTAGCACTTCTTGTATTTTGAGAACATCCTTCATGATTCCATCGCTCTTCTGATCAACTCTTACTAGTAAACTGGAGTGGTGGGAAATAGCAAGAGTGAGCACATATCGTACTCAACAAGTATAACCAGGGGTTCATGAGGCTCAAATAGCTGACACTGGTTTGACTGCATTTAGCTTTTAATAGTGGATAGCATGTTCATAATTAATAGCAAATGTCAAAGTAGCATAAATAATCCGATAATAACATGATCAAATGTAAGCATAATTAATTCTCAGCATAAACGATAATCAAATGAACATAACAACATAACAAGCTCATCGTCGTCGCAGCAAGAACCCCCAAGGCCGCTCTTAACCGTGAGCACGGCTAGTACACTAGTTTTAACACTCTGCAGAGGTTGTACATCTTTACCCATGAGTCATGA
Source organism: Sorghum bicolor (assembly GCF_000003195.3). Classification (NCBI taxonomy): domain Eukaryota; kingdom Viridiplantae; phylum Streptophyta; class Magnoliopsida; order Poales; family Poaceae; genus Sorghum; species Sorghum bicolor. The sequence continues at coordinate 16,804,956 of NC_012875.2, read as the reverse complement.
TTTACCCTTTCGTCCGAGGTAGCTAGTCTCTTAACCCCCTTCCTAGGGAGGTCGGCAGGGATCACTATAAAGCCTTTCAAAAGTTCGTCTAACATGTTAGGGTCGCAAGGTTTCCTTTGCGTGCAGATATAGATACCCCCCTTCCAAATGGCACAATGACGCGCAGCCTATACACATAAGGACAGGGGCTCGCACTATACCCAAAACGGTTCAGCCCCTCTGCCCTCTCGGGTAACCTCTAACAAGCTAGAAAAGGTCTTCATACTGAGCTAAAGCCAGAGCCATTATAGCCCTTATGGCTGCACTGTTGTCTCGGTGATCACTTACAGACAAGATCTCATATAGTTATTTGTGATCTTTTAACGTTCATTGCATAGCTATTAATCATCTTACAAGATCATGGATTATATCAAGCACTAGCACATCTACACCAAATGCATATCAAGTAGGTAGCAAGGAATCCAGGTAACAATCATCTATGATTTTGCTAAGGTCGACAAGGTGAAAGCATGCATATGATGCATATGTGTATTTATAAGTGAATAGGTAACAAGGATGATCCCAAGTTATACTTGCCTTAAACACATCCTCGATTCTCACATCATCAGCTTTCAGTCATCACCTTCTGATCTTCAGCAGTCACAACCGGTTCTCGTCTACTCGCAGATCGCAGCAACCAAACATAGGCAAACATACAAGCAATAAATAAAAGAAACTAAGAACAACACACCAATCAAAAGAAAATCTTTAACAGATAGCGCACTAAACGGCATGGATCGATGCTAAGGTCACGAGAGCGCAAGAAAACACCGAGAATGGAGCTATTGTTAAAAAGGATGTGACTATCATGACTGCCTACAAATAAAAAAAAAGACAAAAGACTAGGAAGGGTATTTATTCTATTCTAGTGAAACCAAATGATGGATATTTTAGTGAAATATTCTAAAGTGGAATTAATCAAATTAGATTGATTTTGAAGCCGGAGTTAAAACTTAGTTATATTTATTACAAATAATTATATATCATTTAAGCCATATATATATTTATAGTTTAGAAAACCTAGAACATGTGATAAAAGCTAAACGAGAACATCCATAATTCAAGATTGAATTTTGTAGGTCATAAATAAACAGGCCTTTCTATTGCTATTAACCATATTAACATTTATTTATGAAATACTAGAGTTATAGACTTAAGATGCTTTTAATAAATTAAAAGACATGAGATAAACATTAATCATATTAGTTGCACAATTTATGTTTACCCAAACTACTATAATTAAGAAACATTTAAGTTATTATTACTTATGTTAATACTTATTTATTTATTTATAAAGATTGAAAATATAAACCTATGTCACTTTTAATTGAATAAGATATTATATAAGCATAAATCAAATTAATATGATTAATTAAATTCATAAACTCACAACATGACAAACATCGTTGCTAACACATAGCTTAAAGTCGGAATGGTCACAACGCAATAAAAAGGAATTATACCTCTACATTGATTTTAATTGGAAAGCTATTTAACAAATACTAAACAAATTACATTTAAATCAATAAATTCAGAATTCAGATACATCATAAATGTTGGTACTAAAAGATAGAAAGCGACTACATGAATCTAACGCAACTTGAAAGAAACAAAACGGAATTAAAACGATTAAACTATGACTAACATGTAGGTTCTACGTTGTCGCAAATGAAATACAAAAGGAACGGGCTGGAACGATGCTAGACAGATAAACAGCTTGAGATAAAAGATGCTAAAACTAGATTGCAAGGATCTGTATTTCTACGAGAAGACTTGAAAGATTGAGAGAAAGTCACTTAGCTTCTTCACGTGATCTCTCATAGTCACGTACAACAGGGTTTGAGTGACTGCAACTCCTGGTGTCATTGCCGCCCGGCCAGCCATGAATGAACCAATCGTGAAAAATACCCTGCGGTGCTTCCTTCATGTCCGACTGTTATTACTAGGCAACTGCATGCTGGGCAACAACTGATGATCGTATAGTCTCAATGAAGCAAGTAGGGTACAGATCACGGAGAGGAAACTAACAGGAGGCACATAGATGTCCTCACCAACATCATACGAGGAACAGCGATGTCGACATTGAAGCAGAGAGTGGCGAGATTGGATTTCTCCTACGATAGATCAGCGATGGCAGTCTTGTAGATGGGGATCACGTCTATGCTTCACGTGATGATTGACGACGGAGCGGGGCTCTCAGCCAGCCCAAAACAAGGCAGCAGCGATCACGTCCCTCGCGTGGACGCGGAGGCCGGCCGTTGAACTTCGCCGGTAACAAAGTTGCTTAGTTGGGCACTTGCAGCGGTAGGGGCTAGGGCATAGACTTTGTGGAATTTTTAGATGCAACGATGGCTGCAGGTTGCCCCTATTATAGACATGCCAAGGAGGAATCTGTCACATATGGATCAAAACGACAACGCAGCCGCATGTGACTCGAACTTGTCATTAGTTACAATACGGTTAAGATGAGATAGCACTTGGCCATCAGGCAGCGATACAACAGCGGTCCCAAAAGCTAGACCTTCCGTAGGCCCAAAATTGAATGAATACGTGAATAGGTGCCAACCTAGTCGATTGATAAGACAAAGTGGTGCAACATAAATTATTTAGAGCTGATAAAAAGATTTTTTTTCTTATTTTTGAAATTAAATAAATTCATGAATAAAATAATTTTAGAAAAGTTCAAATTGATATTTAGGTTGTGAAAAAAATAACATTTTCCTGCAACTAAATTTGTACCAACTCAAACTAAATTGGTAAATTTTATACAAATATTAAATCTATTTATTTTGTTTAGTGTTTTCTATGCACAACCCAAAATCAAAAATTTTGGGGTGTGACAATCTACCCCACTTAACAGGAATCTCGTCCCGAGATTCGTTCGGGATTTATGACATGAGATCAAAGGATTCAAGATCAGCATAGGTAGAAAAAGAAAGATCAAGGAAGATTAAAAAAAATAAAAGTTGATCACGGATCTTCACATTATGAGGTTTAAAGTCAAGGAGTGAAGATCAGCGAGAGATAATATAAAAGATAAAGATACATCTTATAGTGCTCAGAGTTCCTTGATTCAAGATTATGAGAGTTATGATGAAAGATTAAAAATTAGCAAGGATTGATAAGTTCTTCAATGTTATTTCGAGCTCTATAATGAGAGTTGATAAAATAACTGTAGACTGACTAGGGATACTTAAAAAATAATGATCGATCACAAGAAACACAAAGATTGATGACAAGAAAAGTAGACTAAAAGGATGAAGTTGACCTTTAGATCATTATATGATAAGGTAAACGGTCAGGGGACAAAGACTAATAAAAGAGCAAAGGAAGATGAAGATTAATATAGAAAAGATAAAGTTTGATATACAAGAAGAATAAAATTGATTTTTAGATTTTCATGTCTTGAAACTTGAGATAGATGACGGTAGCGGACGCTACCCCACTTAACAAGATCGAGCTACTTCCCAAGACGATACCTATCAGGCCTCAAAATTGATTATTAGATTTTCATGTCTTGAAACTCGAGATAGATGACGGTAGCGGACGCTACCCCACTTAACAAGATCGAGCTACTTCCCAAGACGATACCTATCAGGCCTTTTTCAAAACATAAGAACATAGACGACACACAAGCAGCACACCAAACAAGACAAGCACACAACACATCATCGATTCTACACGTGTTTCTTCAACATTGCTGGTCATCTAAGGGCAAATGAGAGATGATAAAAGGCTATCGTATTTTTGAATGAGGTAGGATCATAAAACTTTTAGTAAAATTACATAAAGAAAAAACCAAAGGAGTCAGCAGTAATAGCTCAAAGGAAGCTAGCAAAGAGGGGATACAACAATACTAGGATTGAGAAATAATCAAAATCAAAGAGTCAAGGGATATAAAAATAGTTTTATAGTAAAGTACTGTTTAGAAATCGACTAGTGCTATCTAGGCATATGTCCTACAGTCAACACTGCTTTGATACCAATCTGTCACACCCGGTTTTAGAGAACAAAACCTAGCTAGCTATATGTGTGCCTAGGAAGTCCACACATACAACAACAGAAAGGAACAGTATCAGAAACAATGTTACATAATGAAAACATACTTATAATTAACACTTACATCATAGTATCAGAATGGTAACTAATCTTCGGTTTCAATCTTCACAGGGACGGTTGACTGGGGGTAACATATGCCTAGCACTTCTTGTATTTTGAGAACATCCTTCATGATTTCATCGCTCTTCTGATCAACTCTTACTAGTAAACTGGAGTGGTGAGAAATAGCAAGAGTGAGCACATATCATACTCAACAAGTATAACCAGGGGTTCATGAGGCTCAAATAGCTGACACTGGTTTGACTGCATTTAGCTTTTAATAGTGGATAACATGTTCATAATTAATAGCAAATGTCAAGGTAGCATAAATAATCCGGTAATCATATGATCAAATGTAAGCATAATTCACTACTACAGAAATGAACTTCCATGACGTTGCTATTGTTCACTCCGTGGCGGGCGTGTTTTTTGCCTGCTTTGGTAAATCGTGCGATTTACCGCAGCGGACACTTTTAATTAACTGTGACGGATATTTTTGCCCGCTGCGGTAAATCGGTTTACCGCAACGGGCATCTTAATACGTCCGCCACGGAAAATATATATTTTCCGTGGCGGACGTATTATGATGCCCGCTGCAGTAAATCAATTTACCGCAGCGGGCAACCTATTATGCCCGCCACAGTAAATTATTCTCAGTGGATGAGCACTTTAAATGAACCGCTGGAAAGAGAGAAGCAGCCCAGTCCCTTCCTTCCTTCGCCACTCGCGACTCGACTCTTCTCTCTTCTCTCGCAGAAACAGCAAGGGCACCAAGGAGGAGCCGGAGGAGAGGAACACCGAGAAGAACAAGGCCTCCAAAGGCACATCTATCCCCATCCATCCCTACCCCGATTCCTCCTCCTCCCTTGCTCACCTTACCATCCAATCCTCATATGATTTGACTTCGTCCATCGATTTTGTCTCTGTGTTTGCTTGCAGGCAGCTAGCTGGAGACCAACAAGAAGGCCATGAACATCCAGGTGCGTACCTAGTCGTCATCGCCGCTCGCGCCCTCCCGATCTCCCTCTCTTTTTCACTCATCTCACTATTCTTCCTTCTCTCTTTCCAGATCCGGTGAAGGAGCCACCACGAGCCAGATCTAGGAGGTGGAGGCCGGTCATGCCCATCTCCGGTGGCGGCGGGGGTCGTGGCTCTCCCTCCTATGTGGGGGGCAATGGGTTCCAGCGTGAGAAGGTGGATTAGAGCGGATCCATGGACGACGACGGCGACGACCTTGACCGGCGGCGCTAGGGTTTCCCTAGCGGCGGCGGCAACAATCTGGATGGGCTCGTCGGGCCCCTAGATGGGCTCGGCGGGCCTGTCTATTTTTTTTTTGTTTTTTAAATCATTAACCGTGACGGTTAACATAAGGCGCCCGCAGCGGTTAATGGGATTAACCGCGACAGGCAACATAAGATGTCCGCTGCGGTTAATGGGATTAACCGTAGCGGGCACCTTATGTTGCCCGCTGCGGTAATTCCATTTTCCGCAGCGGGCACAGACGCCCGCCACGGTGAGGCCACGATTAACCGTGACCTTTCATTCATGTCGGACGCCAATGCCCGCTACGGTAAATGTAAAGTGCCCGTCACAGTTAACAGTTGTGTAGTAGTGATTAATTCTCAGCATAAACGATAATCAAATGAACATAACAACTTAACAAGCTCATCGTCGTCACAGCAAGAACCCCCAAGGCCGCTCGTAACCGTGAGCACGGCTAGTATACTAGTTTTAACACTCTGCAGAGGTTGTACATCTTTACCCATGAGTCATGATTTACCCTTTCGCCCGAGGTAGCTAGTCTCTTAACCCCCTTTCTAGGGAGGTCGGCAGGGATCACTATGAAGCCTTTCAAAAGTTCGTCTAACATGTTAGGGCCGCAAGGTTTCCTTTGCGCGCAGATATAGATACCCCCTTCCAAATGGCACAATGACGCGCAACCTATACACATAAGGACAGGGCCTCGCACTATACCCAAAACGGTTCAGCCCCTCCGCCCTCTCGGGTAACCTCTAACAAGCTAGAAAAGGTCTTCATACTGAGCTAAAACCAGAGCCGTTATAGCCCTCATGGCTGCACTGTTGTATCGGTGATCACTTACAGACAAGATCTCATATAGTTATTTGTCATCTTTTAACGTTCATCGCATAGCTATTAATCATCTTACAATATCATGGATTATATCAAGCACTAGCACATCTACACCAAATGCATATCAAGTAGGTAGCAAGGAATCCAGGTAACAATCATCTATGATTTTGCTAAGGTCGACAAGGTGAAAGCATGCATATGATGCATATGTGTATTTATAAGTGAATAGGTAACAAGGATGATCCCAAGTTATACTTGCCTTGAACACTTCCTCGATTCTCACATCATTAGCTTTCAGTCATCACCTTCTGATCTTCAGCAGTCACAACCGGTTCTCGTCTACTCGCAGATCGCAGCAACCAAACATAGGCAAACATACAAGCAATAAATAAAAGAAACTAAGAACAACACACCAATCAAAAGAAAATCTTGAACGGATAGCGCACTAAACGGCATGGATCGATGCTAAGGTCACGAGAGCGCAAGAAAACACCGAGAATGGAGCTATCGTTAAAAAGGATGTGACTATCATGACTGCCTACAAATAAAAAAAAAGACAAAAGACTAGGAAGGGTATTTATTCTTTTCTAGTGAAACCAAATGATGGATATTTTAGTGAAATATTCTAAAGTGGAATTAATCAAATTAGATTGATTTTAAAGCCGGAGTTAAAACTTAGTTATATTTTATTACAAATAATTATATATCATTTAAGCCATATATATATTTATAGTTTAGAAAACCTAGAACATGTGATAAAAGCTAAACGAGAACATCTATAATTCAAGATTGAATTTTGTAGGTCATAAATAAACAGGCCTTTCTATTGCTATTAACCATATTAACATTTATTTATGAAATACTAGAGTTATAGACTTAAGTTGCTTTTAATAAATTAAGAGACATGAGACAAACATTAATCATACTAGTTGCACAATTTTTTGTTTACCCAAACTACTATAATTAAGAAACATTTAAATTATTATTACTTATGTTAATACTTGTTTATTTATTTATAAAGATTGAAAATATAAACCTATGTCACTTTTAATTCAATAAGATATTATATAAGCATAAATTAAATTAATATGATTAATTAAATTCATAAACTCACAACATGACAAACATCGTTGCTAACACATAACTTAAAGTCGGCATGGTCACAACGCAATAAAAAGTAATTATACTAGACATTGATATTAATTGGAAAGCTATTTAACAAATAATAAACAAATTACATTTAAATCAATAAATTCAGAATTCAAATACATCATAAATGTTGGTACTAAAAGATAGAACGCGACGACACGAATCTAACGCAACTTGAACGAAACAAAACGGAATTAAAACGATTAAACTATGACTAACATGTAGGTTCTACGTTGTCGCAAATGAAATACAAAAGGAACGGGCTGGAACGATGCTAGCCAGATAAACAGCTTGAGATAAAAGATGCTAAAACTAAATTGCAAGGATCTGTATTTCTACGAGAAGACTTGAAAGATTGAGGGAAAGTCACTTAGCTTCTTCACGTGATCTCTCATAGTCACGTACAACAGGGTTTGAGTGACTGCAACTCCTGGTGTCATTGCCGCCCGGCCAGCCATGAATGAACCAATCGTGAAAAATAACCGGCGGTGCTTCCTTCATGTCCGACTGTTATTACTAGGCAACTGGCAAAAACTGATGATCGTATAGTCTCAATGAAGCAAGTAGGGTACAGATCACGGAGAGGAAACTAACAGGAGGCACATAGATTTCGTCACCAACATCAGACGAGGAACAGCGATGTCGACATTGAAGCAGAGAGTGGCGAGATTGGATTTCTCCTACCATAGATCAGCGATGGCAGTTTTGTAGACAGGGATCACGTCTATGCTTCACGTGATGATTGCCGACGGAGCGGGGCTCTCAACCAGCCCAAAACAAGGCAGCAGCGATCACGTCTGTTGACACATGCTAACACCACTTGAATACTAGGTTGTCATCCCCAGCATGGCACTAGAGTGTACTATGGTATTTATACGCACACAGATAATCCGCAAGCGTACGGATACCGTTGAAGCTTTTACCCGGTTAAAGGTTTTATCGTATCCCCAGGGAAACGGGAAAACCAACTACGCTCTAACTTAACCAAAATAGATAGATAGGTGTGAATAAGAAAGATGGTAGAATTGAATAAGAACAATATTAAAGGTAAGATAACAATGGGTGATAATATGGGAATAGAGAGTAGAGCAATTCTAGTATATGGGCGATGGTAGCAGAATAGAGAGGATAACTATGGTTTCTCTACATCAAAGGGGTATGTCTATGTCTGGGACGAACCACGTGATAAGATTACACCACAAATGATGTTTATCCATAGGCCGATAAACTCTACCCGTCCTGCTAACGAGAGGTGGACTACAGAGGACCAACGTAACTGTAACCTACGCGGCCTACCACACGATCCAGCTAGACAGGGTATATCCACAAGTAATCTAGGTCTAAGCACCACGCTTACACCTATACTACAACTTTAACCTATAGCGTCCTATAGATTGAAGTACTCAAAAGAGTTGTGAAGCAGAACATACATGATTAGTAATTGCATAATGAATTTGAAGTAGATTACTAGAGTCATCCCATGAGCAAGCTTGATTAGAGCTTGATCCTGACGAAGTACAACCGGACGAAGAACCGACAGGCCGGCCTCTCCTCTAATCCTCCTTCGCTCTCCATCTCGCTACTATCTAGATCTACTCTAGTTTAGAGAAGAGAGGAGAGCTCTCATCTCTAAACCCTAGCTTTTGCTCTGTCTATGAATAATGAATAATTAACAAGGGGTGCCTCCTCCAGGGGCCAGGGGGTCTGGTTTTATAGTCCCCTCAAGTGAATATGGGCCGTTGGATCAAACCGACATAGATTGAACGGTTATCCTTGATCCTTTAGGTCGGTGGAGATCTCCCGAGAAATAGAGTCGTATTTGGACTCCAACAGAGGGCGGGCGCCCAGGGAAACAGGGCGGGCGCCCTGCCTCTGGCCCCTCTCGGCCTCCGCTTTCTTCCCGTGGCTTCTGGAGTCTTCTAGATGTAAGATAATTGCGTGGCACGTTAATATCTCTATGTAATCCCGACGTGTGGGCCTTTCTTCCGTATTTTCTGATAACCCCCTGCAGAAATAGACAAACACCAAAACTCGTGGAATTCTATCAGATAAAACCCTAAGTCTAGTTGTTGATTTCATTTGGATCCTTTTCTTTGTTTATTTGATAATTAAATTTGATACTTAAGGACCGTCAACAAACTCCCCCAAGCTTAACTCTTGCTCGTCCCTGAGCAAGGATAATCTCAGCGATGGATCAGAAGTTGTTGCAATATTTTTAAAAGTTGACGGTACACATGCTTTTTAAATGAGGTCTTATCTCTGAGTTAGAGTAAACTGTCAAGACTTAAAACTTACTTACTTTACCTTTCACTATGGGACTTGTAACCGTCACTTCCATCTTGAGCAGTTAAAAGATAGAACAGTCTAGCCAAGTGCCATGTCTCTTATTCTTGATCAGTTATAGCTCTGGAGTTTTTTTTGCAGATTTTCAAATAAAACTCAGAGATTCCTTATATGACTCTCTAAATCTCTCTTTTGTGGTATTTCTGGATCCTTACCAAGGCAGTGATGGTATATGCCTTCTCTCAAGATATGTGGTATTTGTGGTATAAGGCATAGTGACATTGCCTTCTCTCTCACCCTACTCTAATAAGGCTTTAATATCTGGAGCTCATAGGTGGGAGATAAAATATACATACTTACAAGACATTTATTGTATAGTCAAACCATGGATCCAAAGAAACAAATCATTAAGCCAAATCAAGATGTGCATGTGTGGCGAATGAATGGTGTATGGTGATAATGGTGGTAATGGTGGAAGTCTAATTCTACTTTTGCTCTTTTGAGGGGATACATACCTTCCTTGCTTTTTGAAACTTTATAAGGAGAATGAGATGCTCTTCTTTTTCTTTCCTCTCAGGTGGGTATCTTGTACCCCTAATTCTACTGTCGGACACTTGTCCATTTTTACCTCTCTTCTCACTTTTTCTTTCTTTCGAGGTTCCGGGCACTTGCCCCTTTTTATTTCCTCGTTTATTTTTTTATTTTTTTTCAAAGCACTCATCTCTTGAGATAATATAGCAAGTGGTAGTAGCAAGATAACTTGAGCATGTATTTCACAAGGGAAAACAGAAATTTTTTTGGCTATTCTCTCCCGGATTGGGAGTAGAATATTTTTGGGTGGTTCTAGAGATGGACATAGATGGATATATGTGGATGGTACTTCCGGAGTAGAAGTAGCATATATGAGTGAACGTGCAAGTGAATCTTGATTTAACTACATGACAAGCTTCTAAGGGTCTACACAGCTTGACCACACTCAATGCTCATAAGCAATAAATAGTAAATGTGTGGCTCAAAGTCTAGCAAGCATGTATATATGGCTGTGGTAGGAATTTAAACTCTCATCATACATGAACTCATCATGCAATATTTTAAAGATTTTTCAAAGATAAAATTCTCTAGAATTCTAGCATCTCTAGGAACAGATAAACAGCAGCTCAACCTTCCCATATCATATCCGTTAACAACTTAGATTTCAGATCAAGTTTTCATCCCACAAGTTTAGATCTAGAGCAAGCTTTAAATTACAACAGTTATGTCTAAACTTGAGAGAGAACTTCAAATTTGCAAATTAGGCAGAGCAACTATTCATCATATCCATGCTAGAGTTTTATTATTAAGATTCAGATTAGCATAGCCACTTTATTTATTTATTAAACACACTAAGCAAAAGATATATATATAAACACAAAATCTTTATTTGGTTTTTCATAGTTTATGTATTTTAATATTCTAACATAATATAAGTATAAAGATAGGTAGAAATACTTAGCGAGATAAATGGGGGTGCTCTCCCCCAAGCTGAATTTTGACGTAATTTCTCTTGATGTAGCTAGCAGGTGGCAGAGGTGTATTTGAAAGTCAGCAGCATTCTGACAGCGATTAGAATGCCCTCCGTCTGCTAGTCTTCTTGATTCTTAAATTCTGTGGAGCTCAAATAGACAACAAAGCTTGTGGAACTAATTAAGTGTTAGCATAAATATCTAGCCTTCATCATGTTGAGCTTCCTCAATAAATATTACTTCCTGTTTTTATATTTTTATTTTTTAAAGCAGAAAAGAAATATTTATTTTATTTTTATGCCACCACAGTGAAGGTACTTATGGGTTTTATGCCACTCGTATACTCACATGGGGCTTAGTATTTTTTTAACATTTTTATTTTCTTTTCAAGATAGCTTGATTAACTAATAATCTATTTAAGGAAAGTAAATAATTAAAGGGAAAAGGGAATGCAGAAAGGATAAATATGGATAACTACCGATCTTACCTTTCGGCGAGGGTTCAATGTTTTAAGTCTTCTTAACAAGACTTCTCACCGTGTTCATTCTTCAGGTGCGTCATTTGATTCAGTTGCGGACCTTGACGTCTGCACCTCTTCGTTTGCCCAGCAGTTCGAAGTGCGGCGTTGGCAGTATCTTGCTCAGTGTGTTTGTGCTCGTAGATCCAAGTCCTTCACTTGGTAGAGTCTGAGAGTTATAAAACTCCTCCATGTTTTGTTCGAAGTGTACCTGCTCATAGAGACAAGGCCGAGATCAAGTGCATGGGTCCTGTTGGTGGAAAACACCAACAAAACCTAAAGTGTATTTGTTCTTCTCTAACCCTAAGCATAGTGAGCAAGACAAAGTTGATGGATGAAAAGTTCATGAGTGTAGCACTTATAACATTTGTCAGATCAGATCGCTCAACCTTATGGAAAGATAATCTATCTATGTATATGTCTTTTTCTTTATATCTCTCAATGATTGAATGTGTAACATTTTAGCTCATATGATTAGGAGTGTGGGATCATGGAGGTAGTACTAAGAACAAGGATTAAAGGACTAAACATGTGGAATCAGTTGGGTTAGTTAATCTAGAGTTCTAAATCATACATGTTTGTCTCTTTTATTTATATGAACGCCAGAACCAAGGAGAAGCTTATAAAAGTGATAGTCAAGTACCTTAAGATGTTACCTTGCTTGAAGAGTGATGGTACAGTATCACCTTGTGGAAGCTTTCCTTTCTTAGCGGGTGTGCATCGTGTTTGTGGCACCCTCCATGGATCATCTCTCTATGATGAATGAGCTATGTCCTTCTTGTGCAAATTGTTAAACTTCATGTGTCACTTTCTTCGTCTCTGATGTGAGTTTATCTCCGGACTTCCCAAATCGATATTGAAAGTTTTTCTGCAGGGGTTAGTCCGACAAAAATATACCAATGTTTACACAAGCAGTTTTTAGTTCAATAACTAAACTAGACTCCATGTCTAATCAGATTAAGGAAGGCTGTTTAACCTAAGCACCATGCTTAATTTAAAAGCCAATAGAAGTATGTGCAGTACGTCCAAACTAACACTTACTAGTAAATAGACAAAGGTAGCATGACAGCATTTATAGCGATCTACTCAAGTGGAGATGAAGTAGTGTGATTAGTATTTAACAAATTGAGCATGTCTCAAAGGTAGAGACAACCAACATAGCAACATGTCAAAAGATGTTTTTATGTAAGGTACTCCCCCAAGCTTGAATTTTGCAGAATTCAAGTTTGGATGAATTTAATTCAGTGTTGCATGATGATTGGTTGGACATACCTTGTACTTGCTTGTCATTCATCTGATCTTCTTGTTCCAATCCAAGAATACCCGAAGGAATATTTTTACAATTATCCTTATATGCTCAATACACAAGGTAATGTTGCAAATAATTAAAAACTCATGTTATGATCTGATCAGTGCTTATTTTAGGACACCAAGTTTGTCCTTGGGAAACCAAAAATTTATATCGGCGAAGTGGTTTCCCTTCCAACGCTGACCTATATTAAGATCAACTCAACGAGATCTGCAATATTTATTATAGACATATGCATCGACAACCTCCCTTTTAAAGTTTTTATAAATAGAAAGGAAGAGGGGGTTGGAGATCTCAAATGTGGTGATGTCGGAGAGACCAATAGATTAGGAAGATGTTGCATATGAGCATGGAGTAAACAAAGTGGCCATGAAATAAATTCCATGCTCATTAATGTTATCTTCGTCTCTAATCTGAATGTTCAGAGTTTCTCTTGGATTGGTCTCACTTATGTCCTCTTCTATAGTTGGATGAATCCCATCTTCAAAGGGAGTCAAGAACTCACCATTTGAAATTGAACCAAAGTCACAATTCATTAAGGCTTCTTCCTTATCCATCCATTCTACACATTCTAGCCATTTAGAACTTGTGATCAGGAAAGGGGAGGTGTTAGAATTTTCTATATGGCTTAGCTCTCCTTCACTTGATATGTCATCCTCGACTTCTTCATAATAGGAACCAGGACATTCTCTAAGAGAACCATTATTGCGAGGATTTGAATTATCCTTGCTTGAAGGTCTCTTATGGAACCAGAAGTCTAAACCATCAGTATCTGAAAGATTTAAGGTCGGAATTCCTTCCTCCCTTGGAGAATTTTGGGATATTGATGGTTTAGGATCGATAGCTAAAGTTTGGAATTGAAGTGGTTGTGATCTGGCTATCAAAACTTCTTCTTCTTGTCTAGGAACTGGTTCTGTCTCTTTCTCAGGGATATAAAAGCTAGGAGACTTTCCACTTAATAAATCAATCAAATTCCAAGCTTCACTAGCAGGTAGGTGATAGAAGGATCCTCTAGAGGCTGTATTCAAGGTTTGCTTATTTTCCCCACTAAGGCCCTCAAAAAAGTGAATTAGAAGAACTTCTTCTGGAATAGAAAGATTTGGACCAGTGAGAGTAAGGTTAATAAAGCGGTCCCATGATTTCCCAAGAGATTCTTCTTCCAGTTGTCTAAAAGAAAAAATCTCACGCCGAAGTTCCACCACTTTGGAGATTGGAAAATATTTAACAAGAAAACTATTATGTAACTCCTTCCAATCTCCATGAACACTCCCTACTTTGAGTTTATACCAATGTCTAGCTTTTCCTGTTAAAGAGAACGGAAAGTGCTTCCATTTAAGGGTCTCATCGGACATTCCTTCTATGCGAAGGAGGTCACAGACTCAATAAAACTCTCTTAGGTGTGTGTATGGGTTTTCCTCACCTTCTCATGAGAAAGGTTGTTTTTGAACAAATTCTATGTATTCGGGGTCTATCTCAAAACTAGATGCTATGATAGGCTTTGAAGATTTTGGTGGTTCGAGATGTGTGCCCGTAGGTCTATGAAATTCATAGATAGACATGTTTGAATTCATGATAGACCAGAGATCAAGGATTAGATAAGAAGAAAGATTAGCAGAGATGAGGCAAAGGATAAAAGGAAATATATTTTTTTATTTTTTTTAGAAAATGATTAAGCTAGTTCGTAGTCAACTCAGCAACCATTTCCCCGGCAACGGCGCCAAAAATGCTTGTTGACACTTGCTAACACCACTTGAATACTAGGTTGTCATCCCCAGCATGGCACTAGAGTGTACTATGGTATTTATACGCACACAGATAATCCGCAAGCGCACGGATACCGTTCAAGCTTTTACCCGGTTAAAGGTTTTATCGTATCCACAGAGAAACGGGAGAACCAACTACGCTCTAACTTAACCAAGATAGATAGATAGGTGTGAATAGGAAAGTTGGTAGAATTGAATAAGAACAATATTAAAGGTAAGATAACAATGGGTGATAACATGGGAATAGAGAGTAGAGCAATTCTAGTATATAGGCGATGGTAGCAGAATAGAGAGGATAACTATGGTTTCTCTACTTCAAAGGGGTATGTCTATGTCTGGGACGAACCACGTGATAAGATTACACCACAAAGGATGCTTATCCATAGGCCGATAAACCCTACCCGTCCTGCTAACGAGAGGTGGACTACAGAGGACCAACGTAACTGTCACCTACGCGGCCTACCACACGATCCAGCTATGCAGGGGATATCCACAAGTAATCTAGGTCTAAGCACCATGCTTACACCTATACTACAACTCTAACCTATAGCGTCCTATAGATTAAAGTACTCAAAAGAGTTGTGAACCAGAACATACATGATTAGTAATTGCATAATGAATTAGAAATAGATTACCATAGTCATCCCATGAGCAAGCTTGATTAGAGCTTGATCATGACGAAGTACAACCGGAGGAAGAACCGACAGGCCGGCCTCTCCTCTAATCCTCCTTCCCTCTCCATCTCGCTACTATCTAGATCTACTCTAGTTTAGAGAAGAGAGGAGAGCTCTCATCTCTAAACCCTAGCTTTTGCTCTGTCTATGAATAATGAATAATGATCAAGGGGTGCCTCCTCCAGGGGCCAGGGGGTCTGGTTTTATAGTCCCCTCAAGTGAATATGGACCGTTGGATCAAACCGACATAGATTGAACGGTTATCCTTGATCCTTTAGGTCGGTGGAGATCTCCAGAGAAACAGAGTCCTGTTTGGACTCCAACAGAGGGCGGGCGCCCACGGAAACAGGGCGGGCGCCCTGCCTCTGGCCCCTCTCGGCCTCCGCTTCCTTCCCGTAGCTTCTGGAGTCTTCTAGATGTAAGATAATTGCGTGGCACGTTAATATCTCTATGTAATCCCGACGTGTGGGCCTTTCTTCCGTATTTCCTGATAACCCCTGCAGAAATAGACAAACTCCAAAACTCGTGGAATTCTATCAGATAAAACCCTAAGTCTAGATGTTGATTTCATTTGGATCCTTTTCTTTATTTATTTGATAATTAAATTTGATACTTAAGGACCGTCAACAACGTCCCTCGCGTGGACGTGGAGGCCGGCCATTGAACTTCGCCGGTAACAAAGGTGCTTAGTTGGGCACTTGCGGCGGTAGGGGCTAGGGCATAGACTTTGTGGAATTTTTAGATGCAACGATGGCTGCAGGTTGCCCCTATTATAGACATGCCAAGGAGGAATCTGTCACATATGGATCAAAACGACAACACGGCCGCATGTGGCTCGAACTTGTCATTAGTTACAATACGGTTCAGATGAGATAGCACTTGGCCATCAAGCAGCGATACAACAGCGGTCCCAAAAGCTGGACCTTCCGTAGGCCCAAAATTGAATGAATACGTGAATAGGTGCCAACCTAGTCGATTGATAAGACAAAGTGGTCCAAGATAAATTATTTAGAGCTGATAAAAAGATTTTTTTTATTATTCTTGAAATTAAATAAATTCATGAATAAAATAATTTTAGAAAAGTTCAAATTGATATTTAGGTTGCAAAAAAAATAACATTTTCCTGCAACTAAATTTGTACCAACTCAAACTAAATTGGTAAATTTTATACAAATGTTAAATCTATTTATTTTGTTTAGTGTTTTCTATGCACAACCCAAAATTGAAAATTTTGGGGTGTGACAAAGATGATAGTCATACTTATTTGAAAATTTATATAGAGATAGACAATCCTTCCATTGGTTAAGCAATTTCATTCTTTTTGTCATGTGAACTTAAATGCAACATTAAATGCTTAATCTTTTGATCTTACCAATTAATTAAATAAATCATGTAACACAAATTTATCTCGTTTAATGTGCCTAAGGATGGTGAAAAATAAATAAAGAAATAGATTTGGTTCTGTTGGTGTTTTTCCACTAGCAGAGCCGATACACTTGATCTCTACCTTAGTTTTGCAAACAAGACAACACATCAAGAATGTTTAGTAATTCTACAAGTGAAAGTTTCTGTAAGCATGCACACCAAGCAAGGTGCGGGCAGCAAATATTAAAACTGTCCTTGAACCTACTAGCCAAATCAAAGAACAAAGGTGACATCATCATCACTAGAGGTATGCAACCATCAAGACCTCCATCTATCAAGATGGAGAGATACATAAGAGTAGAAGACCTATCGGTAAACTTTAAATTTTACATAATCGCCATAAGGTATTATGGTAGTTATCTAATTAATTAGTATTCCTATCTACATTAATAAATCTACCTTAATATTTTCACCTGAATAAATATAAAAAATATAAGAAAAGAAAATAAAAATCTTTATTGCTTCATTTACTGCATCATAAAATATTAAAAGCTCCACATGAATAAACTTATGGTAACCCTATAGGAATATTTGCTGTGGTGACATAAATAACAATAATAATAGCTTCTGTATTTACTTTCTTGCATTATGAAAACCCTAAGCCCCATAAGAATAAATATATTCTGCAAAGGCATAAAAATATAGTTATATATATCATGCACACATATTTAGTTTCTACAGAATTATACTAGAAAATCCTAAAAAAGGAAGAGAGAATCCTGCTAGAATCTATCAATTCAATTCAACTCAAAGAACAATCAATCACTCACTGGTTGACCGCTAACCCATTATTAAATTCGAGCCTCGAGTTTTGGTTTTCTTTTTTGGAGTGTAATCATGCAGGAACAACATTATGACAAGGAGAGAGTCTATTAGTGGCACCCACGTGGAGCGCTGCCGGATAGCTCACTCTAAAGATCATTAACACCAATTATTTGCAAACATCTAGCTTGGGGAGGAGCATCCCCTAGTTATCAGGTAACTATACCTAGGTGATTATCTAGTCCATTTTATATAGTCATAAAATACCAAAAATATATGGGCACATGAAGGCCCATGTCTTTAGAGTCTTTTAAGTCCAATAGAAATGAATAAAAACCAAACAAAATACTTATCTATATATTAAGGAGTGTGTCTACAGTTAGTGTAGTTTAGAGCAAATAAAAATTAGAGAATATTAAAGTTTTGTCTTGGAGATGATGAATAGTTGCTCTACAGTAATTCCTTTCAAGTGCCTAGTTTCCAACCATGAATTCTCCCAAGTTTTAGACATGACCACTTTAAGAATTTACTCTGAACCTAAAATTTGTGGAGGCATATGTTTAAGCTAAGTCTAGGTAATTGATATTATACATGAAGGATCAAGCTGCTATTTATCTTACTCCTAGCATTACTATGTTCTAGAGATTTATTTTCAAAAACCCAAAATCCTACATGATAAGCTATTGTATGATACAGTTTAAATTCCTACCAAAGCCATATATGATACATTTAGAGTTAGGAAAACCTTTGCACATCCATGCTGCTTGCTTTGCATTGAGTTTAGTCAACCTTTGTTGTATACCTCATGAGAGTCTTGTCATGCTTTTAAAATCAAGATCACTTACACACTCCACCTACATATGCATTACTCCTACTCTGGGATGTAAGCACAGTCATTTCCACTTTCATCCAGATCCACCTTAAAAAATGTTTTATCCTAAAACACCCAAAAATATACCCTATAGGACAGCCCCCATTTAATTGCTCTAAGTTCTTATCACTATCTCTCCAATTATTTATATTCAAAGGATGCATGTGGCTATGCAAGAGTATTTAAAAAGAAAAAAAAGAAAAAAGGAGTAAAAGATGGACAAGTGTCCCAACAATTAAAATAATGGTTACGTTGATGCCCGCCTCCCACAGTAATGAAAAAAGAATAAAGATAGCTCATGTTTTCCTGTGAAAGGTTCTAAGGAGGGAGTAATTTTCAAAGAACAAAAGTAGAATTAGAATTAGCCACGAAATACTATATATACACCTATCCACTATATTCCATACACACGCACATCTTGATTTGATTGTATGCCTTGATTCTCTTTGGATCCATTGTTTGACTTTACAATATATGAAATGCAAGTATGCTCATTGTTGACGGTCCTTAAAGCTCACATTTAACCATCAACTAATCATAGAAAAAGGATCCAAATGCAACCAACACCTAGACTTAGGGTTTTATCTGACAGAATTCCACGAGTTTTGGTGTTTGTCTATTTCTGCAGGGGGTTATCAGGAAATACGGAAGAAAGGCCCACACGTCGGGTTTACATAGAGATATTAACGTGCCGCACAATTTTCTATCATCTAGAAGACTCCAGAAGCCACGAGACCGAAGCGGAGGCCGAGAGGACTCAGGGACAGGGCGCCCGCCCTCACATAGAGTCTAATCAGGACTCTCTTTCGGGATATTGCTCCACCGACCTAAAGGATCAAGGATAACCGTTCAATCAATGTCGGTTTGATCCAACGGCCTAGATTCACTTGAAGGGACTATAAAACCAGACCCCCTGGCCCCTGGAGATCATACCTCTTCTACAGAATCAAAGTTAGGGTTTCAATTCTTCATCCAAGTAGAGAGGATCCCTCTAGTTCTTCTAGTTCTACCTCTAGTTCATCTAGATCTAGTTCTAGTTCATCTAGTTCTAGTTCTAGTTCCTCTAGTTATAGTTCTAGTTAGTTCTAGTTGTAATCTAGAAAATAGGGAGAGAGAAGAGGAGAGCGGAGGAGGAGCCGGATCTGTCGGATCTTCCTCAACATTGTACTTTTGCAGCAACTGGTTCGTTCTTCATCGTTCTCCAGGTTCTTCAATTCACAATTCCTGAGTTCTCTAATTACTTTTATTTACATTCAAGTTATTTATTGGATTCCCGCTTGCATCAAGTGCTCTAGTCTTTATAACGCTAGAGTAGTAATTAATAAATTAGACGTGGTGTTTAGTCTTGCAATTACCTGGAATTGCACCCAATCCTGCGGATTGTTGTGGTAGCCTTAGGGTAGTGACAGCCCTAACGGTCGACGTATTCCACCTCGTTCGGATCGGTGTTTGTAGGACCGTAGTCAGACCTTCCTAGCCCCCTTCTCATCTCTTTCTGTGGTTAGTGCTCTAATGTCCCGAAATAGATAATCTTGAAGTAATTCTTGATTCTTAGATCAACTAGAGAACTCTCAGGAAACTTCCTCTCTTCCCACCAAAAACAATTATATAGTTATCCTTGGGTGATCTTGGATCTTAATTAGTACACTCACGTTCTCTGTGGAAAATCGATACTCTGGAATACTCCCGGGTGACACTACAAGAAATGTGTCATCTTTTGACATTTGATATATGTCATAATTCATGCAAAATAAGTCATATATTACCATTTATGACACCAAGTTGACGAAAACTGAAATGTCAAAAGATGCGCGTCTTTAATGATAACTTGTGACGTTTAAGTGTTCATGTCATAATACCATGACACTAGTTTCAGATGTCACAAGCGTTTATGACTTCTACTTTTATGTCATAGGTTCTTAGGCCTTGTCACGTAGGATGACTCGTTGATTTAGCTCGATCCATACCATCACGTACCCCACCCACACATCAAACAATCCACATTAACAAATGTATGTCCAACAATATATTCCATTCATGATCAAACCAACAGGTTCACAAGTCATTCATCAATATATTTATTACATCCATCACGAACACCAAACTATAGTTCAACAAGTGAACTTAGTCATAAAGTTATCTCAGATAATTTAAACAAATGGAAATCTCACATCCCTATCTCACAAGTGACCTTAGTCACCAAACTAATAGTTCAACAGGTGCTGCCAGCTAGGTGTTTTTGGTGTCAGTAGCTTGAGTGAATACCTTAGGTTGCTGAAATTTCTCCATGTCCTGTAGAAAAGATATTAGAAACAAACATCACTTGTTGAAACAAATGAAAAAGTCAAAAAGGAACTTTTCATATGTAAGCTGGAAGAAATCAAACAACAGTTACAATAATCTATGCATATATGATCTCACTACACCAACACCATGCATTGTTTTAACAACACTCTAGACTAAATCAATTAATTAAGTTCACAGCTAGTTATGTGTAAGTAAGCTGCCATCTAAAACACTATTGTTGCAAATTTATTACAGAGCTCTGTTTATCAATTTAACTAAGCTGCCATACAAATAAAAGATGATAAGTAGGAGTCAAGTAACTATTGTTTCCTAACAGGCCTGTGTTGGCAATGCAACAGCTTCTGCACATCTCTCTGGTCCCTCTCTACAATTAAAACAAGATAAATGGAACCAACCAATAAGCACGGTTACAGTAAGAAATGAAACATGGAGACACGACACATAGCAATGACAACTACATCAAGTGAAACAAAAAGATGGCTGCAGAAAATTGTTTACTAGCTTCACAATTGTTGTTTACCTAAAATGATCTGATCTAGAACAAAATAGCATTAAGAGGCAGAACTCACAATAATGCCGCTAATTCCAGGGGGGACTATATAGTTCAGCAGCTAATGCCTAATACATGAGGATTTAGGAATTCAACTAATATATTAGCAGATTAGCAGTAGTTTATTGAATTGGCATGTCATCTCGCAAATTAGTTGATGTCACTATACAATCTACAGCAATACTGATTGTCCAAGCGCAAGGTAACTGATACAATGCAACCTTATCAAGAAAGAAATCGTCCAGAAATTTTATCTAGACCAATATGTAGCACATAGAAAATTAATAAATGTTAGATAATAAACAGCTAGTAGTAGGTGCAATAAAAAAATCCCAGACAGGTGGGACATGGTTCTTAATCTTCTTGCTTCCAGTGATGTCCAAACATATTCAACTGATCTTTCCACCTGCAAGCATGCATATGAAGCATCAAACTGAAGTTGACAAAAAAAACTACATATATAATTATATATTTGTTTGTTGTTTAGGTAGGTAACATCATTAGCATATATTTTTTTAATGAAAAGTTTGAGAAAAAAAATGAAAACCCATGAGTATCCAAACCTTGCAGGGAATTTAGTTCTGCTTTATTAAATCTTGCTGCCCTACCTTGGTGAATTAGGAAAAACCTGCAGACAAGGCAAAAGTCATGTGGTCTGGAAACCGCAGTAGCACTCACATGTAGGGGAAAATACTCTAGAAAATCATGTGTCCAGACCATGCTAGGAACTTAGTACTGCTTGCTCAAAGCTTTTTGTCCAACCTGGGTGAATTAGAAAAAAACTGTAGACATTGCAAAAGTCAGGAATTAACCGAGTACTGTCGATTGGAGTTCTCAGGATCGGAGTTCTCAGGAGATTAACCGAGTACTGTCGATTGAAGGAAAACACCTCCAGGATGGCACTGTCGATTGGAGTTCTCAGGAAACGACCGTGACCTTTACAGATCGGCTCCTGGATGAGTTCAGAGGGAGAGGATACGAGGAAAAGGCTTACCGCTCGCTACCACCGCTGTGCCCTTCCGCTCAGCTCCCCGGCCCCTGGTTTGCGACACCCCGACGTAGATCCACTCTGCCCCAGCGCAGATCCACTCGGGCCCTCAGCATCGGCTCCTTGGTGGGGGGCCGGCCGGCCAGCGCAGGGCGGCGCAGCGCAGGGCAGGCTGTCCACGCCTCCGCGCTCCTCCTCGACTGATTTCTCGTTGGCTCCTCCTCCTCCTCGTGCGTGCTCGCGTGCGGCGTTACTATTCTCCCGGCTCCTTCACACTCCGCCGCGCCGAGGTGCTTGCCCACCTTGCGCCGCCGCACCGCAGAGGTGCCAAGGTGTGTTGTGCCGTGGTGGCGCACTCACTTGCGCTGCCGCACCGCGACACCGGGGAGGGGCGCTCTCCTGCGCCGCCGCAGTTGGAGTTTGCACGAGAAGGAATAGAAAGACTGAGATTTGGGGGAAGTCAAGCGAGGAGATAAGGCACGGTGGGGAGGGAAATTTCGTGGCTTCTCGTGAGCTCCCGAAAATATTTGCCCACGCGCCAATGCCTCTCGCCAGCGCGCGCGCTTGCCCTGAAACTAATTGTGGTTTGATTATTTTTTTTCTAAATTTTAAATAAAAATAAAAAAATCCTTTTGAAGTTACATGAAAAAACGTATCTTGTGTAGCCAAATATATTTTCAAATATAATATACTATATATAAGTTGCAATGTGGAAGAGTATTAAAGCTTTCATATTGGTGTGGGTTTTGGGCACGTTTGGTGGCACACAAAATTTTCACGGACAACATTTTTCCCACCATTTTGGCGTCCGCACATGGCTTTTATCCTTTTATTGTTATTTTAACTCCTCATAGAAAAAAATGACACAAAACTTCATATTTTCTAAGAGTTCTTTAAATATCTATAGAATAATTTTACGTTTTTGTCAATAATCTATACTCATAGAATAATTCTATATTTTCCTATCAAAAGCTCACTTTGAAGTGGATGCTCGGCCAACAAAGTGGCCTAAATACATAGAGAGAAATAAAAAATACTTACGAGACCGACTTGACTAGGTTGATGTGGGACCCACATTAATAATTAGGCTCACATGCCCCCCAAAAATCGATAACACTCTATATTTGTATTAGATTTATGACAATGACAATTTGACCATTATAACAAGGCAAAGATTGTCATGATATGGAGTTTGACTACACTGAAGACACTTTTTGTGACATGAAATCATTTATGTCACTAAGTTGAGATGGCTTTCAAAAGAACGTCATAAACTGATCGATTTAGTGACATTTCGATCATATGTCATGCCATAATCGTCATAAGATGACACATTTCTTGTAGTGTGAAGGCTACATCGGTATCCGTGCGCTTGCGGATTTTTTCTGTTTGCGTTTAAAAGCGTTTAAAGAAACCAACAATTGCTATGTTGGTTGTCCCTACCTTTGAGACATGCTCAATTTGTTAAATACTAATCACACTACTTCATCTCCACTTGAGTAGATCTCTATAAATGCTTTCATGCTACCTTTATTTGCTTTAGTATATGTCTAGGTTTGGAGTAGTTTCATTTATCTCTTAATTAAGCATGGTGCTTAGTTTAGGGCTGATGATCTTACTTCCAAGGGAGTTTAAATTAAGCATGATGCTTAGGTTAAAATGCCCTCCTAAATCAAATTAGACATGGTGTCTAGGTTGATCTTTGAGCCGATAGTATGCTATAGTAGATATTGGATATTTTGTTGGACTAACCCCTGCAGGAAAACTTTCAATATCAACCTGGGAGGTCCTGAGATAAACTCACATTGGAGACAAAGAGAGAGACACATGAAGTTTAACAATTTACACAAGGAAGGCATAGCTCACAAGAGATGATCCATGGAGGGTGCCACAAACAAGATGCACAACCGCTAAGAAAGGAAAGCTTCCATAAGGTGATATTGTACCATCACTCTTCAAGTAAGGTAACATCTTAAGGTACTTGACTATCACTTTTATAAACTTCTCCTTGGTTCTAGCGTTCACATGAATAAAAGAGACAAACATGTATGATTTACAACTCTAGATTTACCAACCCAACTGATTCAGCATGTTTAGTCCTTTAATCTTTGTTTATAGTACTACCTTTGTGATCCTACACTCCTAATCATATAAGCTAAAATGTTGCACATTCAATCTTTGGAAGATATAAACAAAACATAAATATAGATAGATTATCTTTCCATAAGGTTGAGCAATCTGATCTAACAAATGTTTTAAATGCTACACTCATGATCTTATTATCCATCAACTTTGTCTTGCTCACTATGCTTAAGGTTAGAGAAGAACAAATGCACTTTTGGTTCTGTTGGTGTTTTCCACCAACAGGGCCCATACACTTGATCTCTGCCTTGTCTCTATGAGCAGGTACACTTCGAGCAAAATATGAATAAGTTTTACAACTCCCAGACTCCACCAAGTGAAGAACCCCGATCTACGAGCACAAACACACTGGAGATACTGGACACTCAGGCAATCACTGCTCTGAGATGCTTGAGGACGTAAGAGTAACCCCGTTGTGGAAGTAATTACTGACCTTCTGTCGGTCAAGAGAGACAATCCAGGACGCCCCGTCATCCCGATCTCCATCGGCATGGTGGACTTCCCAGAAGCACTCTGCGACTTTGGCTCCAGCGTCAACATTATGCCCAGGGTACTCTATGAAAAATTCTTTACACATCCTTTATCAGAAACAGCCATGTGTTTGAACCTTGCAAATCGTACGCTAAGATTCCCAAAGGGAATATTTAAGAACTTCTGCGTCCGAGTTGGTACCTTGTACGCTCCAGCAGACTTCGTGGTGATAGAGACTGGTACTGATGAGACGGCACCCATCATCCTATAGGGGCCATTTCTGAACACCTCGAGAGCTGTCATCTACGCTAGTGCTGCCAAGATCAGCTTCTACATAAAGGGAAGGAAGGAGATGTTTTCCTTCAAGAACAAGACTACACAAATCTCAGAGCATTCCTGACATGAAACCAAGGAAGAGGACCAACAGGAGGAACAAGAACAAGCAAATGTGGACCGAGTCAGCTAAGATGGTCACTGCAGTTCAATAAGGACAAGATCGTCGATTGAACTCCTGATGGTAGATCAGACATTCTGAAAGGTTGAAGGTTTTTGACATGGGAGAAGACGAGCACGATCCACCCATCATCCTTGGGAGACTGTTTCTCAGCACCATTAAAGCAATCATCTACATTGGAACTGGAGAAGTCCACATGCACTTCCCCTCTGAGAAGGTACACTGCTATTTTACTGACCCTAACTATATAGTTGAAGACTCTAAGCAGGTTAGGACAAGAAGAAGACGACGCAACCACAACGAGTGGAGGCAAATCATCAAGGACGGATGGGCAGACTACGAAGGAGAAGTTATAAGGTCTGAAGATAGACAGCTTTAACAGAACTATTCTGAGGAGACCGCAGTACCAAGTCAGGTGTGTAGAGAGAAGATAGTTATACACGAAGAGGAGGCACTGCCGGAACCACCGACTTCGCCATCCAGCGAATCCCAGGATGACTGAGAAAATAGAGAGTCCCGTTCAGAGGACATAAAAACACTGAGCGCCTTGCCAAGAGGTAAACTTGGTAGTTATCATTTTCCTTTCAATTATTTTAGTTAATCAAGTTTATATCATCTTGAAAAGAACATAAAAATGTTAAAAATAGTAAGCCCCATGTGAGCATGCTCATGGCATAAAACCCATAAGTACATTCACTGTGGTGGCATAAAAATAAAATAAATATATTCCTATCCTATAAGAATAAAATTATAAAAATAAATTTATGATTCTACTAAAGAGAGTAACATTTATTGAGGAGACTCAACATGATAAAGGCTAGATATTTATGCTAACACTTAACTAGTTCCACAAAGCTTTATTGTCTATTTGAGCTCCACAGAATTCAAGGATCAAAGAAGACTAGCAGACGGAGGACATCCTAATCGCTGTCACGGTGCTGCCGACATTCAAATACACCTCCGCCACCTGCTACATCAAAAGGAATTACGTCGAAATCCAGCTTGGGGGAGAGCACCCCCATTTATCCAGCTAAGTGTTCTACTCATGTTTATACTTTACTCAAATAATAAAAAGATGCATAATCATAAAAACCCAAATAAAGATTTTGTGCTTATATATATATCTTTGCTTAGTTTGCTAAATAAATAAATAAATAAAATTTGCTATGAACCCTCATGATAAGCTCTCAAATGGAAATGATGAATAGTTGCTCTACCATGACTAGTTCTCAAAATTGAAATCTCTCTCAAGTTTAGGCATGACTGTTATTAATTAAGATTTGCTCTAAACCTGAACTTGTGGGAAGAGTACTTGATCTAAAGTCTAAGTCATTAACGGATACGATATGGGAAGGTTGAGTTGCTGTTTATCTGTTCCTAGAGATGCTAGAATTCTGGAGAATTTTATCTTTAAAAATCTTTAAAATATCACATGATGAGTTCCTGTATGACGAGAGTTTAAATTCCTACCACAGCCATATATACATGCTTGCTAGACTTTGAGCCACACATTTATTATTTACTGCTTATGAGCATTGAGTGTGGTCAAGCTGTGTAGACCCTTTGGAGCTTGTCATGTGGTTAAATCAAGATTCACTTGCACGTTCACTCATACATGCTACTTCTACTTCGGAAGTACGCATCCACATATATCCATCCATTTCCATCTCCAGAACCACCCAAAAATATTCTACTCCTAATCCGGGAGAGAATAGCCAAAAATATTTCTGTTTTCCCCTGTGAAATAAATGCTCAAGTTATCTTGTTACTACCACTTGCTATATTATTTCAGGAGATGAGTGCTCTAAAAAAAGAGAAAAAAAATGATACGAGGAAATAAAAAGGGGCAAGTGCCCGGAACCTCAAAAGAAAAGAAAAAAGTGAGACGAGAGGTAAAAATGGACAAGTGTCCGACAGTAGAATTAGGGGTACAAGATACCCACCTGAGAGAAAAGAAAAAGAAAATATAGAGCATCTCATTCTCCTCAAAAAGTTTCAAAAGAGCAAGAAAGGTATGTATCTCCTCAAAAGAGCATAAGCAGAATTAGACTTTCACCATTGTTATCACCATCATTACCATGCATCATTCATTCGCCACACATGCACATCTTGATTTGACTTATTGACTTGTTCTTCTGGATCTATGGTTTGACTATGCAATAAATGTCTTGTAAGTATGTATTAGCTGTCTCCCACCTATGAGCTCCAATATCAAAACCTTATTAGAGTAGGGTGAGAGAGAAGGCAATTTTACTATGCCTCATACCAAAAATACCACATACTTTGAGAGAAGGCATACACCTTTACTGCCTTGGTAAGGATCCAGAAATACCACAAAAGAGAGACTAGAGAGAGTCATACAAGGAATCTCTGAGTTTTATTTGAAAATCTGCAAAAACTCCAGAGCTATAGTTAATCGAAGAACAAGAGACATGGCGCTTGACTAGACCGTTCTATCTTTTAACTACTCAAGACGCAAGTGATGGTTGCAAGCCCCATGGTGGAAGGTACAATGGGTAAGTTTAAACCTTAACAGTTTACCCTAACCCAGAGATGAGATCTTGTTTGAACGCGTGTATATCTTTAAGGCATGAAACCACTGTAGAAACTCTTGAGTCCATCTTTGCTCAGGGACGAGCAAAGGTTAAGCTTGGGGGAGCTTGTTGACGGTCCTTAAAGCTCACATTTAACCATCAACTAATCATAGAAAAAGGATCCAAATGCAACCAACACCTAGACTTAAGGTTTTATGTGACAGAATTCCACGAGTTTTGGTGTTTGTCTATTTCTGCAGGGGGTTATCAGGAAATACAGAAGAAAGGCCCACACGTCGGGTTTACATAGAGATATTAACGTGACGCACAATTTTCTATCATCTAGATGACTCCAGAAGCCACGGGACCGAAGTGGAGGCCGAGAGGACTCAGGGACAGGGCGCCCGCCCTCACATAGAGTCCAATCAGGACTCTCTTTCGGGATATTGCTCCACCGACCTAAAGGATCAAGGATAACCATTCAATCAATGTTGGTTTGATCGAACGGCCCAGATTCACTTGAAGGGACTATAAAACCAGACCCCCTGGCCCCTGGAGATCATACCTCTTCTACAGAATCAAAGTTAGGGTTTCAATTCTTCATCCAAGTAGAGAGGATCCCTCTAGTTCTTCTAGTTCAACCTCTAGTTCATCTAGATCTAGTTCTAGTTCATCTAGTTCTAGTTCTAGTTAGTTCTAGTTGTAATCTAGAAAATAGGGAGAGAGAAGAGGAGAGCGGAGGAGGAGCCGGATCCGTCGGATCTTCCGCAACATTGTACTTTTGCAGCAACTGGTTCGTTCTTCATCGTTCTCCAGGTTCTTCAATTCACAATTCCTGAGTTCTTTAATTACTTTTATTTACATTCAAGTTATTTATTGGATTCCCGCTTGCATCAAGTGCTCTAGTCTTTATAACGCTAGAGTAGTAATTATTAGATTAGACGTGGTGTTTAGTCTTGCAATTACCTGGAATTGCACCCAATCCTGCGGATTGTTGTGGTAGCCTTAGGGTAGTGACAGCCCTAACGGTCGACGTATTCCACCTCGTTCCGATCGGTGTTTGTAGGACTGTAGTCAGACCTTCCTAGCCCCCTTCTCATCTCTTTCTGTGGTTAGTGCTCTGATGTCCCGAAATAGATAATCTTGAAGTAATTCTTGATTCTTAGATCAACTAGAGAACTCTCAGGAAAATTCCTCTCTTCCCACCAAAAATAATTATATAGTTATCCTTGGGCGATCTTGGATCTTAATTAGTACACTCACGTTCTCTGTGGAAAATCGATACTCTTGAATACTCCCGGGTGATGGCTACATCGGTATTTGTGCGCTTGCGGATTTTTTCTGTTTGCATTTAAAATACCCAACACTCATCCTTGTTATTGCCACTCCTTTAAGCTCCACGATATATATCCTTAGTTGTAGGAAGGCGTAACCTCATTAATGCCTCAGCGAGATCCATAAATACTACTCCCTCCGTCCCTGAAAGAATCAATTCCTAGGATCCGTGTCAGTCAAACTTTTTAAAGTTTGACTAACTTTATAGTAAAGAGTAACAACATCTATAATATAAAATACACATTATATGAAAATATATTTTATGATGAATCTAATAATACTAATTTGATACTATAAATCTTAGCATTTTTTTCTAGAAATTTGGTCAAAGTTTAAAAAATTTGACTTAGGACAACTCTAGAAATTGATTCTTTCAGGGACGGAGGGAGTACATAATAAGAGACTTGAGGGTGTCATACAATCATGCTGTGAGCTTTATTTCAAAAACTTGCAAAACTCTGGAATATTGGTACTGTGAAGAATTTGAGACATAGTGCTTGACTTGATTGTTCTATCTTTTGATTACTCAAGATTTATGCAAAAGGTGTAAAGCTCCATGGTTAAAGGTAAAATGGGTAAGTTTGAAAGTTAGACCGGAGGAAAATTTATGTTTAAAAGCAAGTGTACTTAAAAGAAATAAAGTATTTTAGCAACTCCTGATCCAAGTTTGTTAATTAGGCTTGGGTTGTTTGCCAAGGGACTGGCAAAAGGTAAGCTTGGTGGAATTGTTCACGATCGATAACGTCAATATTTATTAGAAATTTAGACACAAGGGAACACATGAAAACACATTAGTCTAGGGTTTAATCTGATATTTCTACGAGTTCCGCATATTCTGTATTTTCTGGGGATTATTTCACAGAGGGCTAAAACGAGGGATTCTAGTGCATAATTGTCACGAAACCCATCCGTGATGGAAAACATCACGAGAAGACTCATGAAGGGTCTAGAAGACACCCGAATAAACGCGATGAAGACACGGCCCCACCCTAGGGCCGGTCGGTGCCCTGTTTTGGCCGATGCCCGTCGCCTTCTAGAGTCTTCCTCCCATGCATCCTTAGAAGCCAAGCAAAGTATCCGTCTGTTGATTTTAAGTCAGATTGATCCAACGGTGCACACAAGATGAAGACGTGGATCGCTGACGTGGCAGTTCCTTGCCCCCAACTCCACCTCGACCTATATAATGACGCCCAAGGCTCCCCCAAGAGGCATTCTACACCCCGGTGCTTCATATTCTCTACATAATTAGGGTTAGGGTCCCTCTAGTTGTTCTAGTTCTAGATCATCTAGATCTAGTTCATCTAGATGTTGCAATTAGGAGAGACTAGTTCTTCTAGATCTAGTCTTGTTTAGATATTAGAGAGATTAAGTAGAGGAGTAGAGATTCTGGAGGAGTTCCGTCATGTCGGTGCTTCTTCATGGCTGTATTCTGGATTCACTTCTGTCGCCTGGAGCTGCGTTCTAATGTACTTTTGCACATACCCTTCTGATTTAAGTAAGCAACTTGTTCTTATCATTCTTTGGTTCACAACTCATATTGAGTGCTTTGATCTTGGTTGTAACTTGGTTGACGTAGTATTTCATAGTGTAGGCGTGGTGCCTAGGCTAGGTTTGCTTGTGAATGTCTCCTGATCAGCCAGACAATGGTAGTTCGCGTAGGTGACTTTATAGCTGCGTTGATTCCACTGTAGTCCACTTCCCATTGATAGGATTGATAGGCTTATAGGTGCCTGGTAGGAGATTACTTTGATTCTTCTGCTATTTGGGGTTACTTGCCAGATAAGACGATATTATACAAAGTTTACCGAAGTCGAAACCAGAGTGCATTAGCTAGTTCCATTTTCTTGATATGATCTAGCCTAATTGTAGGGTTAAGTCTATATACTATGTCATCATCATAATTGTTCCATGTGGATATGATATTTAAAACCTCTAGGTAAAATGTGACACTGGTATGATATCTGTGCGCTTGCGGATAATCCTACTTAAATCTATTTAAATGGAGTGCAGTTAACTTATAACAACATAGTTTCATTGATAACTTTAACCCTGGCCAACAGTAGTATTCTCTCTTCATTAAGAGTGGCTAACTCTTTGTTTATCTCACCAACGGACTCTGTAAGAAGATCAACTATTTTCTTAACTGATATAATTTCTTGGATGCTTTGGCCTTCAGCAGCAGTTGAATTCTTCTGGGTTTCCCGAGCTACAAGTCTAGATTGGGCACTAAAGAGTTTGGGGCCATTATCTTCCAAGTATGCGGCTGGTTGAATCATCTCTTTCAAGGAAGAAGGGAGGTCATCCTTGATTTGATTGAAAATTTCACTTACTGACCCTGCATGTTCTATTAAGATTGTAATATTCAGCTCAAGAGGGTGATCAATCACAGGAGATAGGCTTTGATATGATTAGGTATCATTGGAGGTGTATCTTCTAGAACTAAGATTGTTTCTTCATCAATGTATTCATCTAGAGAGAATAGTAAATAGGGCAAAGATGCTTGTTCCTGTATAAGAATAAGCAAATCAATGTTCATCATAAGTTATCACCAAGTAAGAATAAATGTTTTTAACATACCTGATCCATTGAGACTATATCAAGATTAGGGATAGCCGATGAGGTAGCTTCGAGGAGTTGAAGGCCTGAGTTTATAAAAAATAAGTTAGTATGTTTGAAAAGATAAAAGGATTTGTCCTATCGGCTATTATTTATTTTACCTGAGGAGATTTCTGGAGTGATGTCTGAGATAGGATTGATGTCATCTTCATCACTGCTGGAGAAAGAAAGACCTTCTAGAGGGTCAAAATGTGCAGGTTCCCATTCATCATCGAGTTTCTGAGCAGCATCCTGAAAGATTGAGAATTAGTTGATGCATAGTTATAATGCATGGATATTCTTTTGGAAAAGGTTTACCTCAATGGTTGCATCAACTAAAGATTTGAGTTGTTTAGAAGAAGTGATTTTGATCTTCTTTGATGTTGTCATCTAGGAAATAGCTAATTGCTTTCTTTTCAGTTTGGCAATCGGCTTATCATTATGGAGATTTGATGTTGGCTTTTTCATCAGGGTCTTCAAAGAAGGTGCATCCTAGCCCAATCTTGGATGAGGGCACGATATGTCATAGTTCATTAGTGGGGGAGTCAGGCCGATAAGATACTGCAAAAGTTTAAATTATATAGATGTAGCATAAAGTATGGGGTTGTGAAGATAATATATATGAGATCATACCTTAGGTTCTCCTTGGATGTCTTGGTCTAAAGAGAAGCAATAGACAGATATTGCTTCACTAAAGCTATGGAAGTAAAGGGAACACATTCCCATCCACTGATAGCTTCTAGCAGTAGGGTTTGTTCAAAGTGAAGAATCATGTTATACTCTATTGAGTTATTGATGGTTTGCCTCGGTTTCAGTTTGTCAGAAAAGAATACAGCTGGGGGCAACTGACCAAAACCCATCTGTCTGGCTACTATTGAAGGGCAGTAGAACTTATAGGAAGTTGGAGGTTTCCCTACCATGCCTGATTTCAACTGGTAATAGACTTGGCCTCACCCGGTGACTTCAAATTTTTAGTTTTGCAGCGTCACTATAAATAGTCTTGAACATGAATGATGATGGGAGTTCAAATTCTAGGGTGCCTGGATATACAAACTAATCTAATGCTGCCTTTGGAGAATTTTTGTAGAAGAGCTTGAAGAAGTCAGTAGTCGATCCGTTAATAATAATTGTCGATGTTACGTCACCAAAAGACATACATCAGTGACATTTCTAATTTCTGGAAAGTTGCTCTTCTGATTATTCCAAAGAGGGGAATATAGGTTAATCAACTCTGGAGCCACAAGCTTATGGAGATGTAAGTTGAGCCACAACTACAACAACCACCAAGGACCTATGATTGTTGGGACAACTTCACTTTTCATCACATGTTGAGAAACTCTGTTCAAGAAGTTGTATAAGGCTCCAAGAAGAAGTTTGCCAAATGGAATTTTAGAATTAACTGCTATCTTCTCTGCTAGGGCAAGGTAATTAGATGTTGGAGCATACGCATGTCCACAGAAGACGTATCTATCAAACCACATGTTTAAGAAAGCCGTGTGCTCCCTGTGAGTCATAGCCTTCTTGTCAGTTTTGAAGGTGTTGATATAGTGGGACCAACCCCCGGTCCTCACGCTTTCTAGCTTGCTAGTGGGTTTTCTCAACAAACATAATGTGTTGATCTGCCCTGCAATATTGAGACCTATGAGCATATGGACATCTGCTAATGTAGGGGACATTAGGGCTTGTTTGAAAAAGAAGGCATTACATGTGTTAGACCGGAAGAAGCAAGCGGCCCTGAGCATGGACTCATTCTTCTTGATGTCGGAAAGAGATAGGGAGATGCATTGATCCATGTTACGAATTTCCTAATCCGTTCTCTTCTTAGACGATATTTTGGTCAACCAATCCTTCCAACCTGGGATAATTGATAGCTAGTTCCTTATGGAGGTCTTCTTATCCCAAAGATTTGGGTGTATATTGGAGTGCTTGAAGGGGATTCTATTGGATTCGATGATAATTGACATGCTTGGATCTGAATCGCCCATGGGGCCTAGGAAAATCTTGTGCAAGTTGTCCTCAAGAGGATGAATATTTGGTTCTGGTGATCGTGGGGGTAGGAAGGAAAATGAAAAAAGAGAT